>NC_091686.1:33389772-33697045 GCF_041296265.1 Equus caballus | reverse complement strand
AGAAGCCGCCAGGGGGACCCCGCCAGCTCTGGCCTGTTGGGGTGGGGACGCGGTTCCTCTTGAGCTCCCCTCTGCGGGACGTTTTCTTACAGAATCAGGGTTACGCTCTCCGTGTGGTTTGGCAACCCTTCGCTTATCAGGACTGCCATGTGGTGACGACTTCCTGTTGTTCACACGCAAAAATATGGCTTTTAACGGCAGCAAATATTCCGTCTAATAGCTATGCCTTAAATTATTCATCCAATCCCTTCTTTTGCCATTTAGGCCATTTCTAATTTTTCTTATTTATAAACCACACTGGATTGCATATTTTTGTACTTGTCTCTGAATATTTTAATGATTTTATGATTTAGAGTGAAGGAAGCTTACAAATACGAAATCCTCAAGTCTCAGGGGAGGATGGGATGCAGAGGAGGTGGGAGGACAAGGCACTCGCCATCGTTGGCCTGTTCAAAGAGGGAACGGACCTGACTCGGCACCTCGGTGGGCTCAGAGAAGGAGGCGAAGGCTTGGATCGGGGTCGTCTTTACTGAGCACAGTCAGATTTTACGCTGGGCAATTCCACCCACTGATTATCCAACAACTGATCCCGAATCTTCTCGGCAATGCAGACCGGGCTGAACGAGGAGCATCTGGGGCTGCGGAGAATGCTGGGAGAAAGAGCCATGGCAGACTGAGAGTCCTGGGTAGACAAGCCCCGTGTTAAATGGTGCCTCCTCCAGTCTGTTTGCGGAGCTGGTGGACTCCTTCTAAGACCGTGCCTGTTACTGCCTATAAAAGGTGGGTTCACTCCAGTTTCTGCTCTCAGGTACCGAGCCCCTGGCTACTCTAAGTGTGGTCCCCGGACCAGCAGCATCAACATCAGCCAAGCGCTTGTTAGAAATGCAGGATGGCCAGCCTCAGAATCAGAACCCGCATTTTAACAGGAGCCCAGGAGTCACATTACAGGCGAGGAGCTTGTCTACAAGTCGCACCCGAGACCTTAAGTCAGAACATCACGAAGGAGGCGGAGAAAAGGATCTGAGTAGATGGGGTCGGGGCTGCATCCCTGATGAATCGGATCCGCCTTGAGGGCAGGGTGGCTTCCTCTCTGCCGCCCCCTGCCCCCTCGTGTCTCCGTACCTGACGTCTTCGCGTGGAAAGCCCTTCAAGAGACGCGTGTAGAAATAAGCTCAGCCTGAGAGCAGTGCAGTCCCATTTCATCCTCCCACAAAATAAGCCGTCACTACCTTAGGCTCAAGTCAGCCTTTGCAACCTGCCTCAGACGTCCTGACAACTCCTGGCATTGAAGCAAAGGTCTTTTGGAGAACAGCCCTTGTGAGATTTCTCAGATGGTCTGGCTGTTCCCTGACGTGTCCACGCCACCTCTGAGTTTATTGCTAATCTTGGACAATGAGCAGTTGCCTTCACGTCCCTTGGTCTGAGTGTCGATATAGAATTCAGAGCTGCAAGGTGACTAACCACTCTGCCTGGGAATGAGAGGTTTTCTTAGACTCGAGGCTTTTGGTGATAAGCCCAGGAAAGTCCTGAGCAAACCGGGACATCGGTCACTGTGGCTGGAAGACATCTTCCAAGTCCTCCAGTCTGATGCTCTTACCTTACGGAGGAAGTTACTGAAGCCTGAAGCCGTCTGGGGACTCCCCAAGCTTCCCCAGCTGGTTGGAGGTTGAACTGAACGGGCCCCTGGGTCTCCCCAGCCCCACACATCTCGCCTCAACAATCCCATGCAAATTGAAGGATGGAAATTTTTGCTCTGGCTGCCAGGCGACCCTCAGCTTCCATCCTCCCTGACGTTACCTGTGTGAAGTTCAAGTCTACCAGAGTTCAAAAGACGGTTTAAAAACAACATCTGAAAAGTTCTCTAATAGTCCATGACTAATGGGCTGGACTTGGCTGTCCAATAAATCGTCTGCTCTATGGAGCGGTTACGATGACGATCCTCAGGCACCCTTATCAGCACTTGATGCTCGTGTAAACCAACTCTCATTAATGACAGGATGGAAGCGGTGACGCTGCGCAGGCCCCCGCCGGCTGTGCTCATCACACTTTGAAGTGCCGACTACTGACACGAAACTGGGTGGCAGGCTGCACAGACACGTCCAATTTCCAACAGTTGATGTGGGTTGTCATTTCTGACAGAAGGCTGCTTCTGCTCTTTTGGTCGTGGCAGAGCGGGCCTCGTGGGGTTGACGCGCAGCTCAGGGGTCACGTGACAGCGACAGCCCGACCTGAGAGATTTTAGTACTCTAAAGCAGAGGGTGTAAATGGTGGCTTGGGAACCAAGCCAGTTTGTGGAGGTGTTTAAATTTTGAAGAATTGTTTCATAACACTTAAAAACAGGATTTTTTATCTGAAAACCCAAATCTCCAGCTTTTCTTGATAACTTGGAAGATTCACCTACAGTTGGACCCTCTCGATGGCAACGACGGCTGGATGTGGGGAGCGGCTGTGCCCTTTGGGCGAGATTGTGCTTGTCAAGGCGCCCCAGTCCCCACCACTCTCTGTCATCTTGCACCTGGCTCACTCTGTTTATTTAAATCACGTGACTGGCTTCTGTCGACATTTGAATCTGTGAGCTGGTTTGGGAGTCTCTCATTCTTTAAACATCCTTGATAGGAGAAAAGAACCCAAAGTGAGTTCAACTATTTTTTAGCCATACACATTTCTGAATTTGTCACGAAGGCCCCCAAATGCAGTCACAAATGAGAGGCAGTGGGTCGAGAGGGTACAAGAAGTGTAGGAAGGACTCCTGACTGGGAGTCAAATATTCTGGGTTCACACCTGACCTCTGCTGATGACCTGCCATGTCCCGTTGAGAGATGGCTGATCCATCTGACACTTGGTGTCCTCACTTGTGTAAGGAAAAGGGTGCTGGGAGCGACCTCCAGAGTCCACCCAGGGCTCAACTCCTCCTCCTCTGCTGCAGAGTCTGGATTTTTCTGTCCCTTGGCTCCTCCCAGGGTGGGGAAATTTAAGCCACTGGAAAATGACAGAAGGGAATCTACTGTCGGGGTTCCGGCTCTGGTGGTGCCTAGGACTGAGACCAAGCCGCTAAGCCTCTCTGGACCTCAGTTTACAAAGCGAGAGGGTGGGAAGCAGGTAATCTCTGAGAATGCTTTCCTTTCTGATGCTCCGTGAAAATCCCACGTCCCTGGAGATGCCAGCCCCTGGGTCCAGGTGACGTGGCGAGTGTTCAGAGATCGTGGAGTAGAGATGCTGTCCCGAGGCCTCGGGAAGAGACAGAGTTCAGTCGGGAATGTGGGTGGTGGGGAGGGCAGGAAGGGGTGGGAGCTGAAACGTTCCCGCTGGGATTTCGACTCCAGCTCCCTTGCCTCCTAGCTGGGTGACCTCAGGCAAGCTTGTTCACCTCTCTGGTATCCAGTTTCTTTATCTGTCAAGTGGGGGGAACAATACTAATCTCAGAAGAGTTCTTGTTGAAAGAAATATGATCACAGGCGTAAAGGACTTATAGCCTGGTGTCGGCGCTGATAAAATAGAGTCATGGCCGCGGTAAGCAGGAGTCCCTGAGCGGAGGCAAAATTCTGTTCTGTCCCGGAGACCTGAGCATGCTGAGCACTTGCATAACAGTCAGAGCAGGAAAGCCCTGCACGGGTCCTACGAGTTATGGGTTTCTGTTGGGAAGAGTCATTGCTCACACACAAATCCCGGCCTCGGGCTGAGAACACTCCAGTCCCTTCCATTCGACAAGAGTTCCCTGTAGACTTACTGTGAGCCTGGCAGCGAGGGGCCAGAAGACCCTGTGTGGTCACAATATTCAGTAAACAACCCTTATTCTGGGGGCCTCGGGATTCTTATGCTGAGAGTGTCAGAACCTTGAGGGAGAAAGAAGAAAGAAAAAGAGAAGGAGGAAGGAAGGGACGGGGGGGGGGGGTGGAGAAGAGGTGATTAAGAGAGAAGGCTAATGCCCAGTGAGCCACCTTCTCTGCGCAGGAGGAGATAACACAGCCTGCCCCCAGGGAGGACGCCGAAGGAGAGATCTCAAGTTTCTACGTTGTAGGAATCGGAAAGGAAGCGGTCCAGGGACTGAGCGGGTCTGCCGAGCTGTGTCGGTTTGGAAACCCGGCATGAGGCAGAGGAAGGAGCCATATGCGACGCTCAAAGTCTCTGTGCAGGAAGAGGAAGGATGGTGTTGACGTGAACCAAATGGCGGAGCAGCGAATTCGGTTGGGTGAAAGGGGTGAGGGAGGCGCACGATGCTGGGGGTGTCAGCAGGAATTCAGCTTGAGAATCTCACCAACTTTCCTTTGCAAACCTCAGCAGACCTGGATTTATGTTAACAGACCTGAGACTCTTTGGGCGGAGAAAAGTCACTCTTTAATTTAGAGTAGGTGCTTGCTCAGCATTGTCGCTATGGTGAGTGAGTTAATGTGAAATTTAACAGAGCAAACCGAGCCCCTGCGGAACCAGGCTGCCGATATCACCGTACTCCTTCCTCACTGTGGCCTGTTGCCTAGATGACCAGGACTATGTTTGTTACTCAAGTGGCGCTGGATGCCAGGAATAAAAGCTGGATTCAGGTTCTGGAAACACATTTCAGTAAAGACGTCGGAAATGTGGGGGTCTGATGTGGAGATCCGGCTCAGAAGAGGGGCTGCAATTCCTATGCAGGGGCATCGGAGTTTGCGGAACGGCGTTTACCGGGGACCCATCACTGTCATTCACCGCGTGGGAACAAGGTATTCAGGATCAGGTGCTCTCACATCTGGCTGCACGTTAGAATCCCCCTGGAGAGCTTTGAAAGCTCACCTTCCCCACCTCGGGTGTGTAGCCTGCCGTGTACCTAGGGTTGTAAGTAGTGACAGCCCTCACATCGCTGCCGTGGGTTTCCTGGTCTGTATCCTCGATCAGACTCTGCTTTCTGTCGTGTCCTCTGTGCCTCACAGGCTTGGTCTAGGGTCCAGCTCTGAGGAGCCGTGGCAGTATTTATTGAATGCAAGAATGAATGAATGCGTACATGCATGAATGAATGATAGGCCCTATCCCCAGCTAGTGGCTACCCTGGCAAGTAGTACATGAAAAAGGTGAGCAGAAGAAAAGACACTCCTGCTGGTCCTGGTCCTGCCACTTTCTGGCTGTGTCATTTGGGAACAAGCCACCACAGGGCTCCAGGCCACAGCCCGTCTCAGGGCCCTCGGTCCTGCGAGCCAGTTAGCTGTGATGGTGTGTGCTTCTCCGTAACATCAGCTGCTGCCAGAGAGAAGGTGTCCTCGTGGGGGTGGACGTGCTGGCTCCTCCTCCCCATTTCAGTGCAGCCACCCTGGGCCTGGCTGTTTGGCTGCTGCCAAGCAGACCTCAGGGAATGTGGGGTTTGCACACATTCTCCAGGCTCAACCTCTGGAAACAACTCCTGCACCCAGGAGGGCACCACTCGGGGCTTCCAGGCACCTTTGGAGGCACACCCTCACATGAGCGTGGCCAGGTCCGACCCAGTTTCAAGGGGTCCCCTCCCACCTTCTCCTTCTCCCCCTCACACCCAGATGGATATTCAGCTGTGTGGTTGGGGTCAGAGCTGCAAATGCTGGACTGGCGCAAGGACCGGTCTCTGCTGACAGCCAGCCCGTTTCCTCTCTCGCCTCCCCTTTGAAGTCAATGCGGGCTCTGTGCACAGCTGAAAACTGCCCGGGGTGTGGGAGCGAAGAAGCTGGCTTCGGGGATTCTGGCATGAATTGGGGCAGAGGTGCCAGAAGTCTCAATGGAAAGCTGGCGGGTGGCAGCCTCCCAGGGAAATTTCTCCGACGCGAGAGGTTTGGAAAGACTTCAGATAAACCGCTGACACCCTGGACTCGGAGCCCAGCGCAGCCTGGAACAGTGGCCGGCCCGCTCCAGGAGGACTTTTCCAAGCCCACGGAGCATCTTGGGTGAGCTCGTCCTCAGCTTGCTTGGGCGCAGGGCCGAGCCTCAGATGCATGGCGGAACTTGGAGCCTTCGGTGAATGGTCACACCTTTCCGTGCCTTTCGACTCAGGAGGGACTTGCAAGCTGCCGCTAATGGGATTTGAGCTTGGACAGCTTCCTGCAGGCTTCGGAGGACAGCAAAGAGAGGCCACCTGGCCTGGTGTTGGCCAGAGGCCTAACCTTTTTGCCAGGCTGAGGGTTTGGGCATGCAAATAATCCAGGTGCACATTTCTCACATCCTGAGGGTTGGGGAACCAGAGGAGTGAGGAGAAGGAAGACAGGGTACCATGTTGCTCAGAACTCCCTTGTGTCAGGGAGGGCAGAGAGAAGCACCTGGAGGAGGGGCAGCTCATCCTTCAGCTAGAGATGAGCTGGGTACACACCTGCAGGCCTGGGTGTGTGTGTCTCTAAATGCTTCTCTCTCCTGTGCACGTAGGAGGAGGGAGAGAGAGAGAATGGACATATATAGGACACAAAGCTCCCAAGAACACTTAACTATGGAGTGCATGTGTTCATTCAACAAATCTTTTTTAGCATCTAATCTACGCAAACACACTGTGCTTGTGACAGCAGACAGAGGAAGAGCTGCTTGCTTCAAGTGTTGCAGAGTACGACATTGGGTACGAGTTGGGTTTCAGACACAGACCTGGGTGGGAATCCTGCATCTACCATTTACCCTCTGTGGGACCTGAGGCCAGTGGTTTAACGTCTCTGAGCCTCAGTTTCTTCCTTAAGGAGGTGATCTGAGCATCCAAGGAGCCAATGCAGGTGAAGCCTTCAGCAGAGGCTGGCCTGGAGCGAGCCCTCCGGGAGTGGCAATGGCAGCAGGAGTGGCGGACGCTGTCTGGCACGGGATGTAGCACGCATGCCTGTGTGCACCTCTGAGAGGCACCCCGCTTCGGTTATCTGGGAGCCCACTTAGATGCTCCCCTGTTCCCACGCCTTCTGTGCTCACCTTCCTCAGAGCCCTTCCCTGGCGTGGCGACGATTGGTCCCATGTTGGTCCCTGTGATGAGCTGGGAGCTTCTTGCCTGCAGAAGCCTCATGTCCTTCATAGTTTAACCCTCAGCTTCAAGCCAAGAGCTGGCCCGTGGCAAGTCCACCTGCTGCCCCTTGCCCCGCTCTCTCCTCCCCGTGCCTGGTTCTCTAGCAGGCCACATCACTGGCTTCTTTCCTATGTTCGTTCACCGTCTTCCCCTCCAGGACGTCGGCTCTGGGCAAGCAGGGTGTTGTCTGGCTACACACTGATCTGTCCAGTGCCCAGACGCATCCCCTGGGCACAGACGTTGACCGTGCCTGACACATACTAACTACGCGATAAATACTGCCGAATGGACAGCGAGTAACTCAGCAAGCCTCCGTGAAATTACTGAGCAGACTGCAGGGACTGGAGGCCAGAGAAAGAACACGATTCTAGCGCAGAGGACAAGCGTGCCCAGGGGTCAGGCCAACCTGAGTTTCATCCCTGGCCCTCCGCTTCTGACCTCTGGGACTCCTTTTGCAAGTCACTTAACCACGCGAAGCCTCAGCTGGCACGGAAGTGGAATGGGAATGATAATAGTGCCTCCCCTGGGAGATGGTGGGAGAGTTGACTAGAATGATGGGTGTAAATCGCTCAGCACCCTGCCTGGCACATGGGACGTGACGATGTCAGCTGTCATTACAATCGCACTGTGCAGTGATGCTGTTGTTCAGGGAAGAGCCGTGTGCTGCTGCCGGAACAGCGTCATCTTGTCCTGTTACAAGCGGCCCTGCTTTCCGTGTCACCGTCTGTCTTGGCAGTCAGGGTGGAAGCGCCCTTCGCATCAACGCCTGCTGCAAAACCTCAGCCCGCAGTGTATTTAGTCTGCTGCTCAGCCCACGAGCAATGTGGCTTCCATCACTCCTCTGCAGCGAAGCCCCTCTGTGACCCATCTCTGCCCCGCTGCCCCCAGGCCGCCCACCGAAAGGCTGCTCCAACTGCAAAAACCTCTCCCTAGGGAACGCCGTGTGCGCGGAGGGACAGGCTCTGGCCTGGGTTCAAATCTGATTTCCACTGCCCAGGCACGTGTTTATGGAGCACCCACTGCTTGCACCGTGACGTGGCTGCCTCTGTCCCCCAGGCCCCGGTCTAGGGCGGCCGAGAGGAACCCCCGCGCCTCTACCTGCCCATCTGGGACTCGTTGGTGCTGTCAGACGGTTTGTTTACATGTAATTTCTGGCTAAGACTTGAAAGCTGAACTACCGCTCGTTTCTCTAAACAGCCACTACTGTTATACAAAAAGCAGGCCATCTCCTGGCTTGGTTGTTGGACCAAAATATCTATTCCCAGCGCACCTCACGGGAGAAATCAAAGGGGCTTGTTTACTCCCAAATGAAAACTTGCGAAGTTCAGAATCCCAGGGGATGGGCTGTTTCCCCGCTAGGCAAACGCCTCCTGAGAGGCTCCCGGGAGCCTCAGGGTTGTTTACGGAGACAGTGCTCCTTGGTCCGGCAGGCAGAGCCCGGGGTCCTCCAGCTGGAACAGGACTGTGCCCCAGAGACGAGGGCCAGCAAGTTTCCTCTGCGGCCCATCCGGCCGTCAGAACCTCTCTTTTTCCTCGCTCTGCTCTCTCCTTGCTCCCAGGGAAGGGCACAGGCGGCAGCTTCTGGGAGAAAGTCTCCTTTGTTTCCCCTGCAAATGTTTTCATTAGCGAGGGATTCTCCCTAGTGCATCGTCCCTGACCTCGCGCAGCCCTGGTCATCGGGTTTCAGGACCACGATTTGGACAGCTGCACTCACTGATCTGATCAGGTATCTGAGGGGGGCTGCGGCTCACGGTACCGAGGGAGACCCCCTGCCCCCCTCCCAGTGCTGCCTGGCCCGCAGGCTCAGGCCCTGCCAGGGACCGCCCTCTCTCTGTCCCACTGTCCATCAGAACAGGTCTGGGGGCCCACACAAGGGTGGCAGAACTCCGATGTGGCCCCAGCTTATACTTTATTTAATTGTGCCCCCCAAGGGGAGAAAGGGAGGGGAAGGGCCAGCGACCGTGAGACTTCGTTCCTTCTTCCCGTGGGGCAGTGGGATCCTGGGGACTTCCGTGTGACGCAGTTCTAGGGCTGGGCTGGATGATGAGTTATGGCACGGCCTAACAAATGATGTGCACGTATTTCCAAAGAGAGGCCAAGAATCCCCTCCACGGCCCCCGCTTCTTGTCGGGGGTGGGTCCAGCCTTCGTCCATGCAGAGTCTATGTTTCTGTGAGCTGGCCTGAGGTTCCTGGGGCTGCCCTTACAGAGGATGCAGACAGGGGCCTTAAACGACAGAAATCTATTCTATCACGTTCTGGAAGCTGGAAGCTCGAGATCAAGGTGTGGGCAGGGCCGTGCTCCCAGAGCAGGCTCTGGGGGAGGGTCCCGCTGGCCTGTGCTCTGCCGTCTGGTGTGGCCGGCAATCCTCGGCATTCCTCGGCTCACGGCCGCATTGCTCCAATCTCTGCCTCTGTCTTTACGTGTGTCTTCCCTCTGTGAATGTTCCAATTCCCTCCTCCTATTAGGACACCAGTCATTATATTTAGGGCCCACCCTAACCCAGTCTGACCTCGCCTTAACTTGACGACATCTGCAAAGACCCTATTTACAAATAAGGCCACACTCACAGGCCTGGGGTTAGGACGCAGCCTATCTTTTTGGAGGACATTGTTCTACCCAGTGCAGAGCTGTTCTCCACAAGGGCTCTTTTTCTTTGACATCTCAGTTTTCTCATCTGTAGACTGGGGACAACAGCCCTACCTTCTTCATTGGGCTGACGAGGGGGTTAAATTGGTTCAGAGACGTAGAGTGCTGAGAGCTGTGCTTGACACACAGCAAACGGAATGTAAGGGGTCTTGTTCTAACGATGACTCCCAACCACGGGGCTCCCAAAACAACACGGAAGGGAAGAGGTCAGGGTCAAATGCCTGTCACCCTCAGAGTAATGCCGACAAGCCCCCAGGCTGCATCCTGCTCACCCAGCTCGCCCACGGGGGGCCCCTCCTCCTCCCCTTGTCACACTGGCTGCGGCCCCAGGAACTTCTCTCTGCCAATCATCTTGTCACAGGGCTGCTGTGCTGTCGTTTTGCACAAACTGTCAGTTTACACAGGTGAGCGTTTGCTCATGCTCATTGTCTGAATGCGTCTAGAACGTCAACCCCATAAGGGCAGGAACTGTTTGATTTGTTCTTCTCAGTGTGCGCCTGGCACCAGTGGGCACGCTGTAGTCTGGAATATGTGACTGGATGGACGAGGTCAGACCCCCCAGTATGTTACCTGAGCCCCTTCTAGTGGTGGATACCTTCTTGGACCAGTGGTGGACTCGCCTCCGTCTGGGGGCCCATGGGAGGAGCACGGCTCACCCAGCCTTATGTTTTCCTGTTCATTTGTTTCTGTTGAAGTTTTTATTTTGAAAAAATTGGGGCCCACCCATAAAAAATTGCCAGACATTAAAATGGTCTCTCACATTCCCGTCACCTAGATTTGCCAATTGTCACCACCTAGCCGTATTTGCTCTCTCGTTCCTTCTCTCTCTCATCATCAACACCATTGTGATCGTTGCTTGTTTCTGTATTTTTACTGAACTCTTTGAGAGTAACCTGTGGAGGATGTGTCCCTTTTAGCCCCTGAATACGTCAGCATTGTCCCCTAGGAACAAGGACATTCTCCTACATGCCACATTGTCACAATGCTTTAGAAAAGTTCATATTCCAATCTCACCATTTGTCCCAATACCATGCTTTATGACAATTTGTGCCTTCCAATCTAGGCTTCAACCTGCAATCCCATCATATCTCATTAGTTGCCTTTAATCTGGAACATTCCTCAGCCTGTCTTTGACTTTTGTTTTGCTGGTATTTTGGAAGAGGGCAGACTTACTCTTTTCGGGCTTGCCCCTCTATTCAAATGTGTCTCATAAGATTCAACTGAGCTTATGTATTTTTGGAAAGCTAGGGTTTTCAGAAATGAGGGAAATTTCCATTATAAAAAAAAAGGACTTCACTTCTTAAAAAAATTGATAAATTTAACAACATGGGGCCCAAATTCCACATGGTATGTTACGCACAGTTACCCCGCCCACAGCCTCCAGTCCCAGAGACTATGAGCGTGTGAGGCCCACTGTCATGGTCAGAGGGAGCTGCTCCTGACATGTCCTGTGTCCCTGGACGTGTCCCTCACCTCTATGGGCCTCCGAGAACAGTGGCAGAGAAAACGTTTGATGAGAGAATACCTCTCCGGGGGCAGAGCCCAGAACATCTGATCCTTTCCCTCTAAATCCATAGAAGACAATAAATAGATGCTTTCACTGCCAGAGGCAGGGGTGTCCCAAAGAAGGACAACGCCATGAATGAGAACAGCTGGTGTGTTGCACGGATTTGTGCAATAGCAGAAGGCACAGGTGATAGAATGGTACTGCTGAGAAGTGGCACCAAAACTCACCCACCGAAGGTTTATCAGCCTTGACGGTGCTTCTCAAGGGCTCAGACGCTGAGAGCACTCGGCCCTGAGAATGGCGGTCTCAAAGAGAAGGAGAGTCATGCCCACGTGGGCTGTGGGGGTCTTGCCTAGGATGAGCCCCCACTCCAACTCTGCCTCACTGAGACTTGACCTAACCCCTACATCAGAGCTGTAATTTCCTGAGTTTAGACATGTTCGTGCTCAGTGCTTGTCACCCAGCAGAGCCGATGGTCCTATATTTTGAATAAATACATAAATTATTGGATAGATGCAAAGTAACTCTTTTCGTTCTTCCTAACTAATTCTTTGGCTCATTCTCCAAATAAGTCCTTCTCAACCTTCTTAAACAGATCCCTTCTGAGAGACACAGAAGCATGTCCCGTTTTACATTCTGATTCACACGCCACTCCCCCAAAGAGATTCGGAGAATAATTTCTCGTTCATAATCACGATCCCATGTAACAATCTCCACAAACCAAGAGTATTTTGTCACTCGGTATTTTCCAGTTTTGTAAAAAAAAGCTTCCCTCCCATATGTTATATAATGTGGTAAAATGGAATATTCTTTTCTAATCTACGTCTCTGCTCTAGAGGTTGTGATTGCCTGTCCCCAAATGGGGGGGCACACGATACCTCTCCCCAGAGCATCTCTGACCTAAAGCTTTAGGATGGAGAACCTCCGGGAGGGATGGGGGATGAGGGGGTGGGCACCTGACCCCAGGTGAGTCAGCATTGTGGTCACTGTTCTGGAATCTTCCCTTGGAGGCTAGTCTCGGGGTCTAAAGGAGCTGGTCTTCTCATAGGTCCTGGCCCCAGCGGGTCCCCTCACAGCCCTGGACACCCCAGTGGCTCCCCATGCCTTGCAGATCCCACATGGAAGAAATGCTGAGCTGTGGAAAGGGAAAACAGAAACCGAAGAGAGCCAGCCACAGCAACACCCAGCTTCAGATGAAATCGTGCATGTTCCTAAAAAACAAACAAGCAAGGCGTTCGGGGTGAGCTGGGCTGTTTATCTCCATTTCCACAATGTGTTTGTTGATAAAGATCTTACGTGGAAACCTCCTTTCACACAGATTAGGACACATTTTCCAGTTAATAATTACAGATATTAGAAAACCGTCAGCTGATTTGGCTACGAGACAACACAGGAAGGGTTTCCTCTTCGTTTTTAGCCATGTAATTACAGCGTCAGCCAATTTCAAACAAGATCAAATAGAACAGCTGATCTGGACATCCAACAGAATGGCTCAATGTGCTAAGTCAACTACGAAATCGTCTAATTTTAGTCAGGCATATAAATAAAGTTTTTATTCCTAAGTCCATCCGATGGCATGTTTTCTACCAGCTTTAAACAGACTTTCAGCCTAGTTAAGAGAGACAGTTCAGCCCACGGGCTCTGGAGCCAGATGCTTGGGTTCAAATCTTGCCTCTGCCACCTCCTGCCTGGGTCAGCCTCCAGCGAGTCACCTCCGCTCTCTGTGCCTCCGTCTGCTCCTCTGAACAAGGGGAATGGTGATCCTAGTGCCCACGCTCTGAGCTGGGGCTAAGTGGGTTAGTTTACACAATCGCTTGGCTCAGTTCCTGGCACACGCAAAGTACGCAGTGGGAGTTAGATGATGCTGGTGATGGTGATGATTGTCTAACATACACTAAGCACTTTGCACCTGCAGGCGCCGTGCGAGTGTGACATGTACAGATTCAGTCAATTCTCCCGGAACCCTTATTTCCCCTGTCTTCCAATGAGAATAGAAGAGGCTTAGGGAGGTTAAGAAACAGGAGGGGAGCTGGACCCACCCTGCCAGATGGACTGAGCCCTCCTAAACCCGGGGTTGTGAGCACGAAGACGCACAGGACATGACCCTGTCTCAAGGGGCACGCAACCTGCCCAAGCCCTGGACAGGCAGAAGGGTGCAATGTCCTAGCGCTGGCCTCAGGGACAAGCAGGTGTCATTTGACCCTCACAGACACCCTATCCCCTGGTTGGGGCAGACACTGTCACATCCATATAATTAAAGGCAAATTGATGCTCAGAAAGTTTACACGGCTCATCCAAGGTCACACAACTGGACTCGAGAGGGTCCCCTGACTTTGATGCTCTGGCTAACCCTGCCCATGGAGCCATGTCCCTTCCGCCCCTGACTCGTGGGAACTGCACAGGCCCTGCTCATCAGGACAGTCCCAAACAACCCACACACCCAGATGTGAGTTGGAGCTGGAAGGGCTGCCGTGCTGGGCTGTGTTAAGATGACCAGGAGGAGCAAATCTTGACAGCTGACCTATTTGCTTGGCCTTTATTACAAACATGGAGAGCAAATGTGTTTGGAATGGTGCAGTCAGTGACTCACTTTAGGCAGAAACTCAGGGGCAGCTATTATGTCAAGGAAAGCACCCTGGATGGAGAGCCGGGACTGAAGCCAGGGATTCTCCCAATGGTCCATGTGTGAAGATCCAGGGCCTTGCCCCAGATCGCACAGCCAGACTGTGATGGGCCAAGCTCACTGCAGGCCCGTTTGACCCCAAGGCGCATGCTCATAAGCACTTGCCCACCCTGCCCTTCCTCGGCTGGCTTCATTAGCCTTGAAGGAAACCAATGGCCGTAGATGCAAAGTCAAGACAATGCACATAAACATATTTCATGCACGACGACTGTTAGAGGCTGGCGATGAACACTGGTGCTGGATCACCACCTCTACATGCTCGTGTCCTAACTTAAGGCTGCCCACGAGTGATTAGCTGCTTCACTGACCGGTGGGGGAACCAGGTTTCAGTTTCCCCCTCCAGTCTCAGCATTAAGTTTTGCTTATTTAATTGAAGGTTGCTGTCCTAACCATGGCTCTTAGCACATTCTGCTTCAGAAGGCTGACTGTCACTGGTCTTCTCATGAGGTTCTTTGATTAGGCTGAGTGCCCCGATAAGATCAAGTATTCTGTTATGAATTTATCTATCCATCTATCCCCAGACTTCTTCTCCAAAGGATTGGCAGACACTTGTTAAATAAGCAAACCACTAGGTTGACTTCCCCAGTCCGCAAGGCACCACCATGAGACTGGTCCTTGCTGCCTGAGCTTTCAGATCCACCTGGGCATCGCGGAGTCCAGTTGTGAAACTGGTTTCTCTTCTTCACTTGGGACACAAGCCACGCTTGTCGAATCACCTAACAGGCTCTGAAAGATTTTTGGCTGTTCTAGAATTCAAGCCAACTTCTAAAGATAAAGATTTGCCATCCCTAAAGATGATCAAAGATAGGGCTCCCACACAAATACCTTTGAACAGATGATAAGCAGACGGTTTGCAACTACCCTTTTTAGAGATGTGTTGAGCACTGACAAGACCACTGAGCTGAGGGACGAGGCTCCATCTAAAGGGCCGATGCTTAGTGAGAACAATAATATATTTTTGAAAACTACTTTATTGAGGCTATATTGTTCACATTTGGGCCATCTCGACTTTCACATATCGCCCACGGTCTTCACATCAACCTGGCCAATTCGGCATCGTTATTTCCACTCTACAGATAAGAGGACAGGTTGAGAGATGCACACGTTTGCCCCAAATCAGGCAGCCTTTAAGTGCTGGAGTCGGGATCCGCACCCATGTACCTCAGCCTCTGAAATCTGGGCCATATTAATCTCCGCTCGCATCCATTATCTTCTTTGATGCTTGATCTAATGGCTGAGTAAGAGCGGGTGAGGTGGCAAGGAGGGGAGAGAGCCCTGCTGGTGGAGGAGTTGTGTGTGCAAAGGGAGGAAACCATGAGGCCCCTTTGAGCATCCGCAAGAACTTCATGGTGGCTGAAGCGGGGTGGAGGAAGGGAAGGGGGACATGAAGAGGGGGTGGAGGTGCCAAGATGGGAAGCTGGACAGTTAAGCAGGGGCCGCAGGTTCTCAACGCTGACTGCACGTTGAATCTCTGGGAGCCCTTAAGACACGTAGATGACAGAGGCCCACCCTGGGTCAATTAAATCACAACAGATCGGGGGGCAGGACTCCCCCAAATAAATGTCAGAGTTTTTTTTAAAAGCTCCCTACAGGGGTTGTAACGTGCAGTTGGGGTTGAAATCCACTGGGGAGGATCACGAAGGGCCGAGGGGGCCACGATTATAAGTGTTCCTAATTTAGTCAGTTTTGATACATACTTTCTTTTACAACTTTGTAGGGAGTTTCCTTGTTCCTGCATCCAGGCCGAAAGCAGGGCGTGCCACACAGAGTAAAGGTGAGTGGAGGCCTGTGGGGCTGAGTGACATCTGACAATGTCTTCCTGGTCAACCTGCGAAACAGCATAAAGAAACCGTGAAATTTGGCTTCTGCTCCGCCTGGGGGCTCTTGGTCGGCAGCCACGGAATTGTCAGCCTCTTAGAAAGTGTCTATCTGCTCTAGAAAAGCCATGGGAACACAAAAGAGACACACAGCTCCAACCTGGAGCCATCTCAGATCAGAGCCAGCAGCACACAAGAGCGCAACTCTCAGCCACCTGGTCGACCTGGGAGCCCTGCCTCCAGCCCGAAGTCTGGGTGGATCCCGTTAGAGCTGCATTGGTGTCCTTTGTGAGTTTCCCTGAGAGGTAACAATCAATGCGCTGGGGGGAAACCTCCCAAATTTCCAAAGCTGTTGGTTCCTAGACTCTAATCTAATTGGTCTTCCCCAACAAGCTTAACACTGAGAAGATGCTTCCTGCTGAAATTGCTGTCACCCGAGAGGTTTAATTCCCCTGGACAAAAAAAACCTTTTTTCCTCTTCCAGGCATTTCCCTTCCCTAGAAGAGGCTTTCACAAGTGCAGGTGCTTGGGGACCTCTGTCAAAAGAGATTCCTCAAAACCTCAGCACTGGCCTTGTGGGAAGGTAGATACACCACCGAAATATCAACCTGGTCACTAAATATTCAAAGTAAGGACGTTAGAGCAGCCGTCGGGTATCGTTTCTATGCTTCCCACATCAACCCCTGACACTCTAAATATTAATGCCGGTGCTTATTGGATTCCAGCGAAAGAGAGCGCTCAGCGAGTTTTGGGAGCCTAGGACGCTGCATGCGACACGCATGTAAATACAGAGAAACACGCAGCATTGCAAAACCGTCCATTCTCTTCAGGGTACCAATCCCATCCCGAAGAACTTATTCCAAGAAAAAGCGGCATCAAAAGTTAAAAGTCGGAGGTACAAAGATGTTCACGGCTAGGTCATCCCACCGCCAATACCTGGAAAACATCGAATGTCCTGGAACAGGGGCTGCAAACTTCTTAAAGGGCTGGATAGTACATATTTTTGGTTTTGTGGGCCACATACGACATAGGGTCTGTCTCGACTACTCCGCTCTGCCACGGGAGCACAGAAGCAGCCTCGGGCAATATGTAAACTAAGCTGCGAGCCTGTCTTCCAATAAAACTTTATTTACAAAATCAGGCAGCCCGTGGGATTCGGTCCAGCAGCCATGGATTGCTGACCACTGTCCCATAATAAAGAATATGGTTATCCTATTTGAAAACAATAAAATATGATTATTTTGCAGCTAATTTTAGATCCTATAGAAACTTGGAAAAATGTAGATGCTGCGAGGTTGGTGTAGAAAGCAGATAAACGCCTGTACAATTGCGGTCATTAACAACACGTATATAAATGGCAAGTGGCCAAAGAGAAATGTCAAGTGTAAATGGAGTGAAGATAGCAGGGTGACAGGTGTGCTGTGACAGTCAGAGTTAGCTTTGAAAGTCGTTTCCACACCAGACTTTTCCACGAGACGTCAGGTAATAAACCAACGCATGGGGGAGGCAGAAGGACGTCGTGGTGCTGGCCAGCGGCCACCCTCCTTTTGCTGTAGCATATTCATCAACTGCACCCCAAAAACAACAGTCTTCATGCATTCGATTGTCTGTGAATTTATTTAAAAGTGTTTACTAACACACGGTGGGACATCTATCCCATGTCAGACACAGCGATAGGTGGCGGGGAGGTGTGACCGAAGGAGGCAGACAGCTTCCTGACCGGGGATGTTCAGGTGGGAGGAGGGCAGGCCAGCGGGAGTCAGCTCGGGCGAGCCCTCTGGGGCCTGCTGAGGGCCCTGACCCTCACACTGGGGCAATGGGCGCCCCAAAAAACTGCGGGCAGGAGCTGAGAACAATCTTCCCGCTGTGCCTGGCAGGGAAGAAGGAAAGGTGATGGGGTAAGTCCACCTGCGCCCGCCAGCCAGGCCTAAATTAAGGAGGGAAAGAGCTGGGCGTGGCGGACCACAGCCCAACCAAAGGATGGAGACGGCTCCACGAGCACGTGAGACCCGCAGCCTCGGACCTGCGGTCTTGTGGACGTGGGGACGTTGCCAGATGGGCTGTGTCCCCATCGGTGAAGCACACCGTCGGGGGGGGGCCGACCCGTCTCGCCGGGGTCTCGGGTCAGGTTCACATTTGTGTCCCAGCGCGCATGAGGAGCGGTGAGTGTGAAGCTCCAGATGTTTGCCCTGCAGACGTTTCACGTGCAATTTGGGAACTGGGGAGCCCTCGAAATAGCATTTGCCCATAAAATTGCTTGAAATGCAGTCCAAATGTGTCCGTAAAAAGGAACCAAATAGCTGCTTATTGTCATTAATCAGCCTTCTCCGAGCTTCCACGCGGGGCTGGGAGTTGATCTAACCGGGTGCCAGGGGCGTATAGCGGGGACCTCAGAGGCTCTTCCGCGTGCGCCCTGGGTTCTGGTTCGCAGAGTGAAGCCAGCGGTCTGCAAATTCTCCCTCTCGGCCCTGACAGCTGCCGGGGACACACGGAGAAAGCTCCAGTGGCCCAAAGACATTTTCCTTGAGGTAAATCCCTGAAAACCTTGATGGCGGTCCCAGCCTGTTCATAAATATGCCAACATCCAGGACCAAGAAGCTGGTGAGGAGACGATACAATCATCGTCAGACAACCCTCCCAAGGGAGCCCACGGCAGTGCACTGCTTTTATTCTTATTGTGGGAAAATACACTCAACATCAAGGTCACCGTTTGACCTGTTAAAGTGTGCAGTTCAGTGGCATTTAGCACATTCGTAATGTTGTGCAGCCAACACCACTATCTAGTTCCAGGACATTTTCATCACCCCAAAAGGACCATTGGCAGTCGCTCACATCCCCCCCACCCCCAGTTCCTGGAAACCACCGGTCTGCTTTCCATCTCCGTGGACTTGCCTGCTCTGGATGTTTCTTATAAATGGAATCACGGAACGGGCAGTGTTTTGTTTCCAACAAGCACATAAAAAGATGCTTAACCACGTTGCTCATCAGAGAAATGCAAATCGAAACCACCAGGAGACCCCGTCTCATACCCACAGGGATGGCTATAAAAAAAAGGAGAAAGTAACCAGTGTGGGTGAGGGTGTGGGGAGAGTGGGACCTCCGCTGCTGGTGGGAATGCAAGATGCGCAGCCACCGTGGCAGCCAGCCACCGCTTTTTAACAATAACACACAATTTAGGGCACTGGGCTTGTTCAGAGAAAGGAGAAGGAGCTGTGTTTGAGCACCGGTCCTCCATGCAGCAGCCACGTGACCTTAAACTCCTCTGACCTCTGTGAGCCCTCATTCCTCATCCTTTACCTCCCAAGATTCTGTGAGGCCCAGATAAATCGCACACGTGACCGGACAAGGCCTCTTTGGCATGTCCCCTGCAGCCCCTCTCCCCTTGATTTCTTTCTGGAACCTTCCTCTTGCTTATTCCCCTCCATTCATACCCTCTGACTGACTCTCCATTTCTCAGTGGCTCCACCCCAGGGCCTTTGCACATGTTGTTCCAGCCACTTTGAATCTGGATCCCTCCCCCACGATTTTACACTTTTATTCGAATGACACTTGTTCAGTGTCACCTACTCAGACCACCCTATTTACTTGGGCAATCCCTTTCTGCCCCTTGGCTCTCTTCATCACACTTACAGGAAAACAACTGATTTTTACTTTTGGGCTTATGAAATCGCTCCCCTCCCTGCAGAATGAGAGCCCCACAGAGCTGATGCCTGTGTCTGTCCACTCGCTGCTGTGTCCCAGCATAAGCACAGTGCCCAGCAGAGAGAAGTGCAAGAAAGAGGCTGTCAGATCAGTGGATGGATGTCTTGAGTGACGCACGTGTGCCAGTCAGGCTCCTTGAGCACACGGAGGTCAGAGCGGTTCCCGGACACGCTGTGCCCTTCCCCACACACAGCGCAGTGTGCCCACAGCCTGGAGCATGGGCCGAGGAGCAGGGGAGCCCGCGGCTCAAGCTGGCTTCTTGTTGGCAACTAGCACACACCCACTGGCTCCAGCTTAAACAAAACCAGGGAAATTTGTAAGAATCCTGGGGTGGAGCTGTCCCTCAGGAAGGGGTGGGAACCCCGTCCTGGGAGACTCAGCAATTCCCTCTCTCCCCTTTTCTCTCTCCTCGCTCTCTCTTTCTCCTGCGTCTTTCCGCTCAGGCTCTTGTGTTATTCTTCACTCTTCATCTCCCCCTGTCCACGTCTTCTGCTCCTGGGGAAACACTTTTACCACAGGGTCCAGATCTGGCAACCTGGGGCTGCACTCGTTCTCTCTTGATCCCAGTTCCAAACTCTCAGGACGGGATTCTGATTTCTGATTGGCCCAGTTCCGGCCTGTCAGCTGTGGCTTGGGGTGGGGGGGGTCGACACACTGTGTACGAGGGCTTCAGAGGTGGGAGTGGGGGCCCTGGGGGTGACCGGGTGCTCAAGGAAAGTAACCGAGTGGAGAAGCCATTAAGAGAGCTGTTCACCACGCAATGCTGAAGAGAACACTCCCCTGTTTGCCCTTATTTCTTATCTGTCCACTCATTCACTCATCAGATATTCACTGAGCTCCTGCCGTGCGCCAGGCACTGATCCAGGACCTGGAGCAGACAAAACGCAGACGTTCTTACCTCCAATCAACCCACAACCTAGAGGGGAAAGACTCCACAGGTAGGGCCACAGATCTGGTTCTGGATGTCAGGAGAAGCAAGTACTCCAAGGAGAAATCAGCCAGCTAAGGAGATGGATGGCAAGGGCGGCGGGGCAGCTGTGGTGTCAGATTAGGTGGATGAGGCAGGCCCCTCCCGGGGGTGACGCCTGGGCAGGGACCTGGATGGAAGGAATGAGCCAGGCAGCACTGTGAGCAGGCGGTCCTGCATGTACAAAGGGCCTGCGGCAGGCAGCTCTTATGCTTGAGGACTAGGAGGAGGCCAGTGGGATTGCAAGGAGTATGGAAGGCGTGAGAGGCAGGACAGTTGGGTCTCATAGGCCACGTGAGTGGCGTCGCATCCATAGATTTGTTGACCCTTTCACAGGCACTGCCCACACTCTTCATTGCCACTCAGAAACATCTCAGGAGAACAGCGGGGCTTCTTAGGGGACCCTGCACTGAGACAGAACTTGCAACTTGGAGCCAAACAGCTTGAACTGGAGTCCCAGGCGAGCTGCTCTCTGTCTGTGGCACGTCCTGGGCCTCAATCTCTCCATCTTTAGGGTGATGCTAAGAACTGGTCCCAGCCTGGCTGCGAGCATCCCTGGGACCTCACACAGGCGCTGGGCACGAGGCTGAGCCCCTCGTGGGGGTTCCAGGGCCACTTCCCCGCTCCACCCACCGCGCCCGTGTCTTTGGGCGGCTCGGAGGGCGCCCGTCCAGAAAGGTAAGCTGCTGCGGGGAAATATAAGGCCTCAGTTGTGTGCCGGACGACGGCAAAGATTACAGGGCTCGTTTGTCACCAGGATCTGTGATGACAGTCCCGGCTCAGGGTCAGGGGGCCACAGCCGAGCTCCCCACCCACGGCTCACGGCCCAGCCTCCGACGGCGGGGAGCTCCGGGATGAAAAATGAGGGACATTCCTGGCGGTGGTATGTGTGCTTGCTGCAAAGACGGAGCCCGGCTCCAGGGCTGACTTCACGGCGGCCACACGGGTGGACGGGCTCCCGCCCGCCGGCCCCTCTGCGGGTGTCCCACGAAGGAGGCAGGAATCCTTGACAGGAAAACCTGAAAGATTGGTCCCCACGGGACCATCCCGATAATCTGTCGGGGGGCCTCTAAACCCCAGAAAAGGCCACAGCCCTGACAGGGGCCTCACCCCGTGGTCCCAGGGGCCCTGTCAATCACAGCCCAGGCAGGACGATGGGGCGGGTCAGCCGGCTTTAAAGAAAGCCCGGTATTGTTTTGAAAGGGTAACCCGTTCGCATCTTGGGTTTCACGGGGAAGTCTGTGTGGCCGCAGGGCCAGCTCAGCGTTTGCCGGGAGCTGGGTGAGGCGTTGGCTGAGGAGCAGCCCTGGGGGCCCAAGGTGGTGCTGTGGTCAAGCCCCTGGGGAGCCAGGGAGGGCAGTGGGCACATTGTTATGCCTTATTTGGTGATGTGGTGGGCTTTGAGCCCTTCTTGCTCTCTCATTTGTCAGGATCTTAATGAGAAACCCCAGAAGGGTTTAGAAATTTCCCTTTCCCAAGGACAGGAAGTAAACGGGGAAGTTCTAGGCAGCTGGGGGAAAACCCACTGCAGAGAGACCGGAGTCTGTCGTCCACGAGCGTGAGTGTGTGTGTGGATGTGCAAGTGTGAGTGCGTGCGTGCCGGTGGGAGTGTGACTCTGGGTGTGCATCCGAGAGCGGGCCGAGGGGCGCCCCCCAACCCTCCACTCCCCCCAGGAGCCACGAGGCTCCGAGGTCCATCTTGGCGCTGGTGGCGCAGCCTCGCTGGCCCGCGCTGCCTGCTCTGAAGTCCTCAGCTTTGAGTAAACACTTTGTCTCCCTCTTGTCAGCCGTTTGGATGCGAGCAAGCAAATCACTTCAAGCGAGTGTAAGTGCCGATTAAACAATCACGACAGAAGGAATAAACAGCTTCTCGTGCACCATAAATACTGTAATTTATTTTTTCCATACGACACACATGTCTGGGCTGAAAGGAGGGGATGAGGGAGAGACGCTCGATGCTAGAGAGACAGTGGACACGTCTGGCCCCGGCGGGAACTCGCGCCGCCGTTCCTTCGAAGCTTCTTGAAAACCAGAGCACATTCGCTTGGGAGGCAAGGGCCTTTGTGCTCCCCGAGGCTGGCCCTTCGTGGTCGTAAAGAGGAGCCGTGCCCAGTCGCAACTGGGAGACGCGAGCTGCGTCAGGGCAGTAAGGCCTGTGGGTAGGATCATGTCACCACGGCTTTCCCTGTGGATCCGTCACCCACGTGGCCGTGTAGCGATCCCTAAAGGAACATGGCATCAGCTTCCCGGGACCTGCCTCGGAGACGGGACGGAATGGGTCCAAGCTTGGACTCCGGAACCGCAGAGCAGAGCCGCAGGCGCTGACTGGCCACTTTCACTGGCCAAGTGATGTCAGATAAGCCCTTGACTCCCCCAAACCTCAGGTCCCTATGCTGTGGAACGGGGATGCATTCAGTCTTTCATCCCACAGGCGTGGGCTGGTGTCTGCTGTGCGCTCCACACCAGGCATCACGGTGCAGCCGCGTCCATGCACACAGGCAAGGCCGGGGTGCAGCTCACAGGGTAGTACCAGGGACGGAAGACGAGCGGCTCGACAGCAAAAGTGTGTGATGGTCCTGAGCAGTGACGAGCAACAGGAGGAACCCTGAGCGGGGTTGGAAGATGAAGGGGGAGGGCTCTGTCAGGCACGGCCCACCTCCCAGCCACTGGAGAGCTTCCTGGGTGTTTTCTGTCTGGATCCAAGCATATGCACAGGATGACCCTCCCTCTGTTTTTCCTCAAAAGCAGGCCCCTACTCACATGTTCCACGAGGTGCCTTTTGTCACCCAGCAGAATCTGTTGGAATTCATTCTGTTGGTACACCTGGATATGCCTCGTTCTTTTTACTGGCTGTGTAGTACTCTGTGTATGGACGTGCCATCGTTTACGTAACTGGTCGCCTGATACAGAGCTTCGGGGTTGTTTCTGATCTTTTGTTACTGTGAACAAGGTTGGAACATAATTCTTACCTCTTTGCACGGATGCTTGAGTCAACCCATTAGGTAAATCCCCAGAAGTGGGATTTATTGGTAAACAGTGTTATTGACACTGTAAACAGTGTTTTTAAACGTTTGATCAATACTCTCTAAATGCTTTTAAAAGGAGCAAGCCAAATTCACACCCCCACAGTGGCAGCTTGAATGTCCCTGCAGGAGAGACCCCCCCACAGCAAGGGAGGGTGGTGGGCAGCCTCCAGCTCTGGGCACCTGCAGGCTCTGTCCTGGCTTTCTAGCCAGGGTTGCACGCTTCCAGGGCAGCCAACAGCCAAGCACAGCAGAAGCACAAGGTCCTGCCATTCCTGCCGGCAGGGGAGTCCTCAGGGTCTGCTCAGGGGCCCCATTAGCTGGTGGATGCTCTCCCAGAGCCTCCTGGGCTCAGCCCTTGCTCCTTCCTCTCCTGGGTCAGAGCAGAATTCCGTCTGACGACTGCTTCCCTCTCCCGCGCCCCCTCCCCTCAGTCCATCACGTTGGCACTATGGCGCATCTCTCCTACATGGAACTCCATCTTTGTGTTTGCCTCCCCGAGGACCCACACAGACGCAGCACCAACAACGTATGAGCGCTGGCAGCCGGTCCTAGCTGATGATCATGCTTCTATGGCTGAAAGTTTTCCCAACCTCCAAGCTTGCTCAAATCTCTCATTTTATAACTAGAGTACTGAGGCCCAGAGAGGGTGGGTGACTTGCCCAACGCCACATAGCGTCAGTAGAAGCAGAAGGCAGGTTCCACCCATGTGTCTCTCAACCTGGGGACATGGGCTGACCTTGAAGTTTCCCCACCCTTTGCTGAGAGTGAGCCAGAAGCAGACGCACGAGGCCCGTGCTGCCTTTCCTACTTCTCCAGATTTTCTCAAAGTTCCCCAAAATGAGATAGGGAAATTGTGTCCCCGTCCTTGGAGAGCCTGGGGCCCATTGTCCCCAGGGTGTCATTCCTGTCTCAATACTGGAAGGGAAACAGGCTAGGTAAGGGGGTCTGGGACATTCCATGCTGTGAGGGCACCCAGCACCAGGCTCCACCATCCACCGGTCCCTGCCATGCTCACCACTCACAGTCAGCGAAGCTCCTCGGGGTCTGGACGGCAGGGCAGAGGCGGGGCAGGGAGGGAGGGAGACGGCCCTGCCACGGGGTCTGGTTCTGGCTTCCCCTCCCGCACTTTCAGGGGCTTAAACAGCGATAAAAGAATGTGCCACTGTCAGCATAAATCAAGAAAAGTGGAATTCTGCTGAGACACGGAGAAGCTCGGACTGAAACGTCCGTTCACCAAATGCTGAAGGGTCCTTACAAATGTCTTTCTGCGGGCTTCTCGCCTGTCCGGCTCGGGGCAGACGACGTCCCTGGTCACCAGGCCTCCCTGGCTGGAGCGGGGGTCTCAGGCTCCAGAGCAGCCGCACAGGTCTGCCCAGCACAGACTCCGTGGGGCGTTTGGGGGCTCTCTGGGCAAGTCCTGGGGGCAGCGGGCTGGGGTGCCCAGGATGACCGAGTGGAGGGGCACATGAAGATGGAGTGGGTACGGGGTCTCGGCCACACACAGCGCCCTCAGCTCCCGAGGGCGGAGGCCAGGGCTCATCTTTTATTCATCTGAGTCCCGCTCAGCCGCACACGTGGGAAGTCCCGCTCCTGGGGCCTCGGCTGACTGAGTGAATAAAGGAAATAGTCAGAGGCAGGCAGGAAGGAGGGGAGGGGGAGGCAGGGAAAGAATGAGGCCCAGAAGGAAGGAGGGAGGTGAGGGAGCGAGCAAGGAGGAAAGGAAACCGGGAGGGAGGAGGGAGAAGAAATTCCTCCTGTGCTTGTCCTTGGTCATGGTTTGGCAGGGCACCATTTTTTTTTTTTT
This sequence comes from Equus caballus, assembly GCF_041296265.1. Taxonomy (NCBI): domain Eukaryota; kingdom Metazoa; phylum Chordata; class Mammalia; order Perissodactyla; family Equidae; genus Equus; species Equus caballus. The sequence goes on along the minus strand of NC_091686.1, from coordinate 33,671,930 downwards.
TCCTTTTTCTCCCCAAAGCTCCCCGGTACATAGTTGTATATTCTTTGTTGTGGGTCCTTCTAGTTGTGGCATGTGGGACGCTGCCTCAGCGTGGTTTGATGAACGGTGTCATGTCCACGCCCAGGATTCGAACCAACGAAACACTGGGCCGCCTGGCAGGGCGCCATTTTAAACAGTGCTGACCTCAAGTCTCTGCCCACCTTCTGGGCCTGGCGTGCCTGCTGGCCAGCACTGACTGAGGACCTACTGGGCGGACATGGCCGTGGCCATCGGCTGTCTGTCCTCAAGGTCAGCACCCAGCGGCACTGACACCTGGAAGGAGGGCAGGGGAGGAGGGCGGGGGGGAGGAGGGTGGACAGGAGGAGGGCAGGGGAAGGGGGCAGATGCTGGCCTGCCCTCCACGCTCTCCCTTCTCTGGCAGTGGCATGGAGGTGGCCCACACCCAGCTCCTGCCCTCAGCTGGCTGAACGCCATTCCCACCGCAGTGTGCCCGCGTTCTGTGCGTTCAGCGAGTTGAGGAGGACACACTCGTGTGAACATGTGAGAACCCATGTCCCTGGGAAGTGTGTGTGTGAGGGGCTGTGAGCATGCACAGGGCTCCCGGGTTTGCTGAGGGTGCCATCACCTCAGCGCCCTCAGGTCTGGCCACCAGCGCTCTAGTCCCTGTTGCTCCGGGGCCCAGGTATCGGTTCCTGCTGGGGGTGGTGAGTGACGTTGTGTCTGACAGGGGCCTTTGGCCGGGAGTCACAGTGCAGGGGCAGGTGCTCCCCCGTCCCGCTCTGGGAGGGAACCTGGACCCCACCTGTGCAGGGGAGCTGACCTCTCCGCCCTGGTGGCACCCTGGCCTTCCTCCTCCTGGGTCCTACGCGGCTCTCCATGGGGCCTTGGTCCCCTAAGCCCAGCCCCGGGCCTGGCACCTGTAGGAAGAACCCCCTGGCTTGGCCTGTGCAGCTCTTGGTGATAAGAGGCACACTTCAGATTTCAGCGAGTATGAACAGGGGAACGTCCCAGCTCAGGGTCAGGGTTGGACACAGAGTCTAGGCTAAAATCCCACATTTAATACCAGTGGATGTTGAATATAGTGGAGTTGACACTTGAGCGGGAGTTAAGTAAGCCCTCAGTTAAGGACAGTATAGAAAAAATAGTCCTTGAAAGAGCAGTTAAATCACCCAGAAATAGGGCTGCTTCCGAGTGGAAGCGTCGGAAACCGCTAGCTCGGCAGAGGGGGCCCAGTGTGACGTGAAGATTCCATAAACAGTGACTCCCACACACCTCTGCTCCTGTGAGATGCTCCCTCGGCGGGGCTGCTGGGCATGGAGACGGACAAGGCCCCGATTTCATCTTCAGGCACAAATCCATCGGGTGAAGCAGCGAGCAAAACGCCCCACACTTCTTACATCATCGTCTCTGTCTGTCCCTCTCGCGCGTGGTCTCTTATCAAAACGCAGAACTGAATTCACATGAGGTCTCGCACGTGGCCCACGACGGCTCCGTGAAGTCACGTGACATTTGCAGAATTCCTCCACCTTCAACAGAAAGCCACCACTCAGCCGCGCCAGCGGTTGCCACGCTGAAATGGGGGCCTGGGGTGGCCAAAGCTCCTTGAATTTCAAGAGGAGCCAGACGTGCGAGATGATTGGTGAATCTCTCATTTTTAGGAAATTTGGGCTCAAATTAAAAACGAAAATAAAACGAAACTAGTGCACGCAGCAGAAGCTGGTGGCAGGCCCCGGAGTGTGACCTCTGAGGGACAGGCTCTCCCTGGGGGGTCTGGCAGAAGCTCATCCTTCCATGGAGGAGCCGTGGTCCCCAAAACCTGGGCCCAGAACTGGCGACTTCATCCCTCCACCTGCCACTGTCTTCACTTCACGCAAAGAGCAGAGGGTGTTGGCTGCCCGGTCTCCAGATGCGATTACTGCCACTGTCAGCATCGCATAACAAGCCGTGGGAAGCAGAGGGCAGGCGGTCTGTGAGAGAGGCTAGGGAGGATGTCAGCCCCTCCCAGCCAGCCGGAGGGATCGCCCTGGGTTTGGACTAAGTCTTGATGCTGGCAAATTGGTTCCCAGTTTTGAAAGCACCCTTTGTGTTTGCTGTGTCAGATCCGCTTAGGTTTCCCAAGGACCACTCCCGTCACTGATGATAGAGCAAAGGGGACAAGGGGGAGCAGGGAGACAGGAGGGAGACCGGTGCAACGCTCTGGTCAATCCGGGCCAGTGGTGACAGTGGCCTGAGCTAAAGGTGGGCACAGATTTGCAGGTGAGAGAAGTGGAGCCCCCTACGCAACGCTGCCCAGGCGATGGATGAGCGGTGGGCTGGAGTCCAGGGGGCATGGCCAGCAGGAGGTCAGGAGAGAGAACTGAGCTCTGGGTTGAGAATTGGTCAGCTCAGAGATGCCCAGTGAAAGTCTGGGAGTCGATGAGGGGACCCGATACAGCTGTGGAATAGGAGGAGGGCCGGGCTGGAGCCCCACGGACCCACGGAGGCCTGATATCTCAGAGTGAGCCCACCAGGGAGGCTGGAGCAGGGAAGAAACCAGGAGAGCGTGGCCACCCTTGCTCCCAGATCTTTGGTTGGTCACAAGGTCCTGTTTTTCCTAGATTGGAAGCTCCATGGGGACGGGATGGGTCCATCTTGTTCACTGTTATGTCCCCAGGACTGAGCACAGGACCCGGCATGTAAGAGGCGGCAGAAGTCGTTTGTTGAATGAGTGAATGTCAGCGTGGCTGCCGCAGCTCTCAAGGTAGTACCGCCCTCCATGACCCTGGGGTCGGGGAGTGAGTCGGGGTGCCTTCAGGAGGCTGTGCTTCTCCACCCCGCACACCTGCCCACTCAGCCGCCCCGTCCGACGCCTCCATGGAAACAGAGAAGGAGAGATGCTCAAGGCTTTGCCGGGTGGTCACGACAACCCCCATCTCAAGTAGACACGGCTTAGGGGAGCCCCTCCCGGAGCCTCCACGGCGGAGGACCCACCTCTGCTCTGCATGTGCTCTCTCGCCTTTTTTGAGCATCATGTTTATCTCATCATCAAAGAGACACAACTGGCCCTTCTGTGTCAACTCAGATAGGAGCCCTCCCTTAGATCCGATTTCAATGTTGGAGTCACAAACCGGGCTGAATTTGCAAAAGCAAAGTGTGTCTGGCCTGATAGCTGGCTCTACGTGCAGTGGAAAAAGTCAAAAATAAACACCGTGCGTCGATGACATCCACACATCCGTGGGCACGGTGCCCAGACGAAGGGAGAGTGAGTGAAGGGGCCACAGCCTCACTGCACACAGCGCACCGGTGGGCTCCTACGGCAGCCGTGGGGCTGGGATCCACCCGGAGGTGCCGCCCTCTGCCGTGGGATCCGCCCTCCCCGGGCGCCGCGGGCCTCCGTGCCCAGGGCAGGCACGGTCACCCAAGCCTCCCGTGTTCTCGGAGGATGCCCACCGCCCGCTTCTGTCTGCCTGTCCGAGAACCACTGCCCACAGGGGCCGCCTCGTCTGCCGATTTCGGTTTTTCTCTCTAGTTTCTTCTCTTGTTATCCAAGGCGGCAAGGCTCCCTCACATGCTCTGGGGGATGTTTTGAAAATGGCTTTGGTCCAGATGACAGGAAGTCACGGCAATGCTGATGGCATGTGGTCCCCTGGTGATCAGAGAAGACTTTGTCCTAATTTCGCAGATGGGAAAATGGGGACCAGAGAGCCGGGAAGTGGGCTCCCCTCTCCTGCACGTGCGGCTCCTGGCTCAGGCAGGTTGGGCTATGTCTTCCCGACTTTGCTGTCTCCAACTCTCCGGCGACATCTTGGATTACTACTTTCATTAATGTTTTCCTGGAATCAACTTTGAATTGACACCCTCCTCTTTCTCTTTTCGCTCAACTTCATCCTAAACAATCATTTGTGTCGGTTATGCAAGTTTTTTCTTAAAACACATTATTATAAGGACAAGCCAATTAAAATCTCTCAAACATGTCATCCAGGCGCCACGAGCAAAGTGCACGCCCATCCCGGAGCTGCGGCCAAGACGTTCTGTCGCCCTGACCACGGTGCCCTGTGTTCACTTCTCAGCCCTTTGCAGAGCCCTGGGAGGGCTGGTGGGTCCCAGGTTTCGAGGCTGAGTGATCGATTCTACCTCCTCAGGGGAAAATGCCCGGATAGCTCGTCAGACTCGTATGTGGAATATGGATCACCAGGAATGGGTTGAACATTTTATTGACATACAACATCCACACAGCAAAGAGCACACACTGCACACCGGTGTCCCCTCACCTCCGACGTGTGCCTATAGCGGGGTCTGTTCTGCTTGCTGCTGCATCCTCAGTGCTGAGAATGGCGCCTGCACGTAGTAGGTCCTCCATAAATATTAATGGAGTAAGTGTGTGAGTGGGTGAAACAAGGAAGGGGGTTTCTCCCTCCAGTCTTGCTCCTTCCAATCTCCAGGCTGCACCGGGGCTGACGTAATCCTTTAACGTGCAATGCAACCGTGTCACCCCTCTGCTTACGATGCTTCGGGGACCCCCCTGGTTTTCATGACGCTGTGGAGTTGTGTCCCCCTCAAGTCGTATGTTGAAGCTCTGACCCCCGTGTGATGGTATTTGGAGATGGGTTAGATGAGGCCACAGGGGTGGGTCCATCATGGTGGGATTACTGCCCTTATACAAAGAGGAAGAGACCAGGGGCTTTCTCTCTCTGCTGTGCGAGGACCCAGGGAGAAGGCGGTTGTCTATAAACCAAGAAGCGGGGCCTCCGCAGGAACCAAATCTGCCGGCACCCTGATCTCGTCCTTCCAGCCTCCGGATCTGGGAGAGATACACATCCATGGTTTAAACCCCCTGGTCTGTGTTATTTGTTATGGCAGCCTGTGCCAACTGAGACACATGATAAAGTCCAAACTGTGAGGGACGATATGCACGGTCTCAGCTCCCTTCACCTGTAAGTTGCATCTGCACACTCCACTCATTTCATGCGGGACTTTTCTGCACTTTCTTAGATACACAAAGTTCTCTTCTCTTCAGCATTTGCACATGCTGTTCCACACCTGGAATGCACTCCCTCCACTTGCCGCCTGGCCCACTCCTTCAGGGCTCAGTTTACCCCTCACGTCCAAGAGATGCCTTTGCTGGTCACCACCTCCTCTCCTCGCTCTCCCCCCATGCCCCAAAGCACTGTGTGATTACCACTTTGTATCAGCCAGGACGGCTGAGTAACAAATTTAATCAACAAATTGAACCTTGGTGCCTTCACACAGCCAAGGTGTATTGCTCACTTGAGTTACGTGTTCAAAAATGTTCAGCGATAGCCCAGTTCCCCACCACCAGTGAGGGCCCCGGGGGGATGGAGGCTCCACTTCTGGACACAGCCAGCAGTAGAGAGAGTGTTGAGAACCCGTTCCTGCCCTTGGCCGCCTCTGACCCAGGGTGCCCCATGTCACTGCTCACCATCTGCCCGCCACAACTAGTCACCTGGCCCCAACCTAACCCGGGGGGACGTGGGAAACACAGGAGCTCTTCTTGGGTGCTCAGGAAACAGAAAATAACATGGAATGGTCTCCGCTGTACCCCATCATAGAATGTTCTACATGACCTGTAACTGCCTATTTATTTTCTACTCATTCCCCATGTTGGACTGGAGTTCCTCTGGTCCCCGATTTTAGCTTTTTCCCCAATTTTGCCCTTGGCGTCTAGCATCATGCCCTCCTGGAGGACCATGAAGGTTTGAGAAGAATCCACTTGGAGCAGCCACCTGGAGCAGCCAGCCCAGTCCTGTGACCCGCCCAGCCTGGGTCCCGAGCAGACCACCCACTTTCCCGGGTGGAGCTCCGATGTCTCCGGCGCTCTGAGACCGTGTGCTGACTGTGATGGGCCGTTTCTTCATCTGTCTCCTCTCGCATCTGCCAAGTCATTAGAAAACACCGAGCGCCTATGGAAAATCCCGAACGCACTCCGTCTGCCTTGTCTGTTTTTCATTCTATGTTTGTGCTGTTTTTTTGGTTCAATAAACAAGGTAAAAGCAAAGAAGTAAACAGTGCGAGGTTTAAAGTGTTTTTAACAAATGGACAACACCTAACTCGGTTGTGTTTGAGACTGGCAAGCCTCGGTTTACACTGATAGCTGGAAAACACAGCTCTTGGATGGCAGCCAGTTTTCCAGGGTGAATAAGCACCTCGAAAGGGACAAATATTTTTCACAGACTGTCAGTGAAATGGAGGCTCAAATATTTAAAAATAAATACATAAAAAGGGAAGAAAGGAAGAAAAGAAAAGGCAACGAGACCTTCTGATCTTCAGTTTCCAAATGAGCTAAAAACAAGTTTTTATAGTTGTGTTTACTTCTTCCAAAGAAACAAACCCTTTTGTTTTAACTCCTCTGTGCTCATACTCCGAGGTTTTCTAAAAAGGTTTTGTAAAATGTCACTCTTGGGACCGGTCAGGGGACTTCACTCTTTAGGCCTCAGTTTCCTCCTCTGCAAAATGGAGATCATTCTAATTCCTCACCCACAGGGGAATGACGAGCACTAAATGAGTTAATACATGCAAAGGGCTGAGACCAGGGCCCGGCAGCTGTGAGCTGCATACAGGTGTTAGGCATCACCGCTATCATCACCACCATCACCGTCATCATCATTATCACCGTGATCAGCATCATCACCATCACCACGTTCACCGCTATCATTACCATCATCATCATCAGCATCAGTAGGTACACCCCTCACCTGATGGAGGCAATGGAAGTAGGGATCAGGGAAGCATCCTCTGGTTGGTATTAGACAGTGATCGCCCAGTGGGAGGTAAGCTTGACCGTTGAACATAGACCTAAAATATCAGTATATTGCTGTTTTCCTGGCTTTCACCCCAATGAGGGCACAGGCTTGGTGTCCACACACCCGTGCACTTGACTTCTTTGTGAAAATTCCCTACGTTGCTTTTGCTCTGCTGTAAGGCTCATGACATAAGGCGGCGCTTGGCTGGGCAATTCTCCAGAATTCGAGCAGTAGCAGAATGCTTCTTCTTGATCCTCTGTTGCAGAAGAGCATCCTCCCCAGTGTCGACAGTGGGCTCCTCTGGGAGCAGGATTAGAAATAGGGTGCCCACGTGTCCCATTTGGCCCCAACCAGCCCTGGTTTATGCCTGGTGTCATTATTCATGGTGCCCCCTCTCATTGCAAAAACGTCCCAATTCAGATAATAAATTATATGATCACCATCATTTTAAATGATTTCTATCCCTTCTTGCTCATCTTTATTTTCTAAGCTTTCAACAGGAAATTTTTGTAATAAAGAGAGTAAAACGATCCATGTGACAAAGCACCAGCTCAGGTTCCACCTTCCCCAGAGAGGGTCCACTGTGCCCCCAGCATGTGTCACTCAAGGCAGAATCTTTCCCGGCTTGGAATCAATCTCCAGCCTTGTTCCTTGCCTGACACACAGCAGGCAGGCATTAAATAGTGGCTCTCCAACGGAAAGGTGAACAGCCCCATCTTTAGCTATTTGGGTAATGGTGGTCCCACTATCGATGGCGAGAAATTAAAACACTCACGATGCGGACACATCAGAGGCCTTCTCCCAGGGTGCTGTCCCATTTGCTGGGAAGTATAAGGCAGGGCTTGCTCACACCACAGCAGGACTTTCGCTAGTTCTGTCTGCTCGGTGCTTCCACCCGAGGAAAGCTCTCCACGTGGGAGCAGAAAGAAATTAACCAGGAACCACGCGCAGGACCAATCACCGTGTTTGCAGCTTTGTACTTTGTAGAGTTGTTATAAGCTCCTGCCCATTTTTATAAGGATTTTTTCCACTCACCTTTGAATTACCTTAAAAAGGGAAAGTGCCCTCTTTGGACAGGTTGGCACAATGGGAAGATTGACCTTATTTCCATTCTCCTACTGAAAAATGACAATGCAGCCAAGGGCTGTTTCTGGGCCGGGGGGACACTGTGATCAGATGAGAGATGGGAGTTCAGGCCCCTGCAGTGACCCGCTGGAAGAGGAAGCCACTGGACATTTCCTCCACACATTGTCTTTTTGCAACATTACAAGTAAGAAATATTTGTACTGGATTGTTTTTCCTTCCTTCTGTGCCAGCAAAAACTTGCTAAGTTTAGGAGAAATGGGGAGAAAGCCTGCATGATTGCATTTCAACGGACAATTGTGTTCAAAGGAGCCCAAGTGCGTGAGGAACCCCAGTCCCACATCTGCCCCGTGGCCATGACTGCCCGCACACCCTAAGCCCAGGGAGCTTTTTGGTAAGTTGACTCTCATGCTTAAGCTCTGTTAATGCTCCTATCACGTGGGCGGTGGCTCTTACCTGGGTGAAACTTGCAGTCACCTTGGCGCCTGCTGTGGCCACTCCCTGGAATGTTCTGCCTATCTCTCCCCTAAGGTTTGGCTTAACTGGGCTTTCTGAGCAACGCCCTCACGGATCACCCCACGCGGGGCTCTGCTGATTTCCTTGAGTGCCTGCCACGATCTTTAACGACCTTTCCTGCTTCTTCACTTGTTGATTTGTGCATTTTCTGTCTTTCCGCCTGGAATGTATGCTTCATGGGGGCAGGGACCCATATTAGTCATCATTGTAGCCTCATTTCCAAATGAATGAATGAATGAAAGAATGATAGCTATCCTGCTCTTAAAGGCACAGCGCTCGTTGCTTTGTGGGAGACCAGGCTGGGTGGTCTCCAAGTTCCTTTCGTTTTTTGTGACTCCAACAGGCAAGTCCAAGTCTCATTTAAAACCACCTTCTCTCTCCTTCTGAACAGAATCCACAGTACCAGACTCAAATTGCCTCCGTCAGGACATCACGCCCAGGACTCTCCCACGTCCTCCCAGATCGTGCACTCAGTGCACAAATATTTATCTGAATGCCAGCACAGTGCGCAGGTGGGGATTCAGCCGCAAGCAGCATCATCTCAGAGTAGCAGGCGGGCCCGCATGGTGCAGAGCAAGGAGGAAGGAGAGGGGACGCTCGAGCTTCGCGGGTTAGTGATCTCCCCCCACCACCCTGCCTGCTGTTCCAGACTGAGTTAGGGTCTTCTGAGTGGTACCCAAACCATCCTAGTGCTACTTTTGCCAAACCGTTCCCTTGTGTTGAAGACACTGGCCCTGATTCCAACCGGAACCCTGCAGAGCTGCTCCCAGGCCAGAAAGCTACTGTGTGGGGCTTTCTCTCCTTAACGAAAGTGACACTGCTTGAATAGTCAACAATTCCATCCAGCACAAGGGCAAGAGAAACTGCTGAGTACCAGCTACCTTCGGAAGGGAGCCGAAAAGCAGGTGGAAAGCACATGGTTAGAAGGGGAGGGCCCCTTAGCAAAACGGGGAGGAAATACCCATCTTGTGTATTTCTTCTTATATTCATAGTCCGTTTAACCAAGGGCGCTGACAGGGAGTATTTGTATAGAAACATTAGATGCTCTGAAATCAATGCCTAATACCCCGTCAGAGAGACCCAGCTTCTGAACCAATACATCCTGCGCGCGCACACACACACACACACACACTCATACACACTCACTCTCACACACTTTTGCAAGCACTCACTCACACATACACACCTACACGCGCTCACACATCACTCTCCCATATTTGCACCCTTACACATTCTCACGCTTACACACACAATTCACGTACTTACACACACACACACATTGCAGGAGATGTTACCAAGCCTAGGTCACCCCCTCTTCTTTCAATCTCTAAAAAGCTGCTTTTACCAAAATAAGCAAAACATGTGAGGTATGAAATCCACCTTGTGGAAGGGCTGGGTTTTATTGGTCAACCAGTAAATCAAAACATATGGAAAAGTGCTACATTTAGGAACACACTGCGACTGTATTACTCCTCGTTTTATTGGTTCGTCTCTAATCGGAACCAGCTGGTAATAAAGAATAGAGTTCATGGGAATCCACCCTTTGTTGAAAGCTGGGCCGGGGTGGATGCTGGAAGCCGATGAGCACAATGAAAACAGCTGCAGTTGACTTTCGAGGTCATGCTCCGGGTAGGACGCGGGGACAGAGGTGACGCTACAGCTGGTGCGTAGCATTCCGGGCTCCTGGTTAGCTACAACTGTGTAAAGAGGAGCCAAAGAGAAAGGTGCCCATTTATGAGGCTCCCCTCAGCCTCCACCCCTGCTGATCTGTCTCAGGCAACTTTCGAATCACACAATTACTCTGGACTGCTTGTGGACATTAATCATGGCACCCAGGATGATGATGATGGTGACGATGATAATGGTGGTGATGATGATGACGATAGTGTTGATGGTGATGGTGATGATGACGGTTACGGTGGTCGTGTGATGATGGTGATGATTACAGTGATGGTGATGATGATGACGGTGATGGCAAAAACTTCAAACAGGCTCCACAAGGCACAAGGAGCATCTCCACACCAAAGCACTACTGTGAGAGTTGTAACCTTGGCAACATAAATTCAACAACTTTCCTTTTTCCTTATGATTTATCTAGTTTAAACACTTTTCCCCCCCAAACAAGGAAACCGGCATCTAGAATTCTAGAAATGGAACATACACACTGGCCACCCCCACCCCCCTTCCTGTCTCTAATCAGCTCAATGGATCCACCCTTTGGAAAATTGTGGAGCATTAGGAGGGTGTGTAGGATATTTTTAGCACCTGACACCATCCTACCTCTTCCTTTCCCTGCAGGGTGCATGTGCACCTTGTTTAATAAACAGATTTTAATTAGTTTTAGGGATAGAATTGTTTGCACAATTCTGCTAGTATTTTGAGATCTGTGGAGGGTTCAGCCTCAGAGTTGGGACCGACTGTCTAGAGCTGGGGCCAGGGCACACTGCATGTGTGCACGCTTCCTTTCTCCTGGGCCCTGGGCGGGCCTCACTAACTCTCTTGCACAAAATCTGCAGTTAGCATCACATTTCTTCTTGACACAGGCTGTCTGGGATTCAGTCAATTGCTGGAAGTCGGTGAGATGAAATTGATCTGCCATCCCTGGAGACATTATAATAAACATAATACCAGATCTCGCCATTTCAAACCCGATTCCTCAGCTTCACTGGTCCCATAGTGAAAGCATGGAGCTGATTAGAGCACACAGCATTTCTACTTCAGGCACACGGGGAAGTTGAACCATTTTGATGGTTAGCACTCTGCACCCAGCTCACTAAAGCCATCTGGGAACACCGCTGGCGGGTTCCCTTGTCCTTGGCTGTCATGACGGTGATGTCATATGTACGGACAGGCCTGTGAGGGCCCACGTGTCTGCCTTGCTCACAGCTCCCAGCTGAGGAAAACACTCTGTTCAGAGCACGGCCCCTCCCCGGCATCGAGCTACACGCCACTCTGCGGGTGGAACCTAAGTTTCACGAGGGCAGGGACTTAATCTGTCTCATTCCGTGCCGCGCCTCATTGCGCTGAGCAGAGCCTGGTGCATGGAAGAGGTTCCGTTATTTACTGAATCAATGAATGAATGAGGAGGAATCCCAGATTTCCGAGGGCCTCGATAGAAGGTGGGCTTTTCTCAGGGCATGTGTCCGCTGGAGCATTCCCGTGGGCAACACCTTGCACATGGAGAGAAGAGCAAGGAGAGGAAGTCCCAACTTGTGCTTCCAATAAGAAATGCATGGGTTTCCTTTCACTTGCTTTTGTGACTGTGGGGACCCCCTTTGTATGGAGTCCTCCTGCTAGTGAAGGTGCAGCTACGGAAACCAGGGCGCCCGGTGACCACAGAATGCGTTCCCATCGTATCTGGAGGCTGTGGCTATCACAAGGAGCTGGGGCAGCTTACCAGAGAACACAATGTGGGGTGTGTGCCTGGGGTCTGACTTGCTTTCCTGGCATTTTCCTATCTGCCTTTGCTCAGGCGATGACAAGGTTGGAGCTCCAATCTCACTGGTCAGACCTCGTAGCCTTTCCCAGGTCCAGCTTTGACCCGCCTTGGGACCTGACTCCTTGGCAACCTGGAAAGAGAGGTACAGAGCTGTGTGTGCCTTTGAGGCAACATGACAGGGACGTAAGGATCTGAGGCTTCCACACTTGTGTGCGGACACATCTCTGGCTGATGAACAACCAGACTAGATCTACTTTACAATCTGCTTGGAAAGACTTTCCAAGGGGCCCAAGACTGTTGAGATTTCAATTGGATTTCCTTGGTGTGTTTGATAGATTCCAAAAGTGTGAACTTGGCTTGTTGAGTGTTCTCTGAAGACAAGGGCTGTCTTCTCTCAATGAACAGGATATGCTGGAGAATTTCCTTCTCATTAGATGTCATCCCCAATGCCCTGATTCCCCTTGTTGGGAAGGGGAATTTAGAGGGAGAATGGGTCCTCCCAGGAAATCTAGTGAATGAAAACCATCCTTCCCACACCCCTAATCTTACACAAGCTGGGAGAGGTGTCCCAATAGATCACTACAGAGAATTTGGGCGCTAGTTGTAGAGTGAAGCTTAGGACTGGGAGATTTTTCTTGCCTTCAGAAAAGACCCAGCCCCCCTTTCCTTACCCCTGCCTCTTCCCTCCAGATGCATCCCTTAACAGCATGGTCCCCAGATGGAATGTGGGACCATGACCTAGCCCATGAAGGCCCTTAGTGGGAATGCTGGGGCATAATGATATTAGACTATGCAAACCAGAGTCATTTTCTGAGCGTCAAAAGGAGTCCCAATATCCAACTCTCTCCCATTCTTCCTTCCTACGAGAACCGAAATTTTATGCAAAGGGGCATGATGCCTAGACTATCGTTTCCAGCGTCCCTCACCACCAGGGGATCTAGTACCACCACCGCCATCCCCTCCATCAGTATTGTCTTGGTGGGGACTGATGGAGAGTATGTCGTGCTAAAGTAGCCTGCAAGCTACCCCACAGTACTAAAACTGGCATAGAAACGTCCATGGCTAAGAGTGTGGGCTGTGGAGTCTGGGTCCAAATCCCAGCACATCCAAGATGTGGACCTGGGACAAGTTACTTACTCTCTCTGTAAGTCTCCTCCCTGTCTGCAAAATGAGAGTGATAATAGTTCCTAACACAGGAGTGTTGGGAGGGTTAGATGATCAGATGATGATAAAGGTGATGATGATGATGGGGATGGTCATGATGACAATGGTGATGATGATGACAGTGACGATGATGGTGTTGGTGATGATGGTGTTGGTGGTGATGGTGACGATGATGGTGGTGGTGATGATGGTGTTGGTGTTGGTGGTGATGGTGATGATGATGGTGGTGGTGTTGGTGGTGATGGTGATGATGATGGTGGTGGTGATGATGGTGTTGGTGGTGATGGTGATGATGATGGTGGTGGTTATGGTGATGATGAGGACAAGGATGGTGGAGGTGGTGGTTGTGGTGTTGATGATGGTGGTGGTGATGATGGTGGTGGTGGTGATGGTGGTGATGATGGTGGTGGTGATGATGGTGTTGGTGATGATGGTGATGATGATGTTGGTGGTCATGGTGATGATGGTGTTGGTGGTTATGGTGATGAAGAGGACAAGGATGGTGGAGGTGGTGGTTGTGGTGTTGATGATGGTGGTGGTGGTGATGATGATGCTACTGAAGATTTTATTATCACCATGACCGTTACTAGGAACAACAAAGCAAGTTAATCTGCAGTTACAAGAGCTCCCAAATGTTTCTGGCAGTCAGATCCTTTCTTTTCTACAGAACATTCCCAGCATACATTCAGGAAGATGCTCAAGAGAAGCTCATTGCCTGACCCTGATCATGTGGGCCTAGGAAGCAAATGCCCCTGAAGCAAAGGAGAGAAGTCTGATTGTTCTAGAAAGGAGGCTTAGCCAAGGGGAGCCGTGGGAGACGCCAGCACTTGGAAGCCGTGGAGCACACTCCATCCACTCAGGTCGATGCGTCTTTCCCAGAGCAGAGCATGGCATGCACACGCCTGCCACCTGGTCTTTGCTTTGGCTGTGCTTCCTCTTGAAACGCCCTTTGTCCTCTCTGCCAAATCATCCTTCAGTGTTAAAGTAGGTACAAGAGCATCAAGCTGTCACTACTTGCTTAGGCAGTGTTCCATTTCATCCTCACAGTGACTCTAGGAAGTAGTCAAAGTAGACACTATTACCTCCATTTAACAGATGAGGAAAGTGAGGCTTAGAGGAGGGAATTCGCTTGCTGGAGGTCACCCAATCATTTTTCAGTAGACATCCCCAGTCCCTTCTCCCTACTGGCTCCTTGAGGTACCTTAGGGTTCCTTGGAACCCAGTTTGAAAACCACTGCCCTAGCCACTCTCTCACAGGCCTTTCCAGTCTGCAATGTGGTTATTTATACGAATTTGGTCATCTTTTATGGTCCTGAGGAGGTAAGAAGTGGATGAAATTCAGCATACCCTGTACCCAATGGGCCTCACCAGGTGTTTGATGGTGAAATGTTTCCTTTCCAAAATCTGGAAATAGCTGCTCTTCCCCACAGGCACGTTCTTGGCTACCCGCGAAGGCTGGAGCCTAAGATTCTCCGATTAACAAGCCACCACGGGCACCGTGTAGAGGGGAGCCTTGCTTTCCAGGCAGCTGGTTGGAGCCCCATGAGGACTTTCCTCTAGCGCATCCAGAGGGACAACTTGGCTCGGTCTCCATCCTGAGCGCATCAACAGGAAAGAGGGCAAGGGCCTCCGCTGTCCTCGGCAGGACCATTCCCGTTTCCCCTTAGATCTGACCCCGTTTCACCAATGGAATAAAAATGGAACGCAGGATGTAATTCCACTTGCCGAGTGAGCAGCTGCAAAGCCCCCACATTTGCTGAAACATGCACAAAACGACAGCCCAGCTCTGCCGCTGACCCCGCCCTGCTCACGACAAAGCGTGTTCTGGTTTCTAAATGTGTGTTTGGTGGCAGATCTGACAGCTCTCTGGTCCCAGGTAACAGACAAATATGCAGTCATCACTCGGGACTCTGAATCAACTTGTAGCTCCATGTCGGACAGGAGGGTGTGGAGGAGACATCAGCAAAGAGACAGCGGGGGTGCTTCCCAGGGTACCCCTGTCCTGAGTGCCGGTGGAAGCTGGGCATTGACCAAACCAAAAAGACTGTGAAGCAGGGTCCTGGGCAACCTTCCGGGAGGCCCTGAGTATCAGAGGCACAGGAGGAAAGCTGAAGATGCACGCACGAGCAGCTGCCAGACCCAGCTCTCCGACTGGTCCCTAGTTCACCAAAGTCCACGCTTTGTGGGGGTGGCGGATGGCATTTACCTGAACTGTTGTTAGTTGAACTTAAGAATCACCTGGAGCTATTTATAGACTGTCAGCTCCTTCTGCCAGCTCCACGGCTGAGTCATTTGGACTGAGAAGGGGTTCAGGAATCTCCACGTTCACCGCATCTCCTGTTTCTGATGCGGTCGTGAGTGAGTCACAATTTGAGAGACGAGCGCTGGAGCAGGGGTTCTCAAACACGCTCGGGATCCCCCGGAGGGCGTGTTCAGACACGCTGCCATCCCGCCTCCGTCCTCGCAGCTTCTGATGTGGCAGTTCTCAGATGGAGCTCCAGAGTCTGCGTTTCTAACAAGTCCTCAGGTGGGGCTTTGCTGCTGCTCCCGGGACCCCACTGTGAGAACTACGCTTTTCCTGTCTTGGAGAAAAAAAATCAGCTTGGTCAAGCCTCAGAGGAAGAGAAACCACGTCTTACTCATCTTTACACTTCCCAGGAAGTGGTCCCGTCCTTGGCTAATTAAATTCACCCTGAGAGCTTTTAGAATGCTCCGATGATGCTCTAACTTGGGGTGGGGTCCCGGCATCAGTTTTAAAAGCTGCCCCCACCCGGGTGCAGCCAGAGCTGAGGACCCCCACCCACCGTCCCTGGCACAGAGTAGGCAACCAGTTCAGTTTCTACATCAGTATTTGTTGAGCGCCATGGCACGCATTCATTCGATAGTTATCAAGCGACTATTGTCTTCCAGGCACTGCGTGAGAGGCGGCGGGACGGAAGCAAAAGGTACCTGTACCATCCCCAAGCAGCTCACAGCCCACCGGAGGCGACAGGTGTGCAACACACCCAGGTGGGAGCTACAGCTGACGGAGGCACGAGATGCCGCAGAACCACAGAGCGCAGGGGGCTGTCCTCACTGGAGTTGGGGCAGGGAGCGAACAACTTCCAGAAGAAGGCAGAAGCTCAGCCGGACTTTGAAGAGCAGCTCAGGAAAAGGCAAGAAAGTTCATCCCAGGCTGATGAGACGGCCTTCCAGTGCTGAGTCCTGAAATGGCATGGAATGTTCAGGAAACTGTTAGCAGGTTGGTGTCTCCGGCGCATGGAGAGTGAGGAGCAGGGATGGAGGATGAGAAGGGAGAGGTCAGCTGAGGAACACGAATGTTTGGAAGCGAACTGCCTTTGGAGCAGCAGGTTATAATTAATATCCCCCCATCAGGAGCCGGAGGTTTGGCCATCAGCCCTGTGGTGGCCACGTGGTGGAGCGGGTTCTCCCGGCTCCCAGCGGGGCAGCGTGGCCCTTGGAGTCTGCATTCTTCTAAAAAGCATTGACTCCAACTCCTTCCTGCGAGCTTTGGGTGCCAGGGCTCCAGCTGGAACCTCAGTCTCCTTCTCTTTCTAGAAGGAGCAGGAAGACAGGGTGGGAGACGGGACAGCTGGCTGGAAGAACCGGCTCCTGTGTTGTTTCTGCCGGCCACCCCCTGGGTCCCTTCTCTCTGCTGCACCTTAAAGAGGAGTGGGGAGGACACTGAAGACCCTTCCAGCTGTTACTCTAGAAAGGGGTCTCCCGGTGAGCTGACAGCCAGTGTTGGCAGCACAGGAGAGAAGGCCTGTGTCCTCCTGGGTTCCCTGCGGCTCCTCTCCGAATGCCTGGCCTCCCCTCGTCTCTGTAGAATCCCCGCCCTCGCACATCCTCAGACAAGCCCGGAACGCCACAGAAGAAGATGCCGGCCACCTCCCGGCAGAGCGAATTCCATCTGTCGCCTCCGCAGCATCTGGCTAAAAGACCTTCCAGGATCACCGACCCCTGAAGAGAAATCAGTTTATTCAACGATGTTTCGAAAATTAAAACCAGGGCCTTGCTCTTGAATTTGGCGAGTCTGATGGGAAAAGTCAGACTTGAAAGAAGGAACGAGGACATCTTGGGTGCGGGGGTCTTGGGAGCTGGCTCGAGAAGGAACACCTGAGCTGAGCCTTGTTGATCTCCTCCACTCCTGGACCCCTAAATGTCAGAGCAGGGGTGCTGGGGCGGTGTGCTGGGGCAGTGCCCCCATCTCCCAGGCGGAAGGTGCTGGAAGGAGTGGGACGGGGGATGAGTGTGGGGGCGATCAGCACAATGATGGGTGTCACGGTTTTGACTAATGCTAGGATGACCATTTAACTTGTCGTCCAGGCTGAAAGGGGGAGCTACTGGTAATTGGCTGGGACGTGGGTGTGAGCCAGAGCTGTCCGGGCCAGCGGGGAGTATGGTCAGCCAGACTGCGAGACAGAGTTGGAGGAGCTAGGGATGTTGAGGCAGAGAAGAAGTGAATTTGGGAAGACATAAAAGCAGTGTTTTCTGGAGCCAGAGTTGCTGATGTGAAACCCTGGCTCCATCACTAACCAGCTGTGTGATGTTGGACAAGAGCCTTACCTTCTCTGAGCCTCGATTTCTTCATTGGAACAGTGGGTAATTGCACCTGCCTCCTTGGGACGCTGTGAGGATTAGATGAGACAATATACACGGAGCATTTAGAGCCTGGTATGTTTTCAGTGCTCAGTACATATTCGTGGCCGTGACTGTAATTGGTATTCCTGTGGAGTGGCCCCGGCCTCTCTTACAACCTCCCTAGCCCTCAGTCTGCCCTGCTAGAAGGTGAGAAAAACTTCTTTCCTGCATTTTCCTCAGGATAATTGCGGTGCGAATGGGACAACTGACGCAGAAGGCTTGGAAAACCATGGGTGATCCAGGCTGTGTGGAGAGTAGACCTTGGAGAAGAGCACCAGAGGAAAGCGCTGGTAGGATGTGTGGCCCCTTGGTGGACAATGTCCATCTCCACTGGGAGATTCAGATGCTCTAACCAGATGGAGAAATATAACCAACTTCCCTGGTCTTTTGGTGGGGTCACAGGGCCGTAAATAAGCCAAGGATTGTTTCGTTGTCTTAGTTCTGTTCCTCCCAGGGCCGGAGTTGCCTCTTCTTCCCCTCTCTGAGGCCCTGAGTTTGGGTGGGATTGACCCCAAGCTCCTGGCTCCAGGCCTGGCCAATCAGAGCATTCCATCTCTTGGGCCACAGCCACGGGTTCAAATATTGGCAAGTGGTCCAAGCAGGCCGAGGGGACTCAGGCCCAGGCTTTGGTTGGAGCTAGTGGCAGAGAGAGGACTCCTCTTCCACTGAGGTTTCTGAAAAGCTGGTCTCCATCCTGGAGCTGCCATCTTGCTCACCCTGGAAATGGAGCCCACCCAGAGGAAAGCAGAGCTGAGAGCCGGCCAGGTCCACATGGAATCTGCTTGCTTTGTTTCCGTCCCTGGAACAGCGCTGCCTGAATCCAACAACTGGAGTTTCGGTTAGGCAAACCTATATTCCTTTTCTTGCTTAGGTAAGTTCCTGTCACTCGCAATCAATAGAGTTTTGAAAAATATAAGAGAAATACAGATACAGAATGAAGGATTCCCACCTGAGCAGACAGCCTTCAGTCAAAGATGGCGTGTCCGTCCTGTGTCTGCTGCCCTCTGGAACATTCCTGCCCTCCTCCTGTCCTGCTTTGTCTTATAGGTGGGCCGACATCTGTGGCCACGTTCCCAGGCTCCAGCCTCAGCTGACTTCCAGCTGGTTCAGCCAATAGGAGGCACTGGGGACAATCGCAGGCTGGAGGAAGGGAGAAGCCAGGGGGCATCCCCTCCTCCATCTCTGCCTCGGGTGTTGTCTCCAGTGGCAGCCTCTCCTCTGCCTCCTCCACCCTTCCGAGTCTGCTGGGTGACCCCATCCCTCCGTGCCCAGCCTCGGGATGCTTGAGGGCCCTGCTCTTGCTCATCTGTGGGCTGCCTCACTGTCCCCTGGTTGGCTTCTTAGCAATCCCACACTCTTGAGCCAATCCCCTGCATTAAATTCTCTCTGTTTTCGATATTCAGAGCATTTTGTACTCTCCTGTTTGGACTCCAACTGACACAGATGGCAAATAGGTTTCCTCTTGTGTCACGGCAGTGAGGGAGATTTGGGACATTCCGGGAACGACAATAAATTCAGAGCTGCTGGGTGGGCGAGTGGTGAGGGCAGGGCAGGGCCAGACCAGGCAGGGCCTTCTAAGCAGACGGAGGAGTGAGGCTATGATCCGAGGGACGTGGGGAGCCCTGGGGCACCTTAAGAAGGATTAGCAGGTGGTGTGGCATGATCAGACTGTCCTAGGAGGAGAGGCATGAGATTCAGAAATGCCAACACGTGCCTGGGGCCCAGAGAAATGAGACCCGAAACTTCCAGGCAGCTCCTACTGCCCAAATCACAGCCTTCAGATGCCAATCTCTTAGGGGGCTCTTCTCGCTCCTCAAGTGAAACGCAACACTGTGTTAGGACTTGGGTGTAGAAGGAGGGGACTCCAGGAGCCAGCGAGGCGGAGGGGGTGGGGGGCTTCGGCAAAGCCGGCAACAAAGAGCCCAGTGACCCAGAGAAGCCTGAAGCAGCCCAGACATGAAAGGAATATGCTGGAAAAATTAACTCAGTGTTTGCTTTGGGAACCAGTCTGACGGCTCTTAATCCAGTGGGCGTGTGTATTGCAACTCACGGGACGTCCCAGATCCCCGGCAGGGTGACAAAGGGCCGTTTGTGAGGTTTTCGTCCACACCGTGGTGGAGGGTGCCTGCATCCCGGCCCCCGGCCCCAGCCGCTGAGCAGTGGTCCTGCCGCCGCGGGGGCTTCCAGCCTTCTCTGAGCGGCCTGCTCAGAGGCTGACTATCTGTTGACTTTCCGTCCTCGTCCCACCTTGACGTTCCCACTTTAGAACGACTGGCGCGGAGAAGACGCCAAGCCCCAAAGCTGAAAATGCACGGAAGGTCTGTTTCCTCAAAGCGCATCTGTTAGACAGGCCCCTGGAAGGAGGGTCTGGGGCAGCCAGGGCGGGCGTGACTCAGTGATAAGAACCGAGCCAGCGCCCGCTCTCCTCGGGGAGCTGTCTTCAGTGGAATCACCATGTGCGCACGCACGCAGACGTTTCTCGTACCAGAATTTGATTAGATGTGCTTGAAAGGAAATCATGTTTTAAATTCCTTTCCTCCTGTTTTAACTAGACCAGCCCCAGGGAAAGGGAATCCAGGGCCAAAATTCATAGATGAACAAAGGAAGTGACTCCTTAGATTTTCGAGCTTCCTAAGGGCTCAAATCCTGCCATTCAAGGGCGACTGAAACGACCTTCAAGGGCACCCTTGACCACATGTGGCTTTTGCCTTACCACCTGAGTTTAGAAGTCAGCCCGCTCTGTATGTTGACCCACAGACACACTGTCTGTGAAGCTGTCACCCACGTGGTCCAGTCTTGGGCAATGCAGGCGTCAGAGAAGCCGAGTCCTGAAACGAGCAAATTTAAAAATAACTCAAGCTGTTAACTTGCATCTGTCAACCAACATGAAGGGTGTAAGCGGGCCAAAGCAATCTATTTTTAAATTTTCCTTTTGCTGCCCCATCTATCCTCCTCACACATGGCAGCTGCTCCCCTCCCTCTCTCCTAAAACAGGACCTGCCTCTCTTTTCCCTGTGGGACCGAAATGCCAGTCTGGGAGGTCAGGATCCTCTTTGGCGGAGGGGCCAGCTGAAAGCAGAGTCGTCTTCATCAGGTGCGGGGTGGGGGTGGGGTGCGGCTGCCACCTGTGAGTAATCGTTATCCTATATTCTATATCTGTCACCATTATGGAAAAGACGGAGTGGGCATATGGATGACACCCGCCTAGCTGTCATTCTCCCTCAACCTCCGTGTGGAGGTTTGGTCCTCGACTCAACTGCCCTCAGTGGTGGGGCCTCAACCCAACTCTTCAATCTAATGTCTCCTAGGACACTTTGATCTCTTCTCTCCAGCCCAGCAAGACATCTCCTCGTCCCCGCTCTTGCCTGTGGTCCCCACAGCCCCAGAATACTCCTTCCATCCCTTCTAAGCACATGTGGGCACAGGTTCAAACGCTCCCATCCTGCTCAGAAACCTGGCTCTGGATGACGTCATGGAGCCACTATGCCTGCCCATGGACTTCCTTTACGTGAAGAAAGAAGAAACTCTCCACTTATGAAAGCCACTTTCATTTCCAGTCTCCATCACCAGCAGCTGAATGCAATTCTAACTGAGAAGGTCAGTTATGACTACTGCTTTACTATAAAAATAATATTTGCAACCACTCACCATGGCGCAAACCAGCGCTCTGGAAATAAGTGCCCTCACTCTCCCGGGCGTGCTGTTCCCTGGTCCACCCTGTCCCTCCTGGCCTGCATGGCCCAGAGTGAGAGACTGGGTGTGGTGGGCACACAGCACGCACGTCCCCCATTCGGTTCCCTCTGCTGCTCTTCATCAGCTCTCTCAAAGGGATGAGCGTCCTGGAGCACCGCCCAGAACTCCAGCCCCAAATTTGCTTTCTCCCTGGTTCAGAGTTGTTCCTGGGCAAGCTGATGGGGGTCAGCCTGATGTGTGGGATTGAGCCCTGGCAGTGACCTGGGTCCTCATGGGCACCTGGCCGCTGATGGGCCAAGTGACTTTGCACACATTCTTGGACCTCTCGGGGCATCCTCGACTTCCTTTGTGCAGTGAGGGTTGGGGCAGATGTGTCTCACCTGAGACGCAAATTTGTGAGGACCCGTGGAGTGACGGAGTGACGACTTGGGGCTTTGTAGTCAGAGAGTGGAGTTCAGCTCCTGACAGTATCATCCATTGGCTGTTTGAACTCAAGGAAGTCACTTAACTTCTTTAGTTTCTGCAGTCATAAAATTTCTCTCTGGCATCACATCCGTAAAACTGGAGCCATCAAGACACCCACCTCGGATGAGGGGAACAGTTTTCTCCACAGCCGCCATGACAACGTGCCACCGACCAGGTGGCTTGCATAACAGAAGCTTATTCTCTCACGGTTCTGGAGACGACGCAGCTGAGATCAAGGTGTCGGCAGCGTCGGTTCCTTCTGAGGGTTGTGAGGGAGAATCTGTTCCAGGCCTCTCTCCTAGCTTCTGGTGGCCTCCGGTGTTCCTTGGCTTGTAGATGGCGTTCAACCTGTGCCTTCACAGCGTCTTCTCTGTGTGTCTGTCCCTGTCCAAATTCCTCCTTTTTTAAGGACATCTGTCATACCGGATTAGGGCCACCTGATGACCTCATCTTAACATGAACATCTGCAAAGACCCCGTTTCCAAATAAGGTCAGGTTCACTGATCCTGGAGGTCAGGACTCCGACATCTTTTGGGGGACACAATTCATCCCATACAGGAGTTGACTGAGAAAATTCACGTCAAGAAAGTCCTTTCCCGCAGAGTCTGCCGGTGCACTCAGCAACACTTCCTGTGGCCGTGATTTTTGTGGTTATCTTTTTCGAGAACCACCAGACCAGCTCCGCCAGGTTGACATTATAAGAGCGGAAAGGGCTGCGTCCACCCTGCTAATTCAGCTCTGGGGGTTTTCGGTTGACGATCGGCGGCAAGCCTCATCGATTTGGCCAACCATCCTCTCATCTAGATTGCCTGACGGGGAGCCCAGGCTGACTTCCTCATGGCTACGAGTTGGACAGACAGACAGACGCAGCCAAGGGGTCAAAAGTTTCAAATCTCCCCATATTCTTCCAGCCTTGAGATTGGGTTTTACCACGGAATGAAATTCGTTCAAAGGCATCTTCATTTTCCACAGGCCTTGCCAGCGGCAGAGAGGCAAGGCGGAAAGAGCGGCTGGGAATTCCAGCTCCATCCTCAGCTTTGCCTTTCTGGAAATCGGTCCTTTCACTTCCCTCTCGTTCCTCTCCTCCAGCTGTGGGGAGAAGTGAAACTATGCCCTGTTTTCGACTTTTTCCCCCAATCTGAGGCTAGGAGCGACCTGTAAGGGGACACAGGTTTCTGGGTGACAGACATGGCCAGTGGCTGTCTGGAAGCCCGTAGGGAAGTGGGCGTTGTCCTTGTGTTCATGAGCGGACAGGGCCCCGTGTGGGGGCGTGTTTCCATCCCAACTCGCTGAGCTTCTCCCAACGTCCTCGATAAATCAGTCATTTAAACGAAACAATCCCCAGTCACTGAGCGGTGACCTAAAAAATTAACGCTAATAGGAAATGGGAAACGCTCCCACCCCTGAGTAACCGGTACTTTTTTCATATACAAGTCGAATCTGTGCAAAATTCCTTCCCCCAAATTATAAATAGAAGCCCATGTGCTTTTGGGTTGGGCTTCTCATTTTTTATGAGCTTTTTCCCACAGACAAAAAGGATTTTCACTTTCAGGAGAAACGATTGCCAAAGGCAAGAGGGTTTTAGACCGACGCGGATGGGGCCGCCCGCTTCCTTGCCAGACGCAGCCCGGATGTGCTGTCCGGCCTCACACTCTGGGCTGTTTTCTTTCTTAGAGAAAGAAGGTGGTGGGAGTCGGAAGATGCCAGGCCAGCCCGGGCTGCCCTGCCTCACCGGATGACTGCACGGGACCTGCCTTTGCTCACCTGGTGCCCACACTCTAAGTCGGCAGCTAAACTGGTCTTTGCATTCAGAGTCTGAGCAAGATATGCAGAGAGGAGAAAACGTCTACAGCTCTCAGAGGCCTGGGTGGAAAGGTCAGTGAGGAGAGAAAAAGGAGGGCAGAGGAGGCGCCTTCCTGATGGAGGAGGAGCCTTCCCACTGGAGGAGGCCAGTGGGATGCTCCGCCACCGGGCAAAGGAGAACAGACCAACGGGAACCAGGGGCAGCGGGTTTACCGGGATCTGCCTGAGGGACGAAAAAAAAAAACCCCTAGCAACACAGATCTGTGGTAAATTTTTGGCAGTTCCAACATCCCCAAAGCCGAAAACCTAAATTAGAAAAACCTCTTTTGATGACAAAATCTGCCCTGAACGTGTATGTAGCTGTTTTTCATCTCAGTTTACACCACCGAGCTGAAGGCTCCTACATGCCCCGCAGAACCGTCCGAAGACAAGTGGCAGCCCCAGTCACCGGGGAAATGACACGATGCGGGGTGTATGCGCCACAGCACCTTTCTAGGATCCATACAAGTTCCGAATTCTTTATACATCTGGGCCCAACGGTTTCAAAGAAGGGATCGGGCACCTGAAAGATCTCATTTAGAATTGTCACCAGCAATCAGGTGTCCCCATGCGGTGTATCAGAGGTTGCAGGCTGCCGGCCTACAGGAGGACCTGCAGAAATATTTTTTAAGTGACCACCATGTTTTAAACGTTCTGTTTTCTCTGTGTCTGGCTGAGAGCAAAGTCACACCTAAGCCCTACTCTGTCCTTCTTTTTGGCCACCTGCTTGACCCTGATGGCGTTCGAGCTGACAACCTGCCAAATGGTCACCCTCCTGAAACAGTGCCCTTGTAAGAAGAGAATCAGTGAAGGACACAGGCTCCTGGACTCCCAGTCCTGCATCCCTTCCCTCATTGCCCAGGCATACATTCATCCCGCTAGCCCCAGCAGAGTCCTTGCTTGCTCACAATATTCGGCAGTTGACAGTTGTGGTTAAGTTTTAAATGGTAGCGTATTAGTCAGAGTTCTCCAGAAAAACAGAACCAATGGGAGAGATATATATATATGTGGACAGAGAGAGACAGAGAGATTAAAGGAACATGTTCACACCCTTAGGGAGGCCGATAAGGCCTATGATTTGCCGTCTACAAGCTGGAGAACAGGAAAGCCCGTGGGATAATTCAGCCCGAGTCTGAAAGCTTGAGATTTGGGGGAAGGGGGGGGTGCTGATGATATAAGTCCCGCCCGAGTCCGCAGGCCTGAGAACCAGGAGCGTCAGACTTCTGAGAGCAGGAGAAGAAGGATGTCTCTGGTCCAGTGGGAGCAGACTCCGCTCGCCCACCATCTGTTCTACTGTTCAGGTCCTTGACGGCTGGGGTGAGGCCCCCCCTGCCTGGGGAGGGTAGTCTGCTCTGCCCAGTCCACCAACTCGAACGCTAACCTCATCTGGAAACACCCCCCAGACACACACAGAAATACCGTTTGACCAGCTCTCTGGGCATCCCTGAGTCCTGCCAAGTTGACCCATGACATTAACCACCACAGGGAATAAAACTCCAGGTGTGAGAAGGCTCCGGAGCTCTGCCACCTCCCTGCCTGCTTTTGTCTTCAGCCGCCGTGTACTGAGCACGTCCCCTGGTGCGGACGCGGGGTTGTGTCTTCAGGCTTTTGGTGTTCAGAGCCACCCAGTCGCATAGCACCGCCATGAGACACGTGTTACAGATGGAGAAGTGGAGGCACGGCAGCGTCTTGTCGCTTGTCCCGGATCCTACCGCCGAAAGAGCCAGGATGTCGATTCCGACCCTGCCGTCTGTTCCCGGCTCCTGCTCGGCGTGGCGTGGAGTGATAATGCTCAGGGAGGTTGGTTTTTGCTCCATGCCCCCGTTTTGGATATCTAAATGGGACAAGTGCCACCTGCACTTAGAACACTGCTGCATGGAGGTGGAGGGCAGAGAAGGCCTCCCATGGATGGGAACTTTCTGTCCTCCTGGAGCTTAAAGGCCACCGGGGGAACCAGACAAGAAGGAAGCAACAGAGGAAACAAAGGAGGTGTTTCAGATTTTGGGAAGTGCGCATGAAATGAGGAAGGTAACCTGGCTACTTTAAGTCGCGAGACCAGGGAGGCCCCTGGGAAGGTCCCGCCTGATTGGAACCGTGCGAAGGTCCCCCGGGGAAAGGGGACAGCAGTGCAAAGGCCTGAGGCCAGGGCTGGGGGCTCATAGGATGTTCTCGTCCAGCTGCACACGAACATTTAATCTTGATCCACCAGCATCTCTTGAGGAGGTATTTAAGACAGAGAGTCACCAGAACCCGAGCCACTCCTTCCACATCATGAGGGCAGGAAACTGAGTGGAAACATTACAAGGAGCCCTCAGTAGAGCCCCAAATATCGGGGTTCAGACTATGAGACCCAGTTCCAGTCCTCGCTCTGCCCCTAATTCACCGGCTTGACTCGGGACACGTCCCTCACTTGCTTTTAGTTTTTCAGTCTGTTTTCTCTCCTGTAAAATGGACAGCTGAAATCTACCTGCTAGGCTTCTCGTGAGAATTTTAGGAAATGATGCATAAAAAGCCATAAAGCACGAGGTGGAAGATGCTACTGATGTTATTACTGTTGTGCTGGTTGTTATAGATAATGATAGAGGGGCCCCCCAAAATGGGGCCTTAAAGTGTGACAGTCATGATGACTACAAACAGCCTTTTAGGAACGACAGCAGTGAAATCCAATGGAAAAATATGAATGCCAACAATGTGTCCATCTGGTGAATAAGATTCTGAAGAATCTGCTGGAAAAAGCACATTTCCAGTCTGTGGTTTGCTCCCCAAATTTCATAGCGACTTCGGGCAACATGCATAAGCTTGTGGGTGTTGGTGGGTTTCCCCTTGGTGCATGAGAAGCATGTGGAGTAAATCACCGTGGCAGTCCTGGCCAGCTGTAACGTCGGATGGCCTGCAGCTCAGGGTTCTCCCAGCCGCACCCCACTTCCTTCTCCCCCGCCCCTTGCCGAGCCCTCGCTCCCTCTCTGCAACACCCAAGCTTGCCTCATTCCGGGGAGCTAAATTTTGAGGCCGAGTGCTTGCCGCCACTGAGAGCAGAACCGCTCACTGACTGGCCCGCTCGCCCGGCCGAGGGCAGCGAGCAAGGTGAACACACGCTTGGTAAGTGGGACTTTTCCTCCTGAAGGGGTTGCCACGTCTCTGTAAATGCAGCTCCTTTTCCTCTGACCCTCTGCCCTGCTTCAGATGAGCTTTTAAACCTTTAAAAACATGAGGGTTCACTTTCAACTGTATCGGAGCTTAGAGCGTGTTATTTTGGCTCAAGGACAGAGCGCTGGGGGGGGAGGTGTCAATTTCATGGATCTGAGCTGGTAATAGTCATGCGCGAAGGCTCCCCAGACCTGCGCGCCCAGCCTCCCAGCCATGTCGGTCCAGCTGGAGCCCGTGCACGAGGCTCCAAGCCTGAGGCACAGCTGTCCTGACCTCAGCACTTCAGTCTCACCCCAAATGACCGCTGGTGGGTCTGAAATGACAGACCCATGGCTCCCATGGGCAGAGTCAGATTTTCTGGGCTCAAATCTCGTACAGTTTGGGGGTCCTTCTTTAAGAAAAATAATTCAAGGGGCCAGCAGGGCGGTGTAGTGGTTAAGTTTGTGCGTTCTGCTTTGGCAGCCTGGGGTTCATGGGCTTGGATCCCAGGTGTGGACCTAGCCCCGCTCCTGAAGCCATGCTGTGGTAGCGTCCCACATACAAAATAGAGGCAGATGGGCATGGATGTTAGCTCAGGGTCAATCTTCCTCACCAAAAATAAAAGAAAGAAAGAAAAGAAAAATAATTCAAAATTACAAATATAAAGTAGTTACAAAAGTGAATATTTGGAAAAGAAACCATAACAAATGGCAGATTTTAAAAAACTGATAAATGTAATAGGCATCACTAAATCGACAAATTAACACAATATTTTTACTAATTGAGTGCCTGACACACATCTATAACACCTTTGTTTCTCCTGGCTCTTTTTGGGCTGCCTATTCTTTGATCTCCTTTTCATATGACAGCAACCTGGTCACATCATTTTCTGTAGAGAGGATAGAAAGATAGCTTAGTATTTCCTTTGGCATATTTGGGTATAGTTTGTTTTTGTGCATGTGTCTGTTGGTAGTTCATAAAAACATCTAGTTTCATGATGACGTAATTACACCTCCACCTGGCCTGTAGACCCCAACTGTGACTGTTGTGAAAAATTTTAAGACTGTTATCAAATTTGGGGAAACTTCTAGTGAATTTCTTTCATATAGGAGCTGTAAGATTTCAGGTCATTTAAAGTTTTCTTGTAGAATGAGTGAAACTTAAATGCTCTTTGAATTGACAATACGCAGTTTGTCATCACTATTTTTATTTGTGGGTTTTATGCTCTCTTCCTCATTGTCAACTATTTTTTGTCGAACTAGCAAGAGATTTAAATACTTTTGCGACGTATTTGTACGATTCCATTTTCCCCCTCGATTAGGTTTTTGAACCCTCCAAGCGCTTCTTCATTACTTCTCTCTGAAGTTGACTGCTTCTGAATTAATCACTGCTTTTGTTATGATCGGGATGTTGTCAGTTATAATTCTCTTCTCAGTGTCGGAATGTTGATTTCATATCTCACGTTTCTCTCTTTTGTTTCGTATTTCACTAACGGCTCAATTTGTTACTTGATTCTTTAATTAAGAAATTTAAAGATGACCAAAGAAGGTACCCTTCAGATATGTCCAAAGGAGGAGTCTATAATTTCCCCCTTGATTTATTGAAATAGTCCAAAACGTCCTACCAGAGTCCAATTGCAATGGCGTACTTCAACTCTATCGAATATCCCATTCCTGCCAAACACGAGTTAGAAGGTTCTGGTGCATTTATCACTGTATGCACTGCACTAGCTAGTGTACTCCTGATGGAAATGAATTTCCTATTTATTACGAGTCCAAGAGAATCAAACCATCTGTTTACGACCTTGTGCATCTGTTTGGAGGAATTTTCCACAGACCAGCGTCTGGCTCAGTGCCTCCCAAACCTTGTGCATCCTCCA
Organism: Equus caballus; assembly: GCF_041296265.1. Taxonomy (NCBI): domain Eukaryota; kingdom Metazoa; phylum Chordata; class Mammalia; order Perissodactyla; family Equidae; genus Equus; species Equus caballus. The sequence goes on along the minus strand of NC_091686.1, from coordinate 33,643,339 downwards.
CCACCCGCGTTCTCCTTCTGCCCGGCATCACGGAGCACGTTTGTCTCGCCTGTCCGACCTTTGGCTCTGGACTTCCGTGTCATGGAACCAGGTGAGCCAGCACAGGGCAGCACGAGTGCCTGGATGCTGTGCCTGCACCAGGACAGCCAGCAGGGTCCCAGCTCTACCTGAGTGACTGTTGGCACATTTAGCTTTCCTTCACAACCCAGACTCTTTGTCTCAGCTTCCCCCTAGCCAAATGCCAAGGCTGCCCCAGCCACCCAACAGCCGTGACAGACGGCAAGTCAGAGTGGAAGGAGACAGAAATCTCAGGTGACCATGATGGAAATACCTTGCTTCTGCAAATTTCCCCAAAACATATGGCGTCGGGAACTCATGGGAAGAGACTCATGCGGAATTGGGCCCTGAGGCTTCAACTGCACTAGCATCATGATGAACCCACCTCTATGCGGCCCGTCGATCAGAGAAAGAACACATTCAGAGACCCTGCTGGCAAATGGGCTGTGCCCCAGGCCTGAGTCCAGTCACAGGGCCAAAGCCCTGTTGATCCACATGTGAGTCTCATGGACCCATCGAGTCCCTTCCCTCTGTACCAGGCCAGGCCACTGGTCCGTGTGCTCAACACCTGTTACTAACGTGCCTTTGCAACTGTCCAGTGGAATCCCTGCCATCAGATGATGTCAGCCCTTTCCAAGTGCCAAGGCCACCACAGAGGGTGCAGTGGCACCTACAGAGTAGTGCAGTGCCCAACCTGCACAACCAAACACGGCACCAGGTCACCTCTCTTCCCAATCCATCCTCCCCACTGTGGCCAGAGCGACCTTTCTGAAATGGAGACCAAACAACCTCTAGGCATGCCCTCTGCTCTCACCGTGAAGCCTAAAGCTTTGTAGCAGGGACTCCAGGCCCTTCCCCACCTGTCCAGCCTCGTCTCTCACCATCCCCTCAACCCATCCTCGAAGAAGCAGAGTCCTCGCCGCCCTCTGCTCTGCCTAGAATGCTCTTCCTCACTCTTCAGTCGACCGACTCCAGCTCATCTTTCAGCTCGCCCATCACCTCCTCCAGGAAGCCTTCCCTCACTTGCCCATTCCCCACAACAGGCTGGCCACACCTTTTATATATTTCTGCTGGATCCTGTACTTCCGTGAGAGATACCTTACCAAATTATTCCATCGTTTTATTTCTTTTGGCCTCTCCCATTCTCTTCCTGGGCGAGGTGCTGGAGAGACAGACAAACAGGACATGGGCCCTGCCCTCGTGGAGCTCTGGAAGTAACTGGGGAGATAGAGTTATCCACAGCCAACCACAGAGGTGGGCCCCCTGTTACAGGGGGGAAGAGCGAGGCACCCATGTGACAGCAACGCTCCAAGGAGCCAGAGATCGTGCTGAGCTGGAGAGAGGGCTCAGGGCAGCAGCCTCCTGCAGAGGGGCAGGGAGAGTAGACCCCACGCCCAGCAGAGGGGGCCGGGGGCTCCTCCCGGGGAAGGCAGAGGTTGCCTGGGGCCAGCTGGGACTCCATCCAGCCTAGAAGTGAAGGAGGAAGTGGCAAGGTGCATTTGCATTTTAGAAAGATGTCCCTGGAGAGAGTGGCCTGGAGGGGGCGGACGTGGAGGCTGGAAGGCCAATTAGGAGGCTGTCAAAATATTGTAATTCCAAACCACCTCGTCAAACTGCTGAGCACGGAGGAATCTCGTTAGTAAAAACAAGGAGAGTTGCTCCCGCCCCTGAGATTAAAAAAGTCTAAGTTCAACCTAATGGTTCCTTTCAAACGTTTTACCAGTTTTTAAAATTTTATCTTTTCCCCCCACCTTTTGTTTCTGCTCATTTCTAGCCTTCCCTTCCTGTTCTCTGTCTCCTCCTTGTTTTTTCTCTTTGGATTTTTGGACATTCTGCGTATACCTTGTTTTCAATTTTTAAAGTTTGTCTCTTTCACTACAAGGCCCACGGCTCTGCCTCCCGAGGCTGGACAGACCTGGGTCCGGGAACCACCTCTGCTTTGCTCTGTGACACCAGCCGAATCCCGCGCCCATTAGTAAAAGCAGACGTTTGCAGTCCCTCCCACAGAGTTGTGAAAGCAAGATAATACTCAGAAAATGTTTACGAGAATGCTGGGTACGTAGTAGTTAGGATTATTGTTTTTAACATTTCCTTTGAAAAAAAAAAAGGGTCCGTTTTAGTTTTTTAAACAACCCAGGCAAAGAGGAGATGCTGAAGTGATCAACAGCAGGGGGAATGGAGACACAGTAGACGACATCTCCTAATTCACGACTGCCACATCTAGGAAGAAAACATGTCTTCCCAAAAACACCATATGTCTCTGTTTCTCTATGGAAAGATGACGCTGCCATTCACCCAGACAGCCCACGAGAGAAAGAGCGCGCCAGGTGAAAAGACCATGCATTTGGATGGGCCTTGTTGGGGAGATGCCAAGGGCGGCCCAGCAGGAAGTCCTGGAGGGGGTGGGAATGAGAACTCGCGGGAGGATGGGCTCAGAGAACAAGACGAGAGGGTGAAGCCCAGGGCGTGGACGAATGTCCTGGGTCCTGGAGAGAGACCCTGGAGGCAGAAGGGAAGACAGTTAGGAGAGCAGCCTATAGGATGGGGCCAAGAGCAAGTGCAGGGGTGGGGCGGGGAGGGTGGAGGCAGGGTGCATATTCATGCTTTCAGTAAGTTTGGGCACAAAGAGAAGGAAAAACTTATCTCAAAGCTGGAAATCTGCCTTTGGGCAGCACTGCTGTGCTGGAGGTTTTCCGTGCCCTCCGACCCACTCCCCACTCTCCTCCGCTGACCCGCAGGAGCACACCGGCAGCTGGTTTGGCCAATAGGGAGCCCAAAAGGAGAGAAGAGGGAGGGAGGGGAGTGGTGTCCCGTGTCTGTTCCCCTGGCTCCTTCAGGGCTGTCGGGGCTGCCTGAGTCCCTTGAGCGCAGGTCCCAGTCCTGCCTCGTGCCCTGTCCATAGCCCCCGCCCCCGTCCTGGTTCCAGGAACTGCGCCCTCCCCTCGCAGCTTCAGGCCTGGAAGTGGAAGCGCCGTCTGCTGCTGGCTGCCCCGGGGTCCTGCATCGTCACTCTCCCCACACGCTGCCCAGTTCTCTGAAAATCGTTCTCCCACGAAACAGTCTTTTACAAAAATCTCGTCTTAAACTCAATGTGAGTGAGCGTCAGTTTCCCGCAGGTCCTGGCTGATGCAGGGGCCCCTAGTGGGGCCGGTCCTTTGGGACATTTCCTTCCCTTCTCTTGGGCCATCTTGGAAGGCCAGCCCCATGCCCATTCTACCCACTGCACGGGCTCACGGCCTCTCCAGTGCTAGCTGGAATCTTCCATGTTATCTTTCACACTCACATGCACATGTAGGGGCGTGCACACGCACACACACATGCACCATTCCTGCAGGCCAGCGCCACTATTCCCACTGTACAGTCTGAGTGAGGTCAAGAGCCTTGCGAAGACGATGTCCCTGGTAGGTGGCACAGCGTGGGTGAAGACCCAGCTTTCTCCAGCTCCCAAACCCCCTTCCACTCTCCCTCGCGGCCTCGTTGGTTGGTTTTGCTCACGGGGGTCCATTGGGGATTCCCCTAGGAGACCAGAATTTCACGTTTCCCTAACAAGGCAGGTGAAACGGAAGGTCCCATGTTTTAAGCGCAATTTTTTTTGTTCTTCATATGATCCTACTTAAGTTTTACGAGTAATATAAGAATACGTTAGCATTAGAACAGCATTTCAGAAATTGAGAACTTTATAAGCATGAAAGTTTCTCCTCACCCCCTTTAGAGAGCCTGTCCTCGCCCCGGCACGGCCACGGTTAAGATTTAACACTCATGCAACAGGGGACAATCAAAAATATAAATTAAGTATTGATAACAGTGCATTCTTCCCATCGACGTGCTGTGTCTTATTTTCCTTCAGTCTGGTTGAATGAAAACTGTTTCCGAACGTCCACCGCTGCTCTCCCCTCACCCTCGGCCGTGTCTCTGCTCCATCGGTTGGGTTACCAGGCACCAAATATTTTTTCTTTGAGTCAGCTCATTTTTTTTTTTTACTTTATCTTATCCTCAAAGAACAATTTACAGCACTGCCATCGATGGAAGTGCTTATTTCTCATCACCCTTAGAAGCCAACATAAAAATAAATGGGACAAACCATACACTGTTATTAAACTCTTGCGAGACGCCCAGCTTGCCAAAGGCTTCGAGCCAAAGTCTGTTCCGGCTTGTTAGCAGGGGCAATTTGTGCAAGTGAGAGAGGCGGTGAGGATGCTCTCCGCTGGCCCGAGTCTCCCTCCCGACGTCGTCAGGGCACTTAAGAAAGCATCACCAGGTGATTCTCAGTGGCCCTGAGTGCTCCACCAAAAGCCGTCTCCCAGGGCAAATGAGTCCCAGCCTGGGCAGCTCTGGCTGGGAGCTCTCAGAGCCCAAGCTGGGGGCTCTGAAGCTGGTGACCTCTCCGTGGGTCTCTGTGATTGCAGAGGGAAGAGAAGACCCCCCACGGGCATCTGCCCCTCTCTAAATTCTCCGCCCCGCCGCTCTCCGGGCCGCCATCTCCTGAGGAACCGCCCGGGGACTCTCCTCCTGCCTGGTGATCTGCTAACAAAGGGCACAGTTTTCAGTTCTAGAGTCAAAAGAGCTGGACTGGCCACAACGTCTGGCTGCCCCCCCTTGGATTCCATCCTGTAAGAGCACTGTGTTTCATCCCCTCCAGTATGGAGAAAAATATCCCATCCCAGAGTTGCTGTGGGCATCAAACAGGGCAAGATGTGTGTAAGTGCCACACAATTAAAAATAATTCTCCAGCTGTATAGACGGAATAAGGAGGGGAGGGAAATGGGAGGGACCTGTGGAGAGGGGAGGGTAGAAGGGAAGAGGAGGGGGGAGGGCGGGGGGGTTGGGGGGCCGGTGGAGTGGGGAGGGCAGACGCTGTACTTTTCTGTTTTGTAAGCAGTCTCGAGTCAGATGAAAAATATGCTCTTACCAGCCAAAAGATGTGTGAGTTCCGATTCTGCAAATGAGTATTTTAGTGTTATTCATGGTGGGTTTTGCTTCAGAAGGAGGATTTTTTCCTTCTTCTTTCATAGAAGACACAGAATCATCAAACCAGCCAACTGTCGGCTCGCCCCCGCCCCGTGGTGTGTGAGTCGTAACGCCACCGCGTTCCCACACCCACTGCCACGGGATCCCAGCGTTGCCCGCCCCACGCCGGAACCCGGCTGTGGCTTTCTTGGCGAGCAGGTCTGGCTCCTGCATGCGGCTTTGTTGGGAGTCGGGAAAAAGCCATCACGAGAATCTTTGGGTCATGGCATTGCTAGTTAAGATATAAGATATGACTTTTTCTACCAGGAGATAATCCACAAATGTCTATGGCAAAATTAAAACAGACTCATTCAGAGGGGATACCATAAATCGGCTAATTTCCAGAAAGCACTTCCCAGCTTGGAACTAGCTGTCATGCTCATCGTCCCCATTTCACATTAATAATCAGAGCTCTGCTAAACATATATCACTTTATTCCCATTTTACAGATGGAGAAATTGAGACTCAGAGATGAAGAGTTTGCCCAAGATGCTCACACGGTAGAGAGGCTGGAGGGAGGTCATAAATCCCACCTGAGAACCAGCCTCCCACCAGGCCCCGTGCTTCACTGGCAGCACAGCTCTCCTGAGCGTGGAGCCGGCAGGCGGCACAGGAGACACCTGGGAGCCCCGGGGACGCTGGCCCAGCAGGGCCGGAAGACTGGGAACACCCTGGGGGGGAGCAGTGCTGTGTCGCAGGGGAGCTGTCTGCTCCATCGACTTGTCGATTTGAGAGGCTGCGAGGTCACAGGGACAATGGAGGAAGTGGTGTGTCTAGACATATGTCAAATTACCCGGCTACAAGAATCCCCACCGGAATGTGCTCCACGTAGGTAATGACCTGGTGCTGCATTCACCAGGGCCAGGCTGTGCAGCTCGGCAGTGGGGCTGGGCATCAGGCCTGGTCTGAGCCGGCTGTGCCACCTTCCAGCTGTGGAGCCAGGGTGGCAGTGGTGGTTTGTTTTCTTGGTTCGAACCTCCTGGGGACTCAGGGTTGTCATCCGCAGACTGCACTGCCAGCAGCGAGCATTTGCCGTGCCTGGCTTCCCGGCAGCATTTACACAGCACTCGGCTTTGTGTCCTGCCTCCCGAGGTGAACGCACCCCATCCTCCCTCGCAGGAAGGCTGGAGGTAGGGGAGGCCTCTGGTGCGGAAGGAAGCCCCATGAAGAGGCGGGCTCCGGCTGGGCGGCGGGGGAGGCTCCGGCTCCAGGGGCAGCCGTGGCAAGCTTTCCATCACTACTGCCCAGTGCTGGCCTTCACTGCGATATCATCGCCCGGAGGCCTCGGCAGGCAGCCAGCACTGCTGCTGGTTGCAGCGCCCCCAGGCCTGGCTCCAGCCCTCCAAGAGCATTGGGGAGTGAAATTCCTAAATAAATTCCCCTTCTGCATAACCTTGCTCAGGTGGGTTCTGCTACTTGCAACCATAAAGCCGGACTTACCCACTGTCTCCCAAGGTCACTCCAAAGCTTAAATGAGATACTGATTGTAAATTGCTCAGCATGGTGCTCAGCACATAGTGGGATGAATGCATAGCTGTTGAGTGAATGAAAGAATGAATTCATGGAAAGCTCGTGGCAGGGCATTTTGCACCTAATAATCACTTACTGACTATGTGTTATTGTGACTGTGACTATTATTTATAAAATAATAACAATTCAGCCTTGAAAATAGCCACCAGCCTATGTGCCTCTGGGCAGCCAAAGAAAATGCATAACCGTGGTGATCGCTGGGGCCGACACCCCTCTTCCAGGCCGGGCTGTGTAAAATTGCATCTCTCCGTGCCCTTGAGCTGAGGCCAATTAAACGTGTGCAGAAGTGACAGATCTTCTGATTGGGAGTTTCCAGTCCAGGGGGTGACCTGCCATGACTTTGCCGGTGCGGCTGGTGAGGTGTGCGTGGTGGTGGAGTCAGGAGAGCAGGGCTTCCAGCCCACACCCTGTAGAGACACACGGCTTGGGAGAGAAACAAGCCTTTGTTGTCTTCCGCCACCACGTTCGTGTTGTCGTGGCAGCAAACCTCGTCCATCCTGAGGGATGGAGGGACCCCAAGGAAGACAGCACAGCAGGCTGGAGGGCCTCAACCTTTGTCCAGCAAGCCGTTCCTTCTCTCCTGTCCACGTGGGTCTTGAATGGGAATCTGCTTCCGGTTTGCCTCTACTGCGATGTCTGTGTTCTCTCTGCCGATTTTCTGACCCACAAAAAGGAGCTGGGGTGGGGGCGGCTCTGATGGGAATTGAATGCAGCCCCCGAAAATGCCCTGAACCGGGCTTCTCGTCTGCCTCCTGCAGCCCTTGTAAAGCTCTCAGGATAAACCTTCCTCTGTTTTGTCCACATTAAGAGGGGTCTTCTTTGGCTGTCTGTGGGGGCTTGCGTGGGACTCAGGGCGGCATCAAGTAGGACCTGCATCCCTTTAGAGTGTTATTTTTGTTGTGAGCGAAAAACGTTTGTTCACGAGAAACTTGGCTACTGAAAACGGCTGGTGCAGATAAATGAACGGCTCTCTCTGCTGGATGTTTTCGGCCTATTCCAGATGTGTCAACTTGCAGGCAAACAGGGTGTTCTCTCCTGCACCGCTGACCATGTGGCCAGCGGGTTGGAGAGTTGACATGGCAATGTCACACGGGTGCTGACAGAGCTCTCTGTGACCGCCACTCATCTCGGACAAGGTTCTGACAGAATGGCAGAATCAGTGAGCCCGTCACAGTGAGTCATTCACTCCGTGCCTCAGTGGCGTCGTGGACCGACTCTTGACTGTCGTGGATGGTGCACGAGGAGAGCGAGTGCATCGACCGTGTGCATTTGTTGAATGCTTGTGGGGATCTGAAAAAATGGATTTCAACCGCGTTTGGGGAAATGTATGTTTGGGAATTTTCCATACCAACAAACCACATGGTCAGTGGGCAGTAGCCGTCATGCTGCTGCAGCCTGTGGGTCTTTGAAGCCAAATAAGGGATCAAAAGCAAAAGTCTGTCACAGTGAAGAGTGGATGCTGACCGGTGGGAGACCTTGTCAACCTTGGTCCCTCGGCACCATTTTCTGTGCACCTCTGGCTTCTCCCGTCAACCTGCTCCCCCCGGAGTCTTTCTGGTCTCAGAAAATGACTGCCGTCTCCCTCCTTCCCACAGTTCAGATCTGAAAGCTTGAAGGTGCCCCAGCTACTGTGTTTTGCTCACATCTCACACCCGTGCGTCAGGAAACCTGGTCAGCTCCATCTTCGAAATTGGTCTGGAACCCCTCACTTCTCGTCACCCGCACAGCTGCACCTCGGCCCAGTCGTCACGTCCCCTGGACTGTTGCAGTCACCTCCTCACTGACGGTTAACCCCCTCCCGACAGTGCATTCTCACGTGGGAGCGAGACGTCCAGGTAGAACATAAGGGAGGTCCTGTTGTCCTCTGCTCACGATCCCACAGTGGCGCCCATTTCCCACAGAGTCCAGGCCGGGTTCCCACAGGCTCTGCACCAGTGGTCCCCAGACAGCTCCCAGGGCACACTTGGTGATGTCTAGAGACGTTTTTGGTTGTCACCATGTGGGGAATGCTACTGGCATGTAGTGGGTCGAGGCCGGGGATGCTGCTCAACACTCTGTGATGCACCAGACAGCCACGCCACAGAGAGGGCTCCACCCCCAATGTCACTAGGGCCAAGGCTGAGAAACCTCGACATACAAGAGCGTGGCTGTCACTACTGTTTGCTGTCTGGCTGGAATAGTGAACAGGGATGGGGCGTTTTTATGTAACCTCACTGAAAGTGGGCAAATCTGTCTGGTCTTTTCTCTGCCATCTCTCCTGCATGTGCGTGGGTCCTGGACAGGTAAGTGCCATCAGTCAGGGCTGCACTGAGCTGCAGCGAAGAGAACTCCACTGGGGCTGGCCCAAGTCAGGGCTCTTGTCCACTTGTTTGTTTGTTCCACCTAAGTGGCTGGAGGTCGGTATTTCAAGGCAGTGATGCCAGCCCCAAAATGCCACCATGGATCCAGGTCCTTGGGTCTTCCTGCCTTGCCATCCTTTATAAGTGACTGTCATCATCGTTGTCACTGCCTTGCTTCCACAATTCCTGGCACGTGGAAGGGAGATGGGGGAAGAGCAAAAGACCAACCATGTCTTTCTCCTTTTCCATGCCCTTCCAAAGTCCCCACCGGTTACTTCCACAAACAAGACCCTCTGGAAAATATAGATTTCAGTTGGACACATGGCCACCCTAAACAAAACCTCTTAGTAACAATAGTGGGAGGGACCGGGTGGTGTTTGCCACCCTTCTCCAGCACTGAATGGGGTGGCGCAAGTACTTTATGGGTTTGGTTGTGATGAACTAGGTCATTCTTGGGGTCCCCTGAGTTACTCAATCACACTGTCATTCTCCTGGTCAGCCTGCTGCCCGAACTGAGCATCGCATGTGAGCATATGGTCAGTGCTTCGTAAGGATTCATCTTTGACCCCACGGAACCCTCCATCACAGAAGCACAGGGTGAGATGGGTCTTCAAGGTCACCTTCCCCTCCTGTGGAACATCCTGGGAGGGTGTTTGCCTGGATTATCTCCAGTACTGGGGACTCACTCCCCGGAGGTGTCTCCAACTTCAAGGGGTCTCTGTTGCTTTATATTCAACTAGAATTTTCCACCCTTAACTCCACTCATGGCTTCCAACTTTGCTCTCAGAGGAGATGCCATCTTCAGTTCCCCGGTTATAGAAGCCCTTGGGTGGCTCTGGGCCCGGGAGAGTCTGCTCTGTTTCACAGGTGAGGACACCGAGGTGGGACAAAGCCATCTGGGTGGTGACTCAATGTTCTGCTAAGATCGTAGAGGCCAGGTTCAAAACCACACCGCACCCGTTCCCAGACATCAACGCCATAGCGGAGCAGGTCTCTGTGCAAGCTCTCAGCACCTACGTTCTCACCACCTCCCACTGTGGTCTGCTACGGGGTGTGGGGCTACGGAGGTGGAAGACACAGGCCCTACCCCCACAGGGCCCCCAGCCTGGTTGGGGAGGCTAACGGGAGTGGAAGGTGAGCAGGTCACTTGGAGAACAAGGAGGAAGTGAATGTGATCTGGCCTGGGAGCATCATGGAGGGTTCCCTGGAGTCGGTGATATCAACATCCTCAACCTCCCTTGATGGATGGGGGGCTCCCCCTGCTTCCAAGCAAAGGGCCAGCTCCCTCAAGTATTCATGCACGGGGTCCTGTGCACGCGATCACCCTGCAGGTGGCGTTGCCCTTGGCGTGAAGAAGGCGACGTGAAATAGCGCCCTCAGGGGGGTGAGATGCTCTAACCCTAGATGTTGGTGGCGGCTGCACAGCTCTGGGAATATACAAACATTGACTTGTACGCTTTAAATGGGGGAATGTTATGGCATGTGAGTTGTATCTCAATAAAGATGTTGTCAACAGAACCTCACCGTGAGATTTTTATCCTCCCACCCACACTGGGTGCTCACCCACAAAACCCAGCCAGTCCAGCTGGGGGGCGCCTGTCTGAGAGCCAGCCACGTCTCACGGCTGCAGGGTGCCCCCTGCCCCGAGCTGTGCTCATCTCTCTTATCAAGAGTGACCGTCACCACCTTGCCCAAGAAGGAGAACCCCTCTGCCTGGCCCCACGTCTGTTAGGTTCACACGGCGTTTTACGGACGCCCCAGTCCGTCCCCAGAGATTCCAATTCCCTTGCTCCCGCGTGCAGCCTGGGAGTGCGAGGGCACCCGCGTGCTTCCAGGGTGCAGCCCAGGCTGAGAATCCCGGGCGCCGTGCACATAGGAGTTTTACATCATGTGGTTATTTTCTCCAAAGCCAAACCGGTTCCTTAATCCTCACTTCGTCTCTGGCTGTCAAAGCCCAGCCTGATGCTCCCCACCGCAGAGCTCCCTCGCACACAGCGCCGGCCGGCCAGCTCGTTCCTTTTCATCTCCACCAAGCAATCACGGCCATCGCTGTGGCCATTGTTCAACTTGGCCCCGACCCCACCGGGGCTCACAGAGATTGTCCAAATACCGAAGTTCAAACAAACAAAGAGAAAATAACATTCGCTAATCCTCTGTGATAAGCCGCCTTTATCAGCCCCTGTTGCTCTCAGCTGGCATCGGCAGTCAGATGGCTCTTCTACACGCTGTAAATAAACATCACCTGTTTGTCCAGGGTGACACGGGGCAGCGCCTGCTCCTGGCGTTATCTCAGAGGAAGCACTAGGTTGGGCGTGTGGGTATTGGGAGGTGAATCGCGGAGGACAATAACAGCCACGTTGGACGGGCCCCAGGGCAGCGAGATCAGAGCCCCGGGGAGCTCTGTTGGGACCTGCATGGTTATTGCTTCCTGGAAGGTGGCTCGCTGAGAAAGGGGACTTTCACTTCTTCCCGCCTCGGTGGCCCCCTTGCCAGCGTCTAGACTCAGCGTTCACAATGGCCAGGGCCTTCCGGATTCCAGTCTCTGTCTGTTGCCAGTTTCCGAAACCGCATATCTAAATTGGGATTTCCTGGATTCCCAGAGGCTTAGGGTTGGAAGGGGTCCTGGAGCGCAGTAAAGCCAGCCCCTCCTTCTCTCCTTACAGGAGCGGGGACTGGAGAGCGGGGAGACGGAGGTCAAGGTCACGTGACTCGTCGGCCGTCCCAGGTGAGAACTGTTCTAAACTCAGCTGCCCCTCTGCCCTGCTGGCTCTGAGCGGGAACCTCACCTCACCTCGGGACACGCGTCTGGGCGCTGACAAGCTGGGCCTGAGAGTGGGGGTGCGTCGCGGGAGGCCTGTGCGGCCTTGGCTGTAACTCTGTGGTTTCCTTGTGCAAAGCTGGCTGCCCCTCCTCTGCACGAGTGCGGAAGGCAGAGCAGTGCTTCCCACGCTCCCAGGTGCACTGCGGTGCCCTGAGGATCTGGGTAGAATGCAGATTCTGGTTCCCCACGCCTGGGGCAGGGCCTGCGAGGCTCGTTTCTAACCAGTTTCCAGGCCGTGCGATGCTGCTGGGGCGAGGACAGCACTTTGGGCAGAGACCCCAGAATTCACTGTCTTGGGGCTAAGAAGTGCAGGTGGGGAGCAGTGTGTTCTCTTCTCCCACCGGCTGCTCACACCCCAGGTATGAGGCTGATGCGGGCTCGGCGAGCTGGAGAGTCGAAAGAGAGATTTCTTAGACTCGCAAGGTCTGGCAGTAGTCCTTTATTCAGAGAATAGCGTGGGGACAGGACCCGTGGGCAGTGAGGGCTGCAGGCGTGGGGACAGGACCCGGGGGCAGTGAGGGCTGCAATGTGTTGAGGGTAGGGCTAAATTTATAAGGCATATGTATGTGAGTTATTTCTTTACCAGACAAAGGAAAGATCATGTAAAAAGTCGTTAAAATGGTGTCAGAGCAGGTGGGGTCTGGTTATCGGGTGGCCCTATAACTTTGGATGGGAGTCAGGTCAGGACGTCCTATGCTCCCGGAGGACGGTATAGATCGGCGTGTAGGCCTGGACGCCTGGGCTTCTCTCCCTAGGGCAGCCTTGACTCTCATCAAGGTGACCACATTCTTGTTGGGCTCCAGCCAGGAGGTGGATGGGGTTACCTGGCCGGCTGTCTACCTGGGGCCTCTCACTGAGCGACACCTGCCAAGACTCACAGCCCTGTGCAGTGCCCGCTCCTTGCATCCGGCCTGGGACTGTGACCACTTCAACTAATAGCAGGTGGCAGGGCAGCTGTGGCCATTCCAGGCTCACGCTGTAGGAGGGCCCGGCAGCTTCTGGGGAGCCCTTTGCACCATGGAACCCTGAGCTGTCACGTAAGAAGCCTGGCCACGTGCTGGAGAGGCCACGTGGAGAGGCCACGTGGAGAGGGAGCAGCCCTGAGGGGACATGGAGAGGGGGGCACAACTGTCTGAGTGTCCCAGTTGAGCACAGCCTGTCAGCCTGCCAGTGAGACGCAGCCACACAGACGACGCCCCTCCAAAGAGCAGAAGTACCGCTGGGCTGACCCGCCCAGGTTGCAGAATTGTATGCAAATGAGACGACAGTTGCATCCCAACACTGAGTTTTGGGGTGGTTTGTTACACAGCCACAGATAATTAAAACAGCGACCGTTTAATTCATCATCCAACCAGGCCGTTTGGAGAGTGAAGGGGGCTACTGTGAATAATGACACCAGAACCGCAGCTTCACCAGGACTGCCCAGGAAAATGGACGCGTGTGGCACTACTGACGAACAGCTCTGTGACCAATCAATGGACGTTTCCTACAGGGGAGGGGCATCAAGATCCTTCCGGCTGCAACTGATAGAAACGGAACTGCAACTGGTTTAAGGCACCATGACCGTCTGCAGACTCAGAGTTAGGAAGCCCAGGAGCAGTACTGCTTCAGGTACGTTTTGATCCAGGGATGCACACTACAGCCACAGGGCTCAGTCTCTCTTTGTCTCTGCCTTTCTTTTTGTTGGTTTTATTCTTTTTCTGGCTCTCCCCTGAAGCAGCAGGACGATCCGTTAGCAATGACAAGCTTATATGAAGTTTAAGTTCCACAAAAGTCCTGGAACCACGTCCCTGGCATAGATTGACCACGTTGGGCCACGTGCTGTGAACCAGTCACTCTGGCAGTAGTAAGGGATACTCTGACGGGCGAGACCTGAGTTGCAAGGACACCTCAGATCCAGGCTGGGGTCAGCCCCATCCTTCCATTGGGGGTGGGGAGGGGGTCACCAAGGAAAACCTGGGCTCTGTTCTAGAACTCAGGCACGGAGGCTGCGTGGGTACAGAGGGCAGCATTGCAGCTCACGTGATCCCCGAGGTCCCAAGTCAAGCGTGTCTGCACCTCTCTGGGTCGCTGCTTTTCACAAAGGAAACCGCTTACCACAAAGCCCGGTTGGAACCAGCTGCCGTGGACGTGGCCCGAGGCCCGTAGATGATGCTGGCGAGGGTCTCCACGGGCAGCCACGTCCTGGGCGCCTGGCTCCGAAGCCTCTCACAGGTGCTGCTCCTCAGAAGTGAGACTGTCACCACTGGCGTTTTACAGAATCATAAACGAAGGCCTCGAGGGCGAGTGAGGACCTGCCTGCAAAAGCCCTGCCGGCCCCACCTGGAGCGAAGGCGCCCCGGCCGCACTGTGAGCCCAGGCCCGGGAGAGGGAGTGGCCTCCTTTCAGCTCCTGCCCGCAAGCAGGGGGCGCCCCTGGCTCTCTTGGGGGGCAGGGGCAACAAAGATGCAGACTCCGAGTGGAGCGAGCCAGCGTTACGTTTCCATCAGTTTCCTAAGCGTCCGGCACGAGGTAGGACACTGACACCCTGGACGGTGTGTCCCCACCTGCCCATGCTGCTGTTCTGTGAGGAGAAGGACAGGTGGCTTCTGTGGGAGCTTTCTCCCCACTCCCTGTGCTCTGGTCACCCGGCTGCCTGTGCCCACGATGAGCCCGCTCTTTCCTGGACGGAACCTGGGACTTGCCCTCCTCTCCCTTGGCCGGGAAATCCTACCTGGCCCTTCGGCCGAATGACCCTCACTCGTCCCTGCGGTCTCCACTGCTTCGGTTACCCGCTGCTGCGTCGCGTGGTGGCTGAGCTCAGCGGCTTGAGGCAGCTCCTTATCGTTGCCCGTCTCCCTTCTGAAGGTTAGCCGGGCTCCAGTGGGGTGGCTCTCAAGTTCATAGTCAAAGCACAGCTGCAGCCGCATTGCCCGAGGGCTCAGCTCTGCTGGCCACGCCGGGGGCTCCGTCACATGGCCGAATGTCACCGGGGCTCCTGGCTGGTGTGGGCGTGTGGCCGCTCCCAGTGGCCGGCTTCCCCGTCACGGTGCTGGGTTCCGAGAAGGAGCACCCAAGAGAGAGGAAGACAAAGCCCTTTCTAAATCACCTGTGGGTTCAAGAAGAAGTCAAAAGAGAAATTAAAATATATATGGTGGGCCCGGCCCGGTGGCACAGCAGTTAAGTTCGCACGTTCTGCTTCGGCGGCCCGGGGTTCACCAGTTTGGTTCCCGGGTGCAGACATGGCACCGCTTGGCAAGCCAGGCTGTGGTAGGCGTCCCACACACAAAGTAGAGGAAGATGGGCACGGATGTGAGCTCAGGGCCAGTCTTCCTCAGCAAAAAGACAAGGGTTGGCAGATGTTACCTCAGGCCTAATCTTCCTCAAAAAAAAAAAAAAAGAATATAAAATATACATGGACCCCAATGAAAATGTAAATATAACTTACCAAAATTGGTGGGAAAATCTGGGGTGAACCTAGGCTTATAGGGAAATGCATAGAGTTAAATGCGAATATTAGAAAGGAAGCTGTAACATCAGAAACAAGGCTTCCGCCTTAGGAGAGTGGAGGAGGCCGGGGAACTGAGGCCTAAAGCAAGCAGAAGAAAATCGTTAGAAGAAATTGAGCAGAAATCGATGAAACTGAAAACAAGAAAACAATAGATAAAATCAATAAACCCTCAAGCTGGTTCTTTGAAAAGATCAATACAATGGAGAAAACTGCAGCCAGGCTCGCCCAGAAGAAGAGCGAAGACACGAATGATGGGTCTCCAGAAGGAGAGAGGGGCCTTCCTCCTGACCGCGCGGACGTCATGAGGATGAAAAGGGGTTCAAGAGCAGCTCCACACTCCCAAATCTGATACCCGAGACGAAGGGGACCGGTGCCCTGAAAGACAGACACTACCATAAGAGGACGCAGAGCCCAGGTAGGGCTGGTTGGGGCAGTCCCGTTTTCATCATTCTGTTGGTCAAAGCAGTTGTGGGGCCGCCCAGGTTCAAGGAGAAGTGGACTCAGCCATGTGATGGGCAGCGTCAAGGTCCCGTGAGACAGGAGCTTGTGGGATGGGCGCTGCTGCTGTGCTCTGGGAAAAGCACTCTACCACACTCACATGCCACCTCTCCCAGGAAGGCCTCCTGTTGCCCCCATCCTTGGTGCACAGAAGGATTTAGTTAATTTTAACCCTGGCTGCCCAGCAATATCATCTGGGACGATTTGTCAACTTTCTACACCTGGCCCCCGTGCCCAGAGAGTCTGACTTGATAGGTCTGTGGTGGGGCCGGGGGACTGTTTAGAAGCTTCCCGGGTGATTCCTTTTGCAGCCAGGGCCGAGAACCTCCGTGGTGAACAAATGAATTTACAAGTGATTCATTGGAATGAAATATTCTGGCTAAATAGTACAAGAACAGCAATTTAGAGGCTAAATATTTAGAAACTAAATATTGACGAAGCCGCATAGCAAAGAAAAAAAAACAAAACAGAGGAAAAGATGAGTGGTTAAAAGAAAATCAAACCACAGAAGAAGGAGGGGGGGGGCAGCTCAGGGAAGGGCTGTCGCACCGGGAGGCTTTGCTGTCAGGGTGGGTCCTGGAGCGCCTGGCGCAGACCTCTGAACGGGTGGGAAGCAAAGAGGGGGAGCTTTCTGCCCAAAGGAGGGCCCACGGAGGCTCCCCTTTCATTCATAATGATGTCACGTGGGTTTCATCTATGCCCAACAAAATTTTTTTCTGTCCACTAATCCAGTGAACAATTTAAAAATGCTTTGAAATATTTTTCTTCCTGAATCGCCATCTAAAACTTGGGTTCCATTTCTGTCTGTGAAATGCACGCATGTGCACAGAGTCAGTTAGGAGGGCAAAGGTAATCAGGAGAGAAGTCTCTAGTATCTTGCCACAGGGCTCTGCACTTAGCCCTGTGCTGCTCACTATTTTTTATTGTGGTAAAAGAACACATAGCATAAAATTTACCGTCTTAACCGTTTTGAATGCACAGGACAGTGGTGCTAACTATATGCACATTGTTGCACAACAGACCTACTCGGTAGTTTCATAAATCCTTGGCTGAAGGCAAACCATTTCATCAAACTGGGGGCTTCACAAAGCTCAGAGGCAATTCTCACGAGGTGGCCGAGAAAGTGATGATTCAAAAGACACTAGACGATTGTGCCCGACGCATCTCTAAAAACCCACAACTTAGGGCCTGGCACTTAAGACATCCTTTCATAAATGTTTATCAAATAAATGAATTTTCACCAAGTTGGAAAGAATGGCCCAAAGGGATGACATTCAACAGAAATGTATGTAAAATCCTTCATTAGATCTAAAATCCAAAAAGTCTAGAATCTCAAGTCCAGCTCACTAAGAAAGAAATGTCTAGGGTTTTTTTGAGGAATATTAGCACTGAGCTAACATCTGCTGCCAATCCTCCTCTTTTTGCTGAAGAAGACTGGCCCTGAGCTAACATCCGTGCCCATCTTCCTCTACTTTATATGTGGGACGCCTACCACAGCATGGCTTGCCAAGCGGTGCCATGTCCACACCAGGGATCCGAACCGGCGAACCCCAGGCCGCCGAAGCAGAACGTGCGAACTCAACCACTGCACTGGCCAGCCCCAAGAAATGTCTGTTTTTCAAAAATTTGAAGTACGTCAAGCATATGGATAAGTACAGAGGATTAACCAGTAGCCATAAATTTACCACCCAGATTTAACCAACATTAGTATTTTCCATTGTTTATTTAGATATTATTTTTGTGAATGAAAACATCACAGACACATTGGGAATCTTCTCTAGGCCTCTCGCTGGTCCCATCGGCCCTTCCTCCTTCTCCAGCCTTGACCAGCATCCTGACTTGGATGCTTACCATTCTCTTGCATGTTGTTATACTTTGGCCGCGTGCGGCTTCATCTATAAACAGTAGGAAGTGCCGTTTTGCATGCTTTCAAGCTCTATGTGAATGGTTTCCTGCAGCACATTTCATTCTGCTAATTGCTTTGCTGGCTTCACGCGATGCTTTGAGATCCATCCATGGCGACGACGTAGCTTATCACTCAAGTTCGCTGCTCTGGAGTGTCTGTTGAATGAATATTCCCTGATTTAGTTCTCCGCTGTCCTGTTGATGGACGTCTGTTTTGTCCAAGTTTTTGCTGCCACAAATTCAGCAGCAATGGGCACTCCCGTGTGTGGACAGAAGTTGCTCTCAGGTGCCGTCCCGGGTGGAGGAGACGCACCTGCTAGACATCAGGGGAGACTGGCATCGTTCTCCAGAGAGGTGCTGCCAACTTCCGAATCTCACACGGAGTGTCAGCACCCCCATGGTTTCATTTCTCCAAACTGATACGTGAGGAATGGTGCCTGATTTTGGCTTTAATTGGCATTTCCCGATTACTGGTCAATAGGGTTTCCCCTTTTGTGAATTACTTGCTCATATCCTCTATTTCTTTTATCTTATTGTGTCATTTTTCTTTCCTTATGTTTGGTAAGCACTCTTTATATTTGGTTTGAATACTAATTCTTTGTCACACTGCATTGCAAATATATTTTCTAGCACATGGATTATCTCTTCACTTTATTTAGCACATAATAATGTTCAACAGCATCATATTTGACGATATAACCCTTATGGCTTGTGAATTTTTGATCTGATTTTTTAAAAATCCCTTGGCGCCCCCAATATCATAAAGATGGTCTTCTCTATTTTCTTCTAGAGGTTTTTAAACTTTGCTTTATACATTTATAGGTCTTTATCTGGAAAATATTTTCACAAATGATCTAAAGTAAGAATCGAATTTATTTTTCCTGTGCAATAACCATTTTCCCAGGACTATTCATTACACACCCCAACCTTTTGCCCCTTGATTTATACACCTACCTCTTTCATATGCCAAATTTCTCACTCTCTCCAAACCCACCTCGGCCTGATTCTTGGTGGTTCCAATAATGGCGTAGAATTGTAGGAGATCTTTCAATCATCCTGGCCTCTCAGAGCCTAGACATCTTCTCCTCCAAAGCTCTTACCCATCCCTTCCGTGGTCAAACTTGGGGGTGTGGACCAATAATTGCACTCCCATCTTACTGCCGAGCGTCTCATCACCACCCACCATCTCCAGTGTTTCTACCTCCTTCCCTTCCTCCAACAATTCATGTATTCTAGGGGCTTCCGATACATTCTCCCCACTGCTTCTTGGGTGTCCCTTAGACTGGAATCTACAAGAACCCACTCAGCATCCTGGTAGAGGCCTGACAGGCAGCTGGGACTACCCAAGCCAGATTTTGCATTTCCATCCTCCTGAACCTGTTCCTCCCAGCGTTTCCCGCCTCAGTGAAAGCCAGTTCCAATCCACAGGACAAGAACCCAGGTCAGCCTTGCCTCCTCCCTTTCACCTCCCACATCCAACTACAGCAAACCCATCAACTCTACCTTTGTGATGTGTCCCAATCTGGCCACCTCTGCCTTCCGCCATGAACACCGTGGCCAAGCCATCATCCCCTTGAGCCAGAGAGGACTGACTCTTCAACCGACACTAAGCCAGGAACTGCAGATAGAGACAGACGACGGAGAGTGAGAATAGATGCGGTGTCTTCCTTCATGGAGATGCCAGTCTAAAAAATCCTTCTGTGAACCACAATTTTAAAGGATCACATGATCTCTTGTGGTCCTCAAAAGACCTTCTACTGGAGAGAATCAGAGAAGTCCTCCCAGCGTTTTTCTGGAACCCACTTATTCCAGCTGGTGAGGACCGACAGTGGGCATCTCTTCCCAGCTCTGAGCTCAGTGATGTCACGTTGGTAATTTGAAACCAGCCATGGCGGGAGTCTTTGCACCACGGAGATTGTGCAAACTCAACCAACCAGGGCCATGCCCTCCCGCCTATGCTGGAGTCAGCATAAACAGAACTGAAAATCAGCTGACCTCAACATACAGCCTTGGAGGGGAAATCTTCTCATAGCCCCAGAAGTGGAGCCTCTGTGTTCACTCCCAGCCTCCTGATGCCTGTGGATCCATAGCCTGGTGATGCCACTGTGGAGAGCAGCAGTGTGTGGGATGAGGAGCATCCACCTGGAGCCCTGGGCTGGGTTGGAACGCCAGCTCTGCCACTATTTGCTGTGTGACCTTGTGCGAATTACTGAACATCTCTGAGCCTCAGATTCCTCTACAGAGAATGATTATAATAATAATACCCACTTCATAGAGTTGTTCTAGTGATAATCTTAGGGAAGGCATGTTAAGTTCCTAGCAGAATGCTTGGCACAAAGGAGACGCAACAAATTACAGCTGTAATTATTGCCGCATTGCCCTAATTCTCCCCAATCTGAAGCCAATGACCAAGTCCTAGTAGTCAATATACCCTCGTGTCTTAACACAGTTTCTGATGTGCAAGAAAGGATGACTGAGTGAATGAATGATTTTAATCCTGTCAGGATACTTCAGAGAAACAACCCAAATCTCCAGGAGTTAAACCAGTTCAGGGACAACACTTACCTCTTGTCCTTTAGCCAGTGACGGGTTCACCAGGTAAAGCTCCCCAGGGACAGGAGCTAGCCAGGTTCTCACGGTAACTCCTCCCACTGGAATCTCTTCCACCGAGGGGTGGAGGCCAGCACTGGTTTTACTTGACCTCTGTGGGTCAATCTCCCCCGGATAAACTTTGCATTGTGTCTTTTCAATTGGAAAATGATTTTTGTCGGATGACTGATTTGGCTGATTCATTTCTCAGAGACTTGAATAGGCAAGTTCGTCGACCTGAGTGACCCATTAGCCGGCTAGCTCTCGACCCT
Organism: Equus caballus; assembly: GCF_041296265.1. Classification (NCBI taxonomy): domain Eukaryota; kingdom Metazoa; phylum Chordata; class Mammalia; order Perissodactyla; family Equidae; genus Equus; species Equus caballus. The sequence continues at coordinate 33,622,831 of NC_091686.1, read as the reverse complement.
GGCTGCACGTGAGAAGGACCTGGGGAGCTTCCAGAAAATACCGGAGATGCCAACCCAATGTCTCTGGGGTAAAGCCTGGATATGGGTCCCTCAAGGAATCTCCCCAGGTGCTTCTAGAATGAGAGGAGCCAGGATTGAAAACTGCTGCGCGGGACCCCGCAGTCCCGGTGACGAGCCCAAGCCCCCCTTAGCGGATGCCCTCGCCAAATGAGGTGACAGCTGCCGAGCCGTGCGCTGGGGGCGGGGCTTCGGCTCCACCGTTTGACAGCCATTTGTTCCTTTTAGTGAGGAAAGAGATCTGCTGATGGAGTTGTTTGGCATGTCCTAGGCAAAGCCACTGATTGATCGGGTCTCTTTGCATTGGGCCCAGATGCTCCCCGGGTGGGGGCAGCTCCCGCTGAGATGCTGACAAAAGAACAGGCACAGAGCCAGCTGGAAGGAGCCGAAGGGATGCTCACCAAGATGCTGGACAACACAAGGAAACTTTACAGAGGCCGGAACGTCCATGTGCCCTTTAAAATGTGCACTGCGCTCAACAGCTTGCACACGCTTTTCCAGACTACTTCAACTGGGTCTTTAACCCTGAGGAGAGGGGGCAGCGAGGGGAGAATTCTTATACGCATTTTGCAAATGTCAGAACCGAAGCTCGGGGGGGGGTTGTGATTCCAGCAATGTCACAGAGTAAGCAAACAGCAGATCAGGACAAGAACTGAGTTATCTGTTAACTTGGTTCCCACGCACTGGATGTTCGAATCCATCTTTCTAAACAATTTAGAAACCAAGGTAAATTCTGGACCATCCCTACCCGTAACATACTCTGGCACGGCCACACCATGTGCCACCTTGCCACCACCTCTTGTGTGGTTCCAGTTTCTCTCCTGGAACAGCTCTACAGGCGGATAGCAAAAGAAACAATGCAAAGAAAATGAGACCTAAGCCCCTCTGATATACTCCCTTTGCAGTTTCCATCGAGAGCGTGCGTGAGAGAAACCCTGGTTGTGGCTGAAATGAAGCTTTAAATCAGAGCTTCCCATCCTTTTCAAGTATGATGTCAAAAACTAGCACAGACCCCTCAGGATAGCAGTTAGACTTCTCATATCAGTGGATTAAGGGAATCCATCCTGAAAAAAATGCCTTCTGTGAATTGTAACCCTCTTAATTTTAGAAAATCGGTCACTGCAATAGCATGCAATTTAAAAATAAAAATCTAATTCATACAGGCAAGACAGAGTGTTTTCTCTAAAGATGCTTTTGCTATTATTGTAAGAAAACATTCATATTTTTATAAGATGCACGTTGAAATACGTCAGCGAGAAATGGCGTGACATGGGAGCAGAGCACCGGCTCACACGGTTGACTGTGGTTGGTGGGCATGTGGGAGCTCAGTGGACTGTTTACCTGCCCACGTATATGTTTGAAAGTTTTCATAATAAAAAATCTAAATAAAGATAATACTTGGTCGACTGTGAATTCACAGATCCCTTAAAATCCTTTTGTCCCTTCCCCGTTCTCACATCTGGAGCCCACAGATCGGAGGCAGTGGCTTTAGGTGATGGGTGAATGCCTGTCATCCAGCTTCTGGTTTTGTCTTGTATTTAATCTGTCAGGTCAAAGTGGCACAGAGCGATGATTGTACCTGTACTTGCTCATCCCCCCAGCTTCCTCATCCCGTTCTGCACCGATGCTGTCAACCGCCAATCAATAAATATCCATTGATCTCCTCCCCTGCCTCTGGGGTGGGTTTAGTGAACCCGAAGAGACACAGACCTTCCTCCCACGGTCACGTGGGAGATAGGCGCTGGACAAGTCATAATGGATGACTAACAAATCATTGCAGGAATGCAAGGCGTTGCAAGGAGAGTGGCAGTTGCTGTCATGACAGCGTGGAATAGGGAGCCTGGTCCAGGCGGGGGCAAAGAGGCTTCCCGGAAGAAGCGACATTTCAGTTGAGATCTGAATGGTCAGTGAGAGTTCATCAAGCCAAGAGACTGGCCGCAGGGTCTTTGCTGACATTCCCGGAGCCCCAGGCCGCCAGCTCCATGGCTGTCCGTGGCCCCAGGCTCCGGGGCGAAGGAACGCCCTGCTTAGCATAAGCAGATCCTGGAGGAGCTGCAGGAGTTGCCTGCCACTTCCCACCCTCCCTTGTCAACAGCTGGCCCTTAACAAGTGACTAATCTTCAGCACGTTTGATGTGAAGTGGGACAGCAAAAGTAATCACCTGCCAAGGATTCCATCTTCATAAAAGCCGGGGGATGATCGGGTTTCGGAGTGCGTGGGCGGCGGGAGCCCTGGGGAGCTGGCCCTTCAAACAGGACATTGATCTTCACCCGACTGCCCGGGATGGCCCGCATCAGCCACAGCTCATATTTCCTGGGCCTTTCACGTGGGAGAGAAATGCAACGAGGCTGACAATAATAAAAAGACAGCGGGGAGCAGGGCAAGCGGGATGGAGCCCTGCCCGCTGTAAGGTGTTCCAGAATCGGCCAAATGGTTCATATTTTTGCGTATTTTCTGGGTGCCAGGCACCGCACTCGGCACTCTGTCTGTGCTGTCAGACTGACTCCTTCAGATTCTTGGATTTGGAGATTTCTCATGTTCAGATTTGAACTCTTGATCCCCTAGCCACCTGCAAAGTGTCTGCTCTCCCTGCATTCTCGCCAAGTCGCTTGGGCCAACGTGGCGGCGGTCGCCTCCGTCGCTCGCTCCTCCCTCCCAGGCCACAGCCAGTCCATCGGCAAATCCCACTAGCTTCACTTAAACACACATCCACTCGCGCCTGGGCTGTTGCCACGCTGGACCAAACCTGGACCCTCTCCTACCTGGGTTATTGCCTTTGTCTCCTAACTGGCTTCCACCCTCCCTACGCTCTGCTTCCAGCCCCGAAGCCACAACGAACAGAAAACCCGAAGCCAGATGGGGGGCCCCTTCTGTGCTCCCAGCCCTGCATGCTGCCCAGATCACAGACAGAGTCTTACAGCGGTCCACAGGCCCCCGCCTCTCACCTCCTCTCCCTCAATACTTCCTCGGCTCTGTCTACATCCTCTGCCTCCTTTCCTTCTAGATTTTTCTCCATAGTCATAGGTCGTTTAATCGCTTATTTAGTATTTGTGTTCCTCTTCTGGCTCATATGTTTTTAATATCTTTTGCTCTTGCCGAGTCCCCGGTGCATAATACAGTGTGGGGCCCTTAGTTATGATCTGGGAATGATGACTGGATTGTGGCTCCAGGTCAGAGGACCTGGGTTTGAATCTCAGCTCTGCTACTTCCTGGCTGTGTAATCTCAGCCGAAAGTTTTGTGATCGTTTATGCCGAAGGCTGCCTAGTCCACCAGTATCCTGTAGCCGTGATCCCTCTCGCGCAGCAGACTGCTGGACCACAGCACCATCCCTGGAGCCTGAGAGGGGCCGCTGGGATGTGGGCAGAAGTGATGGGCACCCCTTCTTGCCAAGCCTGAGGCTGGGCTCACAGTGTCATCAGCACGATGCTGGAGACACCGTCCTGGAGCAGTTGAGGGCGACTCCTGAAATGCAGCCCTCGTCTGCAGCAGCCGGATTCAGAGGATGGAGATGCAAAGTCTAAATGCTGAGACTCAAAATGAAGCAAAACCAGCTCGCCCAGAGCCGGCAGCGCCACCACTTAGACCTCGAATTCTGCACCAGGAAACTTAAATCTCTCCCCCTCGGAGCCAGGAATTCTGCTCCCAGGTGGTGAGCCCCAGGGAACAGTGGGAGACGCACACAAAGGTTTGTACATAAGAATGCTCGCTATTTATCACCACGTTTTGAGGAGGAGGAGACCCTTGGGAGTAAAGTCAATGTCTAAAATTAGGGGATTGATCGTAAGTGATGATACAGCCAAGTGAGGGAAAGCTAAGCGGGCCTCGAGCGGAAATTTCCTGTCTTTGTAAAGAACCTGAAGACACACGTTCCCTCTGTGAGCGGAAGAAGCAGAGTGTGGGTCTCTGTAGAGTAGGACGTGCTGTTCTGTGAATGCGTAGAAGGATTCCCAAATACTCCAAGCGGCCACCCCTTAGCAGTGACATTACAGGTGAGTCTTATTTTCTACATATTTGTTCTGTATTTTCCAAAAGATAAAGTGCATTACTTTGATAATTAGATACGCGATAGTAAATGTGAAAACCTTGCTCACGTCGCACTCCCTCCAACAAACGTGTCACCACGGTTAAAATGGCAGCAAGTGAAGTCAGTCCCCTTATCTGAGCCTTGAAAAATAGAGATTATGTCACCTTTTCAGATAATCCCATGGATCGACAAGAACCCACTGACAGGCTGAATGAGAGCACTTTAGCCAATGGCTCACTTCTGCGGTGCTGAGAGGAAAATGATAATAAACACATGAATGAACAAATAGATGGACGAATGAATGAATAAACAAACCAGTTATGACAAAGAGCTTTTGGGGCCAGAGGGTTCTCCTTCTACGATCTGCTGTGATCCCCATGTTTGGCTAGTGAGTGAGGGAAGCTGCAGCCTGCTGTCCTAACTGTGGAGATGACAAAGACCCTCGGAGAGGTGAAGCCACTCACCCTGAGTCGCCCAGCTGGTCAGTGGTGTCTCCTGGGCTCTGAATCTTGGTCTGCATCTTCCTGTGACATCACACTCCGGAATGGGAGACAGGACACGTAGTTTTGATGTGGGGGGAGAGGGGTTGTTTCCAACTGGTGGGACAGCAGGAGGACGGGGTGTCTGGGTACCCAGAAAGCTGGGGTTTGCAACATTCAAGGCTGCAAGTCCTCCCACAATGGGGGTGCTGCATCCTGGCCATCAGCATACCCACTTGGGGCCCAAGCCGACAACAGCAACAGACAGCATCCCCCAAAGATCGCAAGAGGCTGACCAGACTCACCCTCAGTGATTCTGTTGGAGGTGCCAATCACCCTCAGGCTCTGGCCTGATGTGCCCCCTCGGAGCCCTCCTTGTGCCCACCCTGCCAGCACCGAGAGCCCCTCCTCTCGGCCTCCCACCCCTCGGTTTGGCAGCTCCCGTCAGTGTGGCTGTTGCCTGCAGGTTGTTCTGCCCCCAGAACCTCTGAGCCTCCGAGAGGATGGCACCAGGCCATGCTTATCCCAACGTCTGCGTCGGGCAACGTCAGCTGATCGCTCTGGTCAGTGTCAGTATCTGTGCCCGGCTTCCACCCTCTGCACTCCAATTTTATCAACCAAAGTGCCAGTCCCCCCATTATGGACTGAACTGTGTCCCCTCCTCATTCGTACGTTGGAGCCCTAACCTACAACGTGACTGTGTTTTGAGATGGGGCTTCTAAGGAGGCAACGAAGGTTAAACGAGGTCCTAAGGGTGGGACCCTATTCTGAGAGAATTAGTGTCCTTGTAGGAAGAGGAAGAGATGTCAGAGAGCGCTCACTCGCCCTCTTGCTCTCATTCTCACTCTCTCTCCACGCGTTGAGAAAAGGCATGTCAGGGCATGGCGAGAAGACGGCCGTCTACAAGCCAGGGAGAGAGTCCTTGCCTGAGACCAACACTGCCGACACCTTGATCTGGGACTTCCAGTCTCCGGAATGTGAGAAAATGACCGTCTGCTGTCTAGCCCCCAGTCTGCGGCATTTGGGGGCATTTTGTTGGAGGAACCTGAGCAGACGAATATGTCTTCCAAGGCCAGTGAGGGGGCATGTCACGGCCAAGTGGGGCCACCCTGACAAGCTCGGCCCTCCAGGAATTTGAATCTGATGCTGATTGACTCAAAGGCTAGAAATGGTTGTCGTTCCCTCATTGTCACCGTGGCCTCTGAAGACAGGCTGCCCACGAGGGCCCTCGAGCTGTCCGGGTTCCTGACTGTTCTGTGACCTGGTTCTGGAATTCTCCTTTCAAGCCTATGAGCTATTCCAGAACAATCCATGAATTCCTTTTTTTTCTCAAGTAAGAAATGTTTTCACTGCAACCAACAATCCCCAAGTAATGGGACTTTCTTTTTATCCTTCCTGGTTGTGGATTAGTTAACAGCATCGTTTGAACGGCTCTTAATTTAGCAAAATGCTTTCACTCTCAGTGTGCCTGGATGAGCAGAAGCAGCAACACACGGGATTCCCTGAGCATTGCTTTTCGTCTCCTTTTATCTCCCGCCCCGCCACCCCCCCCCCCCCCCCCCGCCACCGCTTCACTCAGGGAGGCACGAGGAGAGAGAAGGATGGGAATGAGTCATTCTCCAGCTCAGCCCTGGCTTCGACCTCCATGGCAAATATGTGGATTTTGTCCAAAACTAGATGAACGCGACGGCCTCACATTTGAGATGAAGCCAGAAATGCCCTTGGAATGAAGCTGTTTTGCCACTGTCACAGGGCCACAGGGAAATTACCATTGTTTTTCTTTTGCCAAGGGATGATCACTAGTCATAAAGGGTTAGGAGGCCAAGGGAAGTTCATTCCTCGTAATGGGATGGCCCGACCCAAGAGCTTTCCACCCAGGAGTTAGTGAAAGGCTCAGGTGTGGCTGAGGGGTGCTCCGCTTCATGCGGCTTGGGGCAGTGAGGAGCGCTGATTCCTGGAGGCCCTGTGCACACAGAATCATACTTGTTCTGATGTCAGACGAGCTCATTGCACAGCAACAGAACAGAAGGAACCCGTTTCTTTCTCAGTTTGGATGCTTTCTTGGGCCATGCATGTGTGTTGCTTTTTAATAAAGGTTTAGTTAAATGCTAATTCCAAAACTTTTGGCCAAATCTAAGGAAAAGTGTTGAACTTGAAAAAAGAAAAAGTGGGTATGGTTTTGACGTCCTCTCATTGCAGTTAGGATTATTGAAGCGTTGTTTCCAAGGATGGCGAGAGATGAATGAAGGGATCTGGTGTGCCAAGAGAGTCTCAGCAGTCGCCATCAGCATCACTGACGTCACTATTATCATCGCAGTCATCATGGTCATCAATGATGATGATGATGGTGATCCTCCTTGTCATCATCATCATCACCCTCATTTCCATTGTCACCATCACCAGTTACCACCACCACCACCACCATCATCATCATCATCATCACCATCAGCATCACCATTATCACTATCAGCAGCAGTAGCATCACCAACACTGTCATCATCATCATCATCATTGCTAGCTTTATTTGACCCCTTAACTGCCAGGCACCATGCTAATCCCTCAACATGCATTTGCTCACTTAATATGCCATTAGCGCCTCCCTTTTATTTTTCTCCCTATATTCTACTAAATTTTTCCTCATGGCACTCACTTCTTCTGGGCATTACATTGATATTTATTTGTTTATTAGTTTATTGTTTCCTCCTCCTCTCTCTAGCCCAGAATGTAAATTATGCAAGAGATTTTATTTGTTTTACCGACAATGAGACTCCCACAACCCAGCCCAGTGCTTGTCACATAGTAGGTGACTGATTAAATAGTAGTTGAATGAAAGAATAATATTAATGACAACCCCATGAGTTAGACACTATCCCTACTCTCATAGTAGAGGTGAGGGAAACGAAGCTCAGAGAAGCTAAGGAACTTGCCTGAGGTTGTCAGTACCAGAGTCAGAACTCAGAGGTGAGCGGTCAACACAAACCTCAGGCTCTTTAACGCTAGACTAAGGTGTGAGTTCATCTTTGTCCTAGAACTAACAAGATATAGATGCTTCAAGATGTTTAAACTTCCACGTCTCTGGTTGTTTTTCTGAGGCAAATGGAATGCATCTCCACTCTCCAAAATAGGGAGAAAGAAAAGTTCTCAGAGTGGAAAATCACCCATGTCTGCTTCTCTGCTTGATATAAAAAACCCAAACTCGTGTTCTCCAAAACTCTTACTTAATGACTTGCCAAGGTAAGAGCCATTTGCTCAAACCAAAGCAGGGATAAAAGTTGACTGACAAGGCTCTAATTAAACCCCAATTTATAATCTAACAGCCTGAGATCTTTCAGGCCATAAAGGACTTTGATCCTAGAAATTGTGCTGATACGAATTCCCCCACTCCCCCTTGCCCATCTCTATCTGGCCTCCCTAACTTCAGGATGGGCACTGCAGCTGGGGCTGCAGCCCGTGTTGAAAAGAAATTAGTTCCCTGCAGTGGCTGAATGAGCTGTCTTTAAAAATAACAACAACCCAACACGGGGTCTTGAGATAGCACTCTGACCAGGGGCTCCCTCAGCGGGGGCTTCATTTGCATAGTGATGCATGCCAGATGGTTCTGAGACAAATTCCAGCATCTGTGATGATGGAGGAGCTGCCACTGCTTGGAGTGGGGGAGGGCTGGGGATGGGCCGATGTGGGGGGCGGGGCGCTGCTCCTGTGGGCCTCAAGGGAGTTTACCCTCTCTAATGGTTTGTGAGGAGGAGGAATCCAAGTTAAAAACTAATAATAGACGATAATATGGGGGACATCATAATGGATTGTGACTGGAGGAATCGGTTCTGAGCGTGGTGTGGGTTTGGGGGAGCCAATAGATGATACCCAGGGGTATCCTTTCCCTAGTGAGCTAGAGAGGTCCGGATAACCAGTCCCAGATTTGCCATTTCAGAGACCAGGAGATTTTTTAAAATATCAGTGGATTGACGCAGTCTCACCAGTTTTATCGCGTCAATTAAGCACTTGAAAAATAACAAGCAAACAAACAGATGAACATAAACAGCAAATCCCGATTATCTACCCCTGTAACCAGCTTCTTTTAAAAGGAAGATTTTAACACCCAAAAATAGTGGGAAAAACATCATCGCCAATGAAGAATAGGCCTTCTCAAGAAAGAGCAGATGACAATCGTAAGCACCTTTGAACAGACGCACACTGTCCTTATTTTTCTCATTTATCCTTGGTGAATTTGTCATAGATCAGCTGAGCCCAAGGTCTGATATTTGTAGGGTGACTGAAAGTCCCACTTGGGCTGGGACAGTTAAGTTGAGGCGATTCTTAATTAACTAATGTCTAATAACTGGTCTCAGCATCTCCTTTCATTCTCAATGGACTCTCGTTCGGACAATCAATTATGTGGTCATCCGGAGAACTCGGGGACTGCTAGTGCCGTCATGAGCAAGGCTTTATTTTACTCCATGACCCTGTGGACATATTTTCAGTGCTCTTTCAAAATGCTTTCATGCCTGTTTTCAGCAGAAGGAAGTGGGAACCTGATGCTCTGAGATTTGCTTTCTCTTTGCCGCCATCCTTCTGTCTTCTCTCTCTCTCTCTTTAAACAACTTCATTGAGATATCATTGACACATACAAATTTATATATTTAAGATATGTAATTTGATGTTTTGATATACATCTGCATTGTAAAGTTTCTTCCTTCTTCCCTTTCTTATGCTGCGTGATGGTCTGAAAGGTCTCCGTGTAGATGAGCAAGAAGTGGAAGAGGGATCAAAACATCATGCATATAATTCTGTCAAAATGTATCCTATTGGCACAGAAAATGGAGAAACTGACCTCCGCCCCTCACCTGCTGGTGTGCGGGAAATTTGCTGGATACTCGACACCTCATTTCAGCAAAGCGGGGCATGCTACAGACGGGGAGCCTACCTGTCGGCTTCCTTGACTTATTTTTCCACTCACGTGTTGCATCTTGCTTACAGAATGACCCCACTAAATGGTCAAATACACACCTCACTCTATCACCACTTTCCACGTTGTCGATAAAGTGTGTGCACATATCTATGTGCTAGTGCAGAAGGGATGGGGAATTTGATACAAAGGGGTGCTGTCAAGATGAAAACGAAACAGGCAACATAGAAGACAATTTCTGTGCTCACTGAGTGAGAGACAGCGTGTCACATCTAGAACGACCACTAACCATCCTGAATGTTACTCCATCTGAACATCCCAAACACTAGATGACAATGGTGCTGACGGTGATGATGATGAGATGATGATGATGAGATGATGATGGTGATGACCATAGTCATGATAGTGATGATGATGAGACAGCCACCCAGAGTCCACTGGACACCCCAGCACAGGCAGTGCTAACTTGTGTGCACATGTGCTTTACAACCTGTCTTGGAAAGTGGGGGCAGTAGACTTGGCTTGGTGCCCATTCCTCCAAGTAACCCACGTAACTCTAAGAACGTTAGAGTTAGTGGGAGCCTTCGAGATCTTCTGGCCCGAGCCACTCTTTTTACAGATGAGAAAATACTGCAAGTTTGGAGAAGGAAAGTTCCACGTATTTATTTTCTTGCCCAAGACTGTAGGTATTTAGTCCTTTCTTTTTTAACCTATAGGGAGGGTAGTCATTGGTTTTGGCCAAACGAACGAGTTCCCCAGTGATGTATTCTTTACCCTCCTCCAACCTGCTCTGCTCCGCACAGGGCAGGGGCTCAGGACACCTGTGTCGAGCTGGGCTAACCCTGTCCTTTCCCAGAGCATTACATGGGCCAGGCTTCTTGCCTCCCAGGTGGTCAAGGACCCACTTCCACTGGCACCATCATGGTGGCTGGGGGAGCTGCCGGGGTTGGGGGGATGTGGAGTCGGCCCCTCCCCAGGGGCAACATCTGGGCTTCCAGACTTGAGTTCTCATTTCTGAGTGACCAGATTGTCGAACAAAAACAAATACCTGCTTTGTGTGTCTTTCTTTCCTTTTGAGGGGTTTGGGAGGACTCGATGTTGGAGGCGCAGTCAGAGATGCTGCCAAAACAGTCCGAAGCCCTCTGCAGGAAACGAGAGCCGATCGCCGGCGTCCAAAGCAGCAGCCAAGATTTACGAAGCTTAAATACCTAACCTGCCTTGATTTAGAGGCCTTTTCGGCTGACATTTAATATGTGCCTTGCCTGGTGGGCAGGTTGCTTGCAGTGTTTGGGGAAGGCTAAGTGGGATTGGAGCAGCGATGACCTCATCCGGCGCTTGGTGTTCTTCGGATCTGGTGCCATTATTGAACCCAGAGAGCTCGGTTTGTATGACTCCAAGGCCAGCCCCACACTCTCTGTGGGACTTGGAAAGCCCAGTGTTTATGCCGGGCTGGAAGGAGGTGTTTTAACTGGGGGAATTCAGGCCCACCCAGGGAGATCCATGCAGACCACGTAGCAACCATCAGTCTTATTGTGAAAGAAAGAGACAAGCGTAGAGTTAAGCCAACTAGAGGGCAGATCTAGGCCTATGGGGTGGGTGTTCCGCGGAATTATGTTCCTTTATGTCGATACAGCTTGAGATGATGACAGCTGTCCAAAATGGGATGCCCTGATTAAAGAATTGGTCTGTCCCCAAGGGAATTGTTCCGAGAGCTTAGATGACCACTCGGCTGGGCACGTTGAAGGGCTTCAAACACTGGGGAGAGATGGGGCATTCTAAGTTAAATCTAAGGTCCAAGAGTCAATCAGTCCCCAAGAAAGAGGACACAGTCACCAGCTTCTGCTCAAGGGTCTCTGGGATATAGTAACACCTCACTTAGCTGGGGTTTCAAATTTCGGGCACTCTTAACTAGCTGAAAAAGAACCAAGAATTAGCAAGAAAATACAAAGTGATGTTGAGAATTCTGAAGTGATGCTACAGAGTTCAGGCATTTTATAACTGGGAGAGTGCCTACGGTTCTCATTCACGACCTAATGACTCCTACTTTAGACACAATTCTGACAGACTTGGTTGTCTGATTCCTCAGCTGCAACCAGTAGAGCAAAGTTCATTTAGGAAATTGGGGAAGAATATTATAATATTTAATACCAAAATAACAAGTAGAGAAAAGTACTCAGAAGTATGGCACTTTGAGGCCATTTAATGAAAGGGTAAACACTTGTACAGGCTTCGGAGTTCCTGAAGAAGGGCCAGGTGACAGGTCATCAATAAGAGGTTAAATTATGTTCAGTGGCCACTGTTAATTAGACAGAATGATACACAACATATTTTACAGAGATTTGTAATAAAAGCCTGAAAGGTAGTCAATAACCTGGAAATTTGCAATCCATACGGCAGACAAATGATGGAGACTCATTTTATAACATAACGTCTACAGATCAGCATGAAAAATATAAGCAGCTGAAAGAGGGAAACAGGCAAAGGACTGGACGTAAACAGACATTTCACAAAAACACCGTACAAATGGCCAATTTACATGTAAAATGTGCCCGACATTATTAGTAATCAAAGACAGACACACATTTAAAAATGAGACCTTGTTTTGGTCTGCCAGATTGCCAAGGATTTAAAAGAACCAAAATATTCCAAGTTGTTTGGAATGTTGGAAAGTAGGTCTTCTCAAACACGGTTGGTATGCATTTTGAAAAATCCAGCTTGGCACTTTCTATCAAATTGTAACTTATCCATTTATCAAATTTATCTAGAAATTCCACTCCTGGAAACTGACCCCCCCAAAAAAAGAGTTCAAAGGTCTATATTCAAGGATAGTCATTGAACATAGAATTGTCAAAAATTAGAAACAGCCCAAAGTCCACTGACATTATGAAATATTCTCATAGCGAAATACTATGAAAACATTTAAGAATGAGACATTTTTTGTAAATTCACGTGATAATAGACTGTGAATAATATACTGTGAGTGAAATATAGTTAAGGAAAAACGGAAGTTGTAAAATTGTATGTGAAAGGATCATACTTTTTGGTATAAAAATGATATTATTGTTATTTGAGCCGTGTTTATACCAAACTGTCTGAAGCTACCCTCAGTTCTTGGAAGACAATGTTCTCTCCAGAAATGAGGCCAGGGAAGGGGGTCTTTTAACTTTTTGTAAAAAAAAAAGTTTCGTTTAACACCGCAGTTGAGCGAACAACGCTCGGCAGTGTCTCCCCTCTGTGTCTGGCTGGCCTCCTCCTCGCCGCTGTTTCCAGCTTAGGCAATTTGTTGTTTTCTCTGTACCAGGCTCTCTGCCGGGTCTCCACAAAGATTCTCTACTTTAATCTTCACTACCACCCTCTGAGGTTGTGCTTCCTTCTCCGAGGCTCAGAGCTATTAACCAACCTGCCCTGGGTCACCAGTTAGTAAGTGACTTAACCAGGTTTCAAACCCGGCTCGGTCTGTCCTCAGGATCTGGACTCTCAGCAATCCATTCCTTCACTCATCCAATATTTATCGAGGGTTCTTTTGAGTCAAAGTATGCTATACCTTTTTGTTTGAAGACATGACTAAGGATAGAGAGTGTGTCTGTGGAATCACGTCTAGAATGCACAGGAGTTGGTCCCTATGTGAATAATGCACAGGAATGAAGGACGAAAGCTCTGTTTCTCAAACGTCAGACATAGAACCTCCAAGCCGGAGCTGTTACGCCTTTGTGGGCTCCATTCCATCGTGCAGGAGAAGTCCGAGGATTGAAAACAATTAGGATATGGAAACCCAAGCTGGAGGGACCTGCGAGGACTCTGGGATCAAGAAGAGGGAAGCAAGACGAGTGGAAAAGCGGTAAGGAGACTGATTTCGGCCGTTCTCACTCAAGCCTCGACGCCCCGGTGGGGGTGGGGGAGGTCAGCACTGCAGGCCAGAACAAAGCTGAGGGAGGCGGAGGAAAGCGGCACTGGCAGTCATGCAGACGAGGGCTGGGGGTGGGGAGCTGGAGAGGCGTAGAGAGAGCAGAGACTGGTTTAGGAGGTCAGAGTGGACAGGACTAGGGGGCAGGCGGGGGATGGGGGTGGCAGGGGTGACTCAGGTCTCTACTTGTGGAGCTGGAGAACAGAGAATTCCATGCTCTCCACCAGGGGGGAGCCTGCTGATTAATGGCACCCAGAGACCGTGGGGACGGAGTCACAGGGGCAGCCCCATGCTGGAGCTCGCTGAGCCACCCATTGGCTCTTCACCCCAGGCCCGGAGAGCTGTTGTGGCCACCAGGCTCACCCAGAGCTTTGAGAAGGTCAGGTATCCAAGTGTCACCTCCAAGCAATTTTGACTGGATCCATCTGGGGAGGGGGCAGGCTTCTCTTTCCTTTTTTTTAAAAAAGGTTTCCAGGTAATTCTAAGGTGCATCTCCCCACTTCCAAGTCTTAGGAGCACAGATTCCTTTGTCTGGTCTTCTTAAGTGGGGCACCTGTGGGGAACCCCCGTGTGATGGTGAGGGTCGTGCCTGGGCTTTAGGAGACGAGATGCTCATCCAAACATAGCCACTTGCTTGCCGTGTGATCTTGGCTGAGTTGCTGCACTCCCCGGACTCCAGTTCCTTCTCAGGGGGACTTGGTCTCAATCCATCAGCCCTGACCCCCACCTTGCTGTCTGCACCAACAGCAGGAGAGGTTTGCAGAATGACTGAATAAATGAATGAATGAATGAATGTGAGTCTTATTTCAAATAACCCAACTTAATCCTGTATTGGCAACATCCCCACTCGCTTTAATCCTTTACGGCAGTAAGAGTTGGAAACCCAGACTTCTTAGAAACTCTGTAACCCAGCTCCTCACATCTCACGGGGGGACAGAGGTTGAGGATGAGAAGGTGCCACTGCCATGTTTTTGAAACTTTATTTCATTTTCGGAAACCTCAAAATTTACAACCCTGAAAGCCACCGTGTGCATCATTGACTTGGAACATCACCGACCTGCCTTTTTAAACTCATCCTTGACCCGCTGTTTAAACTAGTGTGAAAACAGCGGGCTTCTCAAAGGTCGCCTGCTTTTGGCAATTTTGCAAGAAGGGACCTGGGGCTTGACCAAGTCACAAACTGTCTGATTTGAACTTTTTCCCACTAATTAAATTCAAGCCATTAATCAGATGAGAGTCTGTTTTCTTCTTGCCTTTGACCTCAAGTCACTCTGCCCTTCGCATCTGTTACGCGGGAAATTTTACCCTTCTGGGAGAAGGCTGCTTGAGCTTTTGAAGTTGGCAGAGAACAGATAAGGCAAATGAGGCCGGCGAGATTTGCTTTATGCAAAGTAACCACGGAGGCCCCCTGGAAAGCCGTCCTGCGTGGGTATCTCATCCCCACAGCCGGAGATGGGGTGTTATTGTTCTAGCTTCATCTGTTGGCTTAACCAACACAGTTTTCGTGTATGTGCCCCGGGATGACTGTAATTCAGCTTTAAAAGCCTGTTACTCTGCAGTTGGCATCTCTATCTTTTTTACCCTGATTGGTTTAGGGGCAGTTACCGCCTGCCCCCGCAAAAAAAATCCCAGACAGACTTCAGGAGCTATTTGTTACTCACTTAAAGATCAAGTGCTGCAAGGTAAACTGGAGACGACAACTGAAAAATAGACCCAACCACTCGCAGTGTGTCCTCTCTTTGGCTGAAAGGTGACCCTGGCCTGAGGGTTCGAGGCGAGGTGGAGGTTAAACGGTGTCCCACCAAAAAGAAAAAAAAAATCTTGAAAAAAGTCAGCCTCTGGGATTTGAACCCAGAGACTGAGGGGGAGTTCAGGGCGCAGGCTGCTGCCTGGCGTTGCTGTGCCATGATCGACGGTGTCTGGTTTCCAGAACGTCACGGCTGTCAAGCTCGGGGCTTATGTGGATTAACAACCGAGTGCTGAAGCCAGTCCTGTTCCTTCGGTTGGCTGTTTGCTCATGTGAATTGTGTCACACGCACTTACACGTCAGGAAGCTGCTGGAGCTGTCCCCAGTGGGAAACGCCTCCATCCCGGAGCCCAGGGACCGCTCTGTTGAGCTCTGCCTCCTTGTCGACAGCATCAGACTCGGCCGTCATTCTGCATCTTTTAAATTCATGTGGGTTTCAGGTTACGAGCTTCTCTAGAGGGAGATTCCATTTGCTTATTAAACCAGGCAACCGCTCGTTTTCTCCTAACGAGAGCTTCGTGCTGACAAACCCAGCCCTTTCAAAAGTGGAGGCATCCGCCACAAACATTCCTCGCACAACACGCTGTTGGAGGTGCTGAAATGTGGTCCCTGACCTCAAAGGGTCATCGCTAATTTACTCTTTTTTTTTTTTTTGTCCCAAGTATCCAATGAGCAGAAACAAGGTTGAGACATTTTGAGAGAGGGATGCTCGTTGGATAAGAAGGTTTCATGGAAGTGCTTAGGCTGCAAGGACCACCGATCTCAGCGGGAGCTTTCTAACTACACAGAGATTCTGACGCACCATTCGAGCATCATCTCTGGATCCGCTTCACCAGGTGAATCTGAGGCTCGTGTTTGAGATCGAAGCCGTCAACCTCATAAAGTTACAGAGACCACAGTGTCTGGAACACGAGGGGCATCCGATGGATACTCGTGAGTGAGTGAATAAAGCTCCTACGGAGAAGGGACCAAGGACTGGGCCTCCAGAGTCTGCACTGGACGGCCCAGCTAACAGTCGAGGTGGAGCCCCATCCACACAGTCAAAACGTCCTTGTCACAAGTCGTAAAGAAAACCTCCCCCCATAGCTTTATCCTCCCCTCGCATTTAGAGACGGGCAGGAAGGGCCTCCTGGCACAAGGCGCAGACTAGGCAAAGGTGCAGGGGTTGGACACTCTCTGGCCCAGCGAGAAGGTAATGGATAGACCACAGATCTATATTTTACCCAGCACCAAAGGCCACCCTTTTATGGGAGAAGAGAGGATTTGGTCAATGCATAGGGAGATGTCCTGTCATTCCCTGTAATGAGAGCCTGGAGCTCAGCTGCGTCTGCCCTTTTGGGCAAAGTGTGGATTCTCAGTTTGCCACAGTCCCCACTGCTCCTTCTTGCCTGCCCCTCATCCACTTCACTAAGCCACATTACGCGCCTGGTCTCTGTAAGTAGTTGGGTTTGCAATGCTTCAGGCAGTTGGGGAAAATGTGTCCTCTGCAACATATTCATAAATAATGCTGAGTAAAGTCACCGATAGTTGAAATTCCTGGCGGAGAGACTGGATCAGGTCACCGATGAGGGAAGCCGATAGCCAGTCACAGGTTAACGAGCCTTTGGCTCTAGAGAGGATATATAAATAGACCCCAGAGGGCATCTGAACTTTCCCCCACCTATCTGATCCGTCTCTAATTGTTACCAATTGGTATTCCCTTACGCCCGTGTTTTCTTTGTAATGGAGACATGTTTCTCACGTTCCCATTTAGGGTGACCCTAGTATTCCAGCTGCCCGTGCCCAGGGGTCACTGACTTCCTGGGACAAGAATTTTTGGGTTTTTTTGGTGTTTAAAACATCCTATTTTCTTTCTTCCCCCAACCAGCTCCATTTATCTTAAATCGCCAGGCGCACTGACACCCCTGAAAGCTACTCTTATAGCATTTATATCACTAAACAAGGTCATAAGATTTTACCAAAGTCACGAGTCACTTCTTCTTTTATTTGTTTGTGGATTTCTAAGAAATGACACGTTCGCAGGAGGAGGCTTGTGGCGACTGGATTCTGTCCTCGCTGGCCTTTTAACCTGCATCGTAGATAATTGTCCACAGAATTGCGAGCTGGTGATTGGTTTAAACCCCACACCGTGCCCTCTGACCTCTGACATGGGGAGCACGTTGCGGGTGAGGGTGAGTTCACCCCCCGGGCGGCCCTGGAGTCTGAGCTGGATTAAGCGTCTGAAGCATGACGTCTTCCAGAGAACGCAGCCCCGCTCCGAGCAGGTGCTGGACTGCGGCCTCCTCAGTGTCTCTCTGGTCCCGATCTGCTCGGGGAAGTTCGGTCACTTAAACAGCGAGCAGCCATGGAGAAGGTAAAGAAGGGTGACCTCCCATCCCCTCAGAGCTCCTCCTCCCCACACCTCCCAGCCACGAGCACGGGTGTGCTGTGGACGCAGGGAGAAGCCCATGAGTGGCTGCGAGAGGCTGTGGGGGAGAGTAAAGGGGGACTGATGCCAGTGCAGGATCTCCTTCAGGGTGACGGAAATGCTCTAGAAGTAGATCGAGGTGATGGTTGCACTTCCTTGTGAATGTACTTAATGCCACTGAATTGTACACCTTTAAACGGTCAAAAGGCAAATCTTATGCTACGTGTATTTTACCACAATAACAAAAGAGGCAATGGGAAGGAAACAGAGACTCTTCAGTGAGAGGATTTTTAAAATGAAAAGCTGACTGTTAACGACCTCAGAGAGAAGAGAAAATATTGTGTTCACAACACAAGAACAGACCTCTTCCGCTTTCCTCACGGGGCATCATTATGCGTGCCCATCGTGTACGCATGTGCGTGTACACACACACACACACACACACACACACATGCACACGGGTACTCACACCCACACTCGCGCCAGTGCCCTGTGAGCCCATGTCTGGTAACCGCAGCCAGCTTGTCCTTGCAGCACAGACATCCCGCTGAGACCTGGAGCCCGTCGGTTTCCTCACCCGCTAGTGGAGGCCAACGTCTCGCCTGAGGATTCAGTGAAAACATTCACCCGGGCCCAGTGATGCCAACGTCAGGCTCCCAAACTTTGCGCTACATGAAAGAAAAGTGAGCCGTTGTGTTGGAGGGCATCCCAGCTTCCCAAGGCCCCTTCAGGAAGCCGGACAAGGTCACTCCCAAGGGACTCTCTGAGCCTCCTCGGCGGCCTTCCTATCACTAGTTACCCAGGTATGTCGATTTTCCCCAATGCTGAGCTTTCAGACTGCAGCTCCGGCCAGGGCTGGGTCCGACGCAGCCGCCCACAGAGCAGATCCGCGTACAGGTGCCTTTGATGTCCACGTCACGACTGCCTCGGGGCCTGGGGTTCAGGTGGAGGGAACACTGGACGTGCCTGCACGCCAGCCATTTCAAGGACATCCAACCAAGCCCCGTGTATTAGGTGTGAGGGCTGTCACAACAAAGTCCCCAAACCGGGTGTCTTAACACAAGAGAAACTTCCTGTGTCGCTGTCCTGCAGGCCTGAACGCGAGGGGTTGGCAGGGCCGTGCTGGCCCTGAAACCTGCAGGACAGTCCTTCCACGCCTCTTTGTGTCCCCGTCTTCCCAGGCCATCTTCTGCTGAGGACACTGGCCACGTTCTCCAGCATGACCTCATCCTAACCAATTGCATCTGTAAGGACTCGATTTCCAAGTAGGGTCACATTCTGAGGCAGCAGGCAGTGGGACATCCACAGACCTTTTACTGGGGAACTCAGTTCATCCCACGGCACCCCGGAGTCCCTCCGCACCCCAGCACGTCTGAGAACCTCTTGATTCTTTCTGGAAATCCTCAACAAACTGCTCGCTTCTGAGCATCCGTGACTCTCCGGAGGGACCCTCCAAAGCCCTGGCTTTCACGGTTTAAAGGAAGCCTAACGTTGCAGCGTGGTTTTAATTAAGGGTTGATGGGCCATGTCATGACATCATCAATAAAACGAGCATAATAAAAAGAAATAACTTAATATGAGGCGTGGGAGGGCAGCCCAGGGTTGGTCATGAAATTGCATTATGTAGCAATAAAACGCCGTTTTAGAGAACACCGGCACAGAGCAGGCTGCCCAGGGTTGTCCTTTGTTTGCTGTGAGGTTCCCCTCATGGTCCTCGGCTCTGCGTGGCGCCTTCAGCCTTCAGCCCAGACGCTGCCCGCGAGGGTGGATTCGATTTGCTCCCCGGCTGGGTGAGCTGAACAGGTTAATTCCAAACCGCGGGGTCTGAGTCAAGTTCTTTTCTGGAAATCGCGCCCTGAAATTACCGGCATCCTCCTGCAGTGGGGGCCATGGGGTGACCATGTCTTCTTGGAGCCATGTGTCACTGTGCAGCCTGGGCAACCAGCCTGAGACTCCGGAACAGAAGCCAGAAGGGGATTCCAGGGTTTAGAATTAAGCTCAGCCTTAAATATGGGGTTGGGGACGTCCTTGGCTGGATTCGTCCATGGCTGTCATTTCCTTAAAGATCAGGGAGGAATAGAAACCTGGTAATCTTTGCATGTTCCCATACACAAGGTTTAGAAAGTTTTCTTTTTCGGGAACTAGAAAGATTTGGACTATTATGTTACCTTCTGGGGGCTGGCATCTGGGGACACGTTGGTTAATGGGAACGTGTGCGGAGATCACAGAGAAGGCAGGCGAGCCTGGGGCTGCTGTTCAGGGCTGCGCCCAGTTGTGTATATCACCAAGGACCCGGGCCAAGGGGCTGAAGCCAGCCTGGGAACTGCTAGTCATGCCATGAACCATTAGGACTGCTTCCAGCAGAGGGGGTGACATTTTGAACTTGCCCATCCAGAGGGAATGTCTTTACCTAATTCTCATACAGATGCCTGATAGGCAGGCATAGCTCTGGTTGAGAGATTTTGAAGATGAAGGACAAGAGGAGGGCCGACACACTACTTTCAAATCAAACTCATTCATTAGTGCAACAGATATTTTGTTGAGCACCTGTTATGCACTGGGTGCTCTGCTATCTCGGGGGGCAGGACGGTTGGAACGAGAAGGGCCTCAGAGGACACGATTTGAACCAGTGGGTAGAAGGTACGTGGAGCCTGATTGTGGCTCATTAGATAGAAAATATTGTACTGACCACAGCACCTCTTGGAGAAATAGTTTGGAATTATCCAGAAAGTTGAAGCTGTGTGCATCCTATGGTCCGGGAATTCCATTCCTAGGAATATCTCCTGCAGAGACCCGTGTCCAGGTGCCCCAGGACGTCTGCACGTGACAGCTCACGGCAGGATTATCTATAAGTGCCTCTCGCCGAACTCACACAAACATCTGTCAACAATAACACGCGTCGACAAGGGTGGTGCCATCCTACAGGAATGCCGGTGAACAGGCTGTCGGTGAACACCCAAATACAGTGGAGAGTGGGAGAAGCAGGTCTCAAAACCTGTGTGTGCCACGATTACACATGTAGGGTTCAGAAGCAGACAGGCCTCCTTACACCACCCGAGGTTGAGCGCACCAGGACCCAGCACAGGGAGGAGCAGAGCACGCACGGCGCTTGTGGAGGCCCCACTCGGCTCTGGAGGAGGGCGCAGCGTGGGAAGGGGCTGAGGGCTGGGGGCTGGGCGCCGGCGTGTTCAATTTCCAGGCCACACTGCAACGACGCGGGTTCACTTTGTAGTTATTTGTTATGTGTGCGTATAGGCTTTATGCCCCTTTTCTGTATTTACATTATTTTCACAACAAAAAATGTATAAAACCTTATAAGAATTATTCCAAAGCTTGCCTCTGGGGTCAGCCTGGACCAATCCTAAAAGCATTGGTACACATGCTTCTTAAGGAACCGGCTGCAAGTTCTGCTCCGTGCTCTTCGGTCAAGCAGGTCTCTTGACTTTTCCAAGAGTGTTTTTCGTCTGTAAATGGGAATAACAGACCCACCAGGCAAGGTTGCTAAAAGACCCCACGTGCAGCCTGGTGTGTGATCCTGGCGCAGGCCAGTGCCCAGAGAGCACACTTCAACCCACACTGAATGCCTACCATGTGACAGGAGTTAGTGTGCCTTCAAAAGAGGGCTTAGGCTGAGAGAGAGAGTCAGAGAGAGACAGTGGCAGACAGACAGACAGACAGGAGGAGAGTCCTGCCCATGGGGAGCACAGCCTTGGCCGGTGGAGTTCAGCTCCTGATCTCCTCCCCACCCCCCGTCCACCTGCTCCCTGAACCTCAGCCCTGCTTAGCCAGCCCCCACTGCCGTGTGAGCCAGTGCCCGCCCCCTCGCAGTGAATCCCCTTATAATGCACACGTTTATATCGATCCCCTTGCTTATTAATGAGATCATCTGGGACCAATCACTTGGCCTTTCAGAATGGAATCATCGCTTCAGGGAGAATTAGATGAGAAGAAATATATAAAGGCCCTTGGCCATGGCCTAAAAAAGTTCTCGGTAAACGTTAGTCTTCTCGTCATCATTATGGTCCCTTACAGCAATGCTGAAGGATGCTGTCATTCTTATGAGGAAGAGAGACGGAGCTTCAGACAGAGGAACTGTGCTGATGCCCCCTGCCCCACTGCAGCCTACACGCACACACACACACACACAGACACACACGTGCACACACACACACACACAGAAAAGGAATGGAAGGATGCTAGGAAACCACAGGGAGAGGCAGGAGAGTGGGAAGCCAGGCATTATTTTTGACGAATCTAGTGTTAACCTGACGGTGAGAGAACAAGCTTCAGATGCCAAGTCGCTGGCAGGGAACAAGCTGGTGTACTCACCTTCCTTCGAGGACAGATTTGGCATGACAGGACTCCCTCCCACACGCTCCTCTTGCAAAGTGACCCGGCCACTTCTCCACCAAGAGCCGGGCCCCAATTTCCCTCCTCCTGGGCCTGGAGACCTGCCTGACCTATAGAAGGCTGCAGGGGTGAGCTGGGGCTCATAGGGACAGGTCCCGGGAGACCTGGCAGCTTCCTCCTGGGTCTCTTGGGATGCTCACCCTTGGCAGGTTCCCTCGTGTGAACCCAAATGTGATGCAGTGAGATGCCAGGCACGTGGAGGGGCCGTGTGCAGGCTCCAGTACACAGCCCTGCCGAGGTTCCAGGTGACACCCAGCACCAGCCGCCAGCATGCACCACATGTGTGTGCCATCTTGGATGCTCATTTGACACCTGACAGCAGCCGGAGGAGAGTCCCTAGCAAGAACCACCCAATTGAGCCCTATCTGAATTTCTGGCCCCACAGCATACGCTGTCCCCAGAGGTGGAAGTGATGCAGAGCCCAGAGAGGGTGGTCCGGGCAACATTGAAGATTGTGGGCTCAGGGTCGACGTCCTGGCCCCGCTGCTCCTTGTTTGAGGACCCTACCCAAGCTTTTACTGCATCTGCTTCCAGTTCCCTTGTCTGTAAAATGGGGTCATAACAGTGGCCACGTCTCGCGGGACTGCCCTGAGGATGAGCAAGGAAGTGCAGACTGAGCCTTCACCAGCTGGGAGCCTCTGGCAAGCGATGGATCCAGGACAGACACGGGGCTGGTGATGTGGCAGGACCGACTGAAACTGCCTTCTCAGCTTTTCACACGAGGGAGGGCCTCTGGCCAGCTTGGGCAGGGCGGGCAGAGCTGTGGCTCCGAGCTTCCTTCTCCTCCGCGGCCTGGAAGGGGAAAGTGTGATGCCACTGTAATCCAGGGGAGTCTGCGGCTTCCAGGCGTGGGCTTTGTCACTCCTGTCTCCAGGGGGAGGGACGGGGGGCAGGATACCACGGCAGAAAGGAGGAGCCGATTGGGGGTGAAGGGGGTCGGAGAGGAGGCAGAGCTGCTGCGGGCCCCCTCCCCCTCCGGGTCTGCAAGAGGGAACTCAGACAGTCTACCATACTTCCTCGGGTCCAGACGTCCCATGCAGACCACTCCCTGGACCAACTTGCAGCTCCTGCTGTGGAATAAATGCCCTCCTCCCTGGAAGCCGGTCCTCGTCTGTCCGTGAGCACGTGGACTGGCCCCCAGAGCCCGAGCTGATGCTCCTAAGAGATGGCGAGTGGCAGGCGCCTGGACCCAGCCCCCGACTCGCGGGGCTCCTGTTCTCACCGGGTGGTAAGGAGTGAACAGCCCTGAGCTCCTGGAGCCCCAGCCCTCCACGTCCCAGCGCTCACAGTTCTTAGCTGTCGGTGTTGTGGTTTAAACCCCTAAATGTCTTCTCCCACTGACCCTCCATCGCACCTGAAATCCACTCTTATTTTGAGTGTTGGGGTCTTGAAGCCTCCACTTAGAAATGAAGGGTCCCACGGTGGAGCCATAGCCACTATCTTTCCAACACCATTCAACTAACAGCTGGCATTTATATAGTGGCCACAGTGTGCTGGGCACCCTCCTGTGTGCTTTGTGTACACCGGCTCTTCTTATCTTCGAAAAACCTCTATGGGATGGGTCCCACCATATCCCCCATTTCACAGATGAGGAAACTGAGGTACAGGGCAATCAGGGAATCTGCTCACGAGCACAGCTGGGATTGGAGCCGAGGTCTTTTGGCTCCAGAGTCTGGGCCTTGAACCTTGATGCTGTCCTCCTGGGCTGGCAGAACAGATCCAATATGGTAGCCATGGTAGATGCCAGCTACCATGTGGCCATTTAAATTTGAATAAATTAAAATAAAACCAATTAATATTCAGTTCCTCAGTTGTACTAGCTTCTTTCAAACATTCCACAGCCACCTGTGACCAGGAGCACAGATACGGAACTTTCCATCATCACAGAAGTTTCTACCGCTATACACGCCAGACAGGGGGCGAGGTGGTAGGACGGTGGGCTCTGTGCCCAGGAAAGGTGGCTGTGAGTCTGTGGATAGGCAGCGTGCCTGCAAACGGGCAGATGTGGGCCAACCTCAGCGTCTTCCAGGGGCATCCCCAGAGGGAGTTGTGCCCTCCTGTTGGGAATTAAAGTTAAGCTGCACAGCGGGCCTCTTCTGGGCTTATTTCTAAGGAACAACTCATCAAAGGACAATGTGTAACTGCCAAGAAAAAGCTCTGCTCGAATGCATGTGCAGCGAATCTTGGGGAAAACTGGGAAAACAGACACTGTGGAATTTTATGTTAATCACTGACAATTCAGTGAACACGTACTGAGGACCTACTGTGTGCCTTTCTGCGCCCCAGAAGACAGTGAGAACAAGACAGACAGAAACTCTCGTGCTCACAGACCTGTATCCTACTGGCCAGGGAGAGAGAAAATATAAACATGTAACGAAATAAAAATAAAGGTGAATAAGTAGGACAATAAATTTCAGACTGTGTTAAGTGACATGAAGACTGGAGCAAGGTGATGGGGCATCTCTGGGGAGAGGCCAGTTCAGGCCTGGGGGCCGGGGTGGCTTCTGACATTGGAGCGACGGGTGAAGGGTGAAAATGAGCCACTTCGGTGAGTCACCACGGAAAGAGCGAGTGGGTGACCTGGCCGGCATATTCGGAAAGCCCCAGCTGGAAAGGAACTAGCGGTGGAGGAAAAGAAAAAAAGGCCTCAAGGCCATGGTGGGGGCAGTTTAGGATCTGGCTGTGTGGGTGGGCTGGACCAGCCCCTTGAGGGTGTGCGGGCCACGGTAGGGAAATTCGCATCCATTCCAGGTGCAAAGCTATGTTGCATTAACACCGCTAGCAAGAGATATACGAGAGATGCCCGCAGTGTTCATTCTCCCTGCAGGTTCCCGGTCCAAACGGCTCGCTGATAAGTGCTTTAGACAGACACACACTAAAAATGCTGCTGAAAGGACGCTCGCCACCTTCTCGGCGGAATTCCTTCTCTTCCCTTCCTAGACATGCTCGGAACTTACTGCACTCAGGAGGAGGCTGTGCCCCTCCTCACATTCAGCCAGTTGGGCCCTCTCCTGAATTTGTCCTTAGCTACCAGCTGCTTCTCTTCTGGGATGCAGGGAGGTCCCGTGGGTCCTGAGTCCTCCATTGGTCTTGGTCCTGGGGCTGGACACCAGGTTTCAAAGCTGAGAGGGTGAAAAGGACCATGGTAGAGACGTCTGTTTCAACACAAGCAGGAGCAGAGCCGGGGAGCATGGGGACACGGAGATGGTTGGGCACACACCAGGTGTCCGGCCGACGCGCATTTGGGTACATGCTCCACATGCGCCCCAGCGCACCTGCTTTTCCGCAGGTGGACTCGCTCTGGAAGGACCAGTGAAAAGGCATGCCTGTGTCTGTCTCCTCAAAGGCAGACTGGGTAGCTGGAGGCAGTGCTGGCAGGGGGGATTATTTTTCTGTAAACCCTTGTGTACCTTGTAAATTTTGTTCTGGGTGCATGTGTTAACTGTCTGAAACATGTATAAACAGAAAACAAATAGTTTTAAGTAGAGGTCGATGAGCATCTCTCATGAGGTCCTCCTCTATGAGAACACGGCACTACATGAGGCTACATTGTATCGTGGTGAGATGATATAATCTTAGTTATAGAATCTCGGATCTAAAAGAGAA
This sequence comes from Equus caballus, assembly GCF_041296265.1. NCBI lineage: Eukaryota > Metazoa > Chordata > Mammalia > Perissodactyla > Equidae > Equus > Equus caballus. Next base: position 33,597,293 of record NC_091686.1, on the reverse strand, counting down.
TGTTAAAGATCGGGCCCAACCCCCGCATCATAGACAGATAAACCAAGACCCAGAGAAGAGGGCAGATGCGCCCGCAGTCACACAGCTTGTTTGGGACACAAATGGGACCAACATCCAGGTCTTTTGTCACCAGCCTCCTGCTCCCGGGAGATGCTCTGTTGGACTAGATGGTCTCCCTGGAACTTTCCATTTCTAAGTTTCTATAATCCTGTAATGAAAAAGGAAAAATAGCCCATGGGATGGCGTCATGTTTTCAAAAAGAAACATAGAGATCTATAATCTGACCGGGGTCTCCGTGCAAGAAGCCTGAGGACCACGTGCTCTGCCCGGCGAGGCGCTGGGGTTGGGGCCACGTGGATGGTTTATGGTGAACTGGGGGCTTGGGAGAGTTCAGCAAACCCCAAACATGGCCAAAGATGTGGATTTCACGGAAAATGACTGCCTGGGATTGGATGAGCAATGATTAATAGAACGAATGCACAGCATTTTTGTAATTTATTCTTGTTGAACCTTGCTTACAGAGCAGTTACCTTGTGTCAAGAACTATTCTAAGCACTTCACAAGAATCAATTTTTTTAATATGAGCACTATATCACGGTAACTTCAAGAGTGAATTTTGGAGTCGTATAGATGTCGATTTAAATACTGGTTCTGCCATTCTTGTTAATTGTGTGATCGAGGCCACGTTACTTGAGCTCTCTGAGCCTCAGCTTATTCATCTGCAAAATGAGGATATTACCGACTATCTCAGACTTCTAAGAAATGAGGTAATGTCTTAGTTTGAACCACAGGAAGTTACTGACTTTCAACATGTTTTGATTTACAAAACTGGCAGTTTCTTATGGTTCATGTATATAAAGAGCTGAGCCCAATGCCAGCGCTCGGAAAGCACTCAATAAATAATTGCTATTTTTTCTCAACTTCTTGAGCCTCAGAGGAGCCCTTCCTGCCTAGAAGACGGCACTTTCTATTCATTGTCCTTAAGTGCTTCGACTGGTCCCCTCGCCCGAAATGATTCTTCAATAGGACTCGCTGAATTAACTGGAAGACTTTCTCTGAGATCCAGCCTTTGAAAAGCAAGAAAATGTTGATGATGCTTCTTTAAGCTTCCATAAGCCCTCGTTTCCAGTGGCTTCAGCACCAGCGGATTACGGCTGCATACGGTCGGTTGAAGTAACACATCTGGGAGCAGAGAGCTCCCAAGGCGGAGCTCCTGGTGATGCAAATTCCTCAGCCATATGTCGCCCTTGCGAGGTGGGGGGTCCCATCGCAGCTCTTTGACAAATGCACTGCTCCTGAGCCAGAAAACCACAGGAGGTGAGATTCACATGGGCTAATTAGATCAGAAGATACCCTCACCCGGAAAGAGACCCTTTCTAGTCCCTTTCCTGCCCAAACACTGCAGCAACCAACATGGAAATGCCATTCTGCCTCGGGGGTCCGGCCCCTCACATCGCAGCGCCTTTCTCCGGGAGGCAGAACAGATGTGTGAGCGAGCCACTGACTCCTACCCCAGAGAGGTGGCCTTCACGCCAGGGTCCCACTGCTCACTTCAGGGAAAAAAAGTCAAAAAGCATTAACATCTGGGGACTCTGGAGGAAACCAAAAGGATGGCCACAGGAGCCTAGTAACCACTGCCCAGGAATGAAATCAGAAACCTTCCATCCCGCAGAAGACAGCTGCGGTCCCGCCACACCCTGAACCCGCAGCTCCGTTGTCGACACCAGGCATGTTTTCACGTGTGTTTAGAGTAACAGCACAGATCTAAATCATCATCACCAAACTATATAAGTGTCCCCTCGATGTGTCAGCCGTATTGAGATGGTATGAAGAAAGCTTAATGGGTAGAATTTCTAGGTCTTATGTTTGAGAATCCAGCCTGCCTGCACAGTCGCGCTGGGCGATCGCATTACTTTCTGATGTGGTAATGGTCAAACGCTGGGGTGGTGACCTGGTCAACACACATCAATCACAGAGAAGGCTGAAATGCCTGCACACTCAGCCCCGCCACTCCCCCAGTGCCACCACCCCCTTGCTGGCTACAGGATTGCAGGTCCTCAACCACAGGGTGCCCCGGCCATGGAGCAATCTGTAGATGCTTTATAAACAAGCGCTATTATTGTGAAAGAATGTTACCGGGAATCCAGATCCTTGGTTACGTTGTAAAGATGCAGCATAAAACGGATGCTCAACAGGTTATGTAACAAAACAGTACACGTCTACCTTCTACCTTCGGGAAATCAGTGTCTTATGCAGCACCCCCGCTTAGAAGTAATCAGTACAACCTTAAGACGGTTGAAGAGGAACCTAGTTCAAGGCTCCTTCAAGATTTGATTCAAAAGCTGGACTTGGAAAATACAAGATGAGCCTGCAATGTCTTGTGGGGCCAGAAAGTACTAAAAAAAAAAAAAAAAATTAACAGGCTGTGTCAGAAGGACTCAGGACTCAATCCAAAAGATCTTCCAATGGTCAAACTGGGGCAGTGTGAACAACAAAATCGATAACGAAAGCTTTGGATTATTACCCAAAGGATAAAATAAATATCTGTGAGCCCAAACTGATATAAATAATGTTTGAATAAATAAATAAATGGAGGAGAAGGGACACATCTTCCTTGCAGAAGAATTCCAAGTAATAAAAGCACCAGGAATGAGGAAAATAAGAAATTACCGTTAGTACAAGTGGCTGTGACAAGATCCACCTATGAATGCCAGAATTCGTGGGCAGAACTTTAAGGAGAAGCCGAATGGTCGCATAGCCTCAAAAGATTTATCAATTACTGTTAGGGTTGTAGCTTATGTCCACACGTTCTTTGACACTCCGCCCTCCAGGACACACAGCTTAAATGTGGACTGGAGTTAATGACTCTTCCGACCAAACAGAGTATGGGACAGAAGCAACGGGACCTTCCCAGGGGAGGAAGCTGGCAGACGTCCCCCTAGCTAAGTGATCCAGTCACCATCCCTGGTGATACGCCATGCTGATAGCATGCGCCCTGTTAGGATGGGGCAAGAAGGACACATTGCGGGCCAGCCCCGTGGTGCAGTGGTTGGGCTTGAATGCTCCGCTTCGGTGGCCTGGCATTTGCAGGTTCGGATCCCGGGCACGGACCTATGCACCACTTATCAAGCCATGCTGTGGCAGGCGTCCCACATATAAAGTAGAGGAAGATGGGCACAGATGTCAGCTCAAGGCCAGTCTTCCTCAGCAAAAATAAGAGGAGGATTGGCAGCAGATGTTAGCTCAGGGTTAATCTTCCTTAAAAAAAAAAAAAAGAAAAGGACACATCACTTCTGTGATAGTCTTCCCCCAGTCCATACCATAACATCAGTCTAATCGTGAGCCATTAGACAAATCCAATTTGAGGGACATTCTACAAAACACCTGACCAGGACTTTTCAGACTGTCACAGTGGTGAAGGAGAAGGAAGGTCTGAGACCCTGTCACAGATGGGGAGCCCGAGGAGGCGAGACAACTGGACGTGATGTGGTCCCCTGGATGGCGGGCGTCCTGGAGCAGAAAGAGGACCCTCGTGGAAAAGCTGGGGAAATCCACATGCAGTCTTTGTCCTAGTTGGTAGTGTTGTGGCAGTGTCGATTTCCCAGTCTTGATAAACGCCCGTGCGTCGTGGATGATGTCACCCTTGGTGGGTGAAGTGTATTCAGAAACTCTCTGTGCTAATGATGCAACTCTTTGAAACTCTAAAATTATTTCAAATGGCAGGTTTTAAAAATGCACCTGGTTCCTAGGTTTCCTTTCCCCTCTGTTGCCCATCACTGTGCGGAGATGAGATCAGACGCTTTAACAGAAGGGGAGGAAGAGCACTAGGACCCTCACGCGCGGCTGGCGGGGCATCAGCTGGAACAACTGCTTTGAAACACGGTTTGGTAAGATGCACTAATCCTGAATATGCAGGCAGCCACCTTATGATGCGCTAACGCCCCTCTAGGTGTGTCCCCAACACAAGTATGTGTATGCGTGTGTGTGTACCAAAAGACAAACTCAAAAATGTCTGGAGCAAATTCGCTCATCATAACCCCAAACTGGAAACTACCCAAATGTCCATCAGCATGAGAAGAGGAGCAAGTTATGAACATTCACACACTGGAATAGTCACCAGCAGCGGCTCTCGGCGGGCGTCCGGGGACCCCGGGAGCTGGCGAGACTTCCAGGGGATCCGAGAGATCAAAGCAATTTTCATAATATCACCAAGACGATATTTGCTTTCTTACTCTCATCACGTGAGTATCTGGAGGAGAATTCCAGAAGCTACGCGACGTGATATCGCAGCCGAGAGAAGGAAGCAGCGGACATGGGCATCCAGCTCTCTTCTGCTGAGACTCAAGGAGACGTGTAAAAAGGGAAACGAACGCCACTTTGCTCACTACACGGTTTGCAAATACAGTTTTTTAAAATTAAAAACATGTTATTCATAATAACATGGAATGAGTTTATTATTATTCCAAATGAACGAAGAAGTAAACGTTTCTAAGTTTCTCAGTTTTGTTTTATAGTTCGGTAAATATTCATAGACTTAATGAAACAAAATATGCAAACAGAAGCTCTTGAGTCCCCAGTGATACTTAAGAAAGGGAAGCTGTGCTCAGAGCAAAAACTTTGAGGCTCGCTGCTGTTTAACAATAAAAAAGCCAAGCTGCTGCTCGCAGGGCTGGACGAGCCTCAGACACAACGTCGAGCAAGAGACGCTGGGCGCGGCAAGGGTGCGCCATCCGAGCGTTTCCACACGGTTCGCAAACAGCGAGAGCCGTCGCTCTGAGAGTCAGCACGGCGGCCTCCTTTGTGGGGGCAGGGCCCGGGGCCAGGGGCACGCGACGGCTCTGGGGTCCGCTCGGGGTCTAGCTTTCGAGCTTCATGATGGTTCCACAGGTGTGTTCACTTCCCCAAATTCATCCAACTTAAGATTTGTGCACTTTCCCCTCCGTCTAAGTTTCCCCAAAGTGGATACAGGGCGCTCCTGTCTTAATCCTTAAAATAACTGCACCGCTGGACAGTTCGCCCCGCCGTCAGGCTTTGGAACCAGCTGGCCCGAGTCCCACGTCCAGCCTTTTCACAGACCGCCCTCTGAACCTTAGCCCCCTCGCTTGTGAAATGGAAATGCTCGCCCTGCCTGGTGGGGTCTCGGAAGAGTTAAATGCAATGAGATCCGCGACCCACTCAACACTGGCCTGAGCACATAGCTAGCGCTCCCCAAATGCTACGATTATTACTGATACCTTCTGTGGATTTTAAAATTCAGTTTTCTCCTGTGGTCCCCACAAAGTGGGTGGCTTTGCCACCTCGTCCCATGTAAAAGCAGCATGCCCTCACATTTCCCGTATGTGCCCTGGCTTGTCCTGGGCATGCACACGCCAGCGTGTGCTCAATCTTCCAGTGAGGTGAGGAGCCAGGACTTATCGTGCCATCTCGGTTCCGTGAGGAGGAGGCTGAGACACAGACCGCGAAGTCACTGCTGGAGTCCCTCGGCTGGAGAGTGGGCCCACGGGAGCTGACCACAAGAATGAAGTCATGGCCTCCCACCAGCCATACCCACTCTCCTTCCTCTCCATCAGGAGGAGGGTATCTCAAAGATGGGGTCCCTTAACCCAGTGCAGGGACCAGGCAGACTGCCCACCTCCCCTCCCCCTAGTCAGGCCAGCCCCCAGTGCCAGTGTGTCGGGATCATTCAGTCACTGCCTGGAGCAAATTATACGTGATTCCAAGACCTGCCACTAATTTGCAAGTGATGAACTGGCTTGGTCTCCTGGAGGAGCCGTGGCCCTCACTTAACGTTCTTGCCCATTGAGTTCAGAAAATGCACTACTGGATCTTTTCTCTCCCTTTCAAAAAGACGCCCCAAACACTTTGTGGGCCCGCCGGACCCCCTCTCAGGATGCAGCTCCAAGTCACGCGGGTCAGAGACACCCCTTCCTGCCAGGAGAGTCAAGTCAGCTCATTAGCACATGGCGGTCTCTCCCCCCTCCGCTGGGTTCGGGGGCGCTCGTCACAAGCCAGGGGCCGTATTTCAAATAGTAATTAATTGGCGACAAATAGTAATTAATGGCCCACATTCCTACTTCGGTGAAGTGCATAATTCCGTGCTCCTCGAGCTGGGGATGGGCCACGCTCTTGTTTTCTTTTAATCTGGTTTGAAAGATGAGCGCTGTCCCAGGCGGCAAGGACCAGGCCCGGTCCCCGCAAGTGAGTTCATCAGTGTGGCATGTGTGGCTTCATTGCGCTCAGAGGTATGAAACGCCAACCATCCCGGCTCCCGGGGCCTCGGGGGCGTGCGTGAGGAGCCTAATTAGCCGTGGTCCCAATTTATTAAAAATCATAAATATTCTTCTTGGAGGCAGGGTGGGAGTCGGAGGATGAAGGAGGCAGCTTCTGGCTGACGTACGTGTGTGTGTGTGTGTGTGTGTGCATGTGTATTCAACAAGTACCATGCGGCAGGTAGCCCTCACTTGAATGCAGAGGTACCCGTGTGGTCCATGTTTAAGAGCATGTCCCAGTGCCTTGAGAAAGAGAGATGGTCACCTTGCTGCCCTGGGGACAAAAGTGTCATAAACATCACTGTCCATCCTCATTCGTCACTTGTCCCAAGGTTTGCTAGATTTCTACTGGATCTTCAACCTTGGGCTCAACTCTGGAAATAAAGATAGACCAGACACAGCCCTTGCCATCACGGAGGTCACAGTCTACTCGGGGAGACCAACAGGGAAACAGACATGTGGAGGCATAATAATCTCACAACAACAATAACAATAATAACCAGCACGTTGGGCCACAGCAGGGCATTGCAACAACATAAACATCTGTGACACAGTAACGTGTGCACTGCTTTCCTAGTGCATTCAATAAGGAGACGTCGGAGCCACTGTAATTTCCGATGAGACTAGACAAAGTTTCAAGATATTACAACTGAAACGCGATGTGAATGTATCTGAATTCTGCAGGCAAGAAGGCCCATTGGTACTGCTAATGCCACTGCGACTGTCACCTGCATTCACGACGGACGCAAAACTCTATTTCAGTTAGAGACTAGTGGAAATAGCGGTAGGCTGCTTTTCCCACCCCAGTTCATGAACCCCCCGAGTTCCATGCAGCGCGGGCTGGGGATTCTGCTGTGGGAGGCGAAAGCCGCAGAGCCGGGGAAGCCTGGGTCCCTGACTCAGGCTGCGGAGGGGAGAGCCGCCTGCCCGCCTAGGAAAGGGCCTTCCCACGGGACTCCTGCCTCTGCTCTGCGTCCCAGGCTGCAAGTGGATGGTGGAAAACTCATTCTTAAAGTCTTCGCTGAACAGAACCAGTTCCCGATGTACAGCTCTGCTCCGTCGCTTGTCCCAGTGCCTCACTGCATTCCAAATGGGTTAGTGTGTCACATATTCCGTCTCAAGGGAGAAATAAAAGCATTGTATTAATATTTCCCAAGGCATGCAATTACTTGAAAAAGCCCCAAACAGTCCAGACTAATAAGCATGTTTCTCCAGGAACAGTCTGGAAATCTAATTTTTGATGGTGTCATTGAAATTGCTTTGAATACAATAGGGAAGGAAGGAAGGGAAAACTATTAATTTTTATGGAGGGCTGTATGTGTTAAATGCCGTACAAGATGCTTTCCGTACACTATCGCATTTAGCTAGAAGGCTAAAGACGCCAGGCCCTGGCACTGCCTGACCTCGGCAAGTATTTCAGTAGATCAGTTAGGGTGCAAGTAGCAGATAGCCAAACTGGTTTAAACGATAAAGGAAATTTATTGGCCCATGTCACTGGAAAGTCCAGGATAAGGTGGGCTTCAGATTCAGCTTGTTCCAGTAGTTAACAATGTCACCAGGGCTGTGTTTCTCCTTCTCTGTGGCAGCTTCGCCTTCAGAGTGACTTTCCCTGTGGTAGTCAGGGAGCCACCAACGGCCCCGGGGTCCCACGCTCCCTCGTTCACCTACAGGAGAAGAAAGAGGACGTCATCCCCCCTTCATCCAGCCAACGTCCTGAGATTTGCTCTGATTGGACTGATTTCCATCCACTTATTCTTGAATCCATAAGAGCATCAAAGAAGATGGAGTATGTGATTGTCCCAAACCACCCCAGAGCCTGCTCAAACCACGTGACTAAGAGGTTCCGGCTCCTCTGGGAAGGAAGGAGGGGAGTTAACAGATGCTGAGAAGCAGTGAACTACAGCCACTGAGCAAAGATGAGCAATAACAGCCTTAACAGCAACGCAAGCTTTCCCGAGCGAATCGCCGTGGGCCCAGCACCGTGCTGCATTATCGTCTCATTCCATGAGCTTCCTGCAGGCGTTGCCTGATTTTGGTCTCGAAACCCATGAAATGGAGACACTCACTCTGCCTATTTTGTAGATAAGCAAACTGAGACCCACGAGGTTCAGGACGTTGTCTAGGCCTCTGAGTCTCCTGAGCACCGGCTCTGACTGCAGGGCGCTCCGCTCTTCACCACCCTGTATGCTTCTTTGGGAGGCCCTGCCCTCTCCAGCCTCAGTTTCCCCATCTGTAAAATGAGTCGGGGTGACTTTATCACCTCTAAGGGACTTTACCATTCTGAGGTTCTAGGCTGTTTTGATTTCCCCCTTCCTGGGGGTCCGGAATCCTCATTTCTGGGCCCAGCTCACCCTTGGTGTCACCTTCCTTTAGCCTTCACGCTCCTCTGGGTCCCCGGCTCCCTGCCGATGACACGAGGAGGTCGGGAGGCAGAGGGAATGGCCCCGTCTGTGGCTGCGGCTAGTGGGCGCACACGCACGTATCTCAGGCATGCCTGAGTGGTAGTACCCGCATTCCTACCCAGGTCTCCCTTGTACACTGCACAGCTCCGCATCTCAGGAGAGAAGGCTCCCAGGCTGATGCCCAGACGCAGGGAAGGAAGGCCGAGGGCAAGGGCTGCATTTTGATGGCCCTTTTTCAGATCTGAGATCAAGTGACTCGGTCCCCAGCTGGCCAGTGGGAGGTCCAGGCTGTTCCTTCCTGAGAGCATCTGGGGCTTCCAGCTTCGCTGAGAACCTTTGCTACGACCAAGACATCATGTGTCACCATAGCTGGATCAATCCAACCACACCAACGGATGAACGGAAAAGCACCCGCAAAGCCAGGGGACTCCGCTTTCACAGCGGTTACACCTGTCGAGGACCGGGGCAGACATCGGCTGAGGGGACTTCTTCATGGCTCAGTCACTGGAAGAACTAGAAAACTGATTGTGTCCACTGAATTGTCACCAAAACAGCTTTTTAAAATAGATGTTGTTATTAAATGTTCACTCACTGACAACCTGGAGGTTCGTCCAGACATGTCTGAAAAGCAGTCGTTGATCTGGAGAGCTTGGTGTGCTGGGAAGTATCAACGACCAGCTCTCTGGGGAAGCTGGTGGTGCTTGCTCATTACCGTGGCGTGGATGCTCTTGCTACGGCTGCTTTCAAGCTGCCTATGTCAGCCCCCTGAGCGTGGAGTTGGGGTCACATGCACAGTGTACTCTGGAGAGCCGGCGGGGGTTGACTCCAGCCCGCAGCGGGAGGGAGGATTTATAATTTTCATGCAGACTGGGACATCTTGGAGAGTAACAGGGGGACGAGGTTGATGACTACGCACTGGGCAACAGGCATAAACTGGGACCTTCCGGGGCAAACCGGGGCCCTGGTGACCCTCGTTAGTGATCATAAAGGCCTCACAGACCATCTGTCCAGCTCTCTCATTTTTCAGATGAGGAAACCGAGACTCTGAAAGGGGAGATAACTTGTGCACGGTGTTGAATCACATTACATAATGTCACTATTGTAATACCTTGATCAAGCGCACCTCAAATGGCAAAGATGAAAAAGAAAATAACACCTGCTGGCTGCATTAGGGAGAAGAGGCGCAGAGTCTGCAGGAGGCCACAGGAGACCGAGGTAATCCACTCTGCGGCTGGGAGTCTGGCAATGGCTTAATTGTCTTGGGGGAAAAATGTGAGCTGGCTACACCCAGTGATCCATGAAATTGCTGTTACCCAGGAGAGCCGTTCATCATCTGGTCCCCCGAGGGTGGGAGGGACAGCATCTAAGGCTGCACATTTGGACACACACACAGCCTCCCACAGTGACACGGCGGGAGGGACACTGACCTGGGGACACTGGGTTCTCACTTCATCTCTGCCTTAACTAACTGGGGGTCCTCAGGCCCGTGGCTTCCCCTCTCTGCATTTCAGATCCTTTAGTCAAAATAAGAGTGTTGTTATGGAAGATGTGTTTTCGTTTTGCCCACAAAGTGATTTTTTTAAAAAATTTTTTAGAAATGCACTTAGGACATGTGCTCACCAATTTTAAAACTTCCCCACTCCCCACCACTCCCTATTGTCTAATGGCTTGCTTCACTCAATTTGAATTCCAGGACTGGTACATTTCCTAAAGTGGGGTTGCCAGATTGAGCAAATTCAGTATAAGTATGTTCCATGTAATATTTGGGACATACATCCCATGTAGTATTTGGGACATACTTAGACTAAAAAAAGTATTTACTTTTAATCTGAAATTCAAATTTCACTGGGCGTCTTGTATTTTATCTAGAAATTCTACCGAAGGGCTGGAGCTTCAGACCCCTCGACTAGAGGGTCTCCAAGGCATAGTCCAGGTCTAAAAGTGCGTCAATACTTCTATCCATTAACTCATTCTGTAAACATTTGCTGCTTGCTGACTGCATATACATGTTTGCCCTCTGGAAAATACGGCTGGAGCCCTTGTAAGCCCAGAAACTACGTGGCTCAGTTTCAAAAAACTGTGGCAATCAAAGACACACAGTATAGCAATCAAAAATAATTTCAGAAGAGCACCAACCCTTGACTGACATCTCTCCAGAGCACAAAGGGATGCCCCGTCCCTAATGGTGCACTCAGAAAGACCCGGACGCTGTGTCTGAGCCTTTCGTGCTGTAATTCCCTCCCAAACCCTCGCAGCTCCAAGCCCCTCGTTCCGTTATTATGCTCTAGACCTGGCTGCTCACTCACTGGAGACTTGCCTTTGGGAACAGGAAGGAGGGAGAAACGGGGTTGGCAATTTCAGAATATCATGCAGTGGTCCTGAGGGACAGAGGAAACACGTGAGCACGTCTGTGTTTGTGCAATTTGTGTCCTGTTATCTGAGCATTTGGAAAACCATGTTCCTGCCTGCAAGGGAACCGAGCATATACACAGGGCACAAGATACACCCAGTAAAACAGGCAGGAAATACAATCACAGCGCAGCAGCCTGCCACCATTTAAACGCTGAGGCTGTAGATACCGAGGGAATAGAAACAGAGGGAGAAGTCAAGGCAGGCTGGAGGGAGGCGGGGTGATTTTCTTGAATGGCTGGTAGCAGGTACATCAGGGCACTGCCCCCCCCTCGTCGCCTCTTCCAACTCCTGGCATCTGCGTCTCATTGGGGTTGGGTGGTTCAATGGCCCGGAGTCTTTCCTGTCTGCTCACTAGGCCAGAAGTGCCAGGGAATTAACAGCCCCTGGAGGAGCCCCCAGTCAAGGGTAATGTGAGTTTGGATATAAATACCCCAGCTCCCTCTCCTCGGGCGGGCAGTTCTCAGGTCTGTGTCCACACTGCTTCCCAGATTAACTTGCTTGCTAATGACACCCCAGCCCCTCCCCGGCTGCCTCCTTTCCTTTCTCCTGGTCACATCCCGGCTCGCACACTCTCCTACCGGTGTCTCCAAACAAACCAGTCGTGAGAGAAGCCTCATTTCAGGACTGCTTCTGGGGACCCCAAACAAGACAGAACGAACACCGGGAAGGACTGGCCAAACCCACCCCTGAGGTCAGAAGCGGGCACCAGCCCAGGCAGGGAGAGGTCCTGGAGGTATTTCCTGCCGGCAGAGCCCCAGGTTAACCCCCGCCCTGTCGAGTGCTCAGCAGCCGGGTTGGATCGGGGCACGCGGTTTCACGGCTGGAGCCAATGGGCTCAGGAAGGCACACGACATTTTCCCGCCAGTTTCTCTTCCTGCTTCTGCCTTGTCCCACTTCAGGCTCTTTCTATTCTACAAGGAGAAGCTGGGATCCCAGCAACGCAGCCCTCTGGCATTGCTTGGGAATGGGTCCTATCTGGAGCATGACAATTACAGCAATAATAACAACACTTCCTTAACGAGTGCTCACTCTGTTCCCCGGCGCTGGGGGAAGCACTTTACACGCACCCATCCCATTTCATCTGCACAGCCACGTGATGCTTTACAGGCAAAGAATGTAAACTTCTGAGACACAGAGAGGTCAACTGACTTTCCCAAGGACACACAGCAGAGAATGGAGGAGCCAGAACTCACACCCAGGCAGCCTGGATCCAGAGCCCATGGCCTCGAGACACCAGCCCCAGATGGACCACCATGACTATGTAAGGGATAGCTGATCCAGAGTAAAACAGAGACAACCAGAACGAGTCCACTGGAACTAGCCTTTCCCGGACATCCCCCTCGGACGCAGCTAGCCAAAGAGCGGACATCAGCCTGCAAACTCTTCATGTGATGGAGGAATTAACCTCAAGTTACCCAGAGGTTCCAAACAGGGGAACAACACAGGCTTCAAACCTCCTTGGTCTGGAAACACATCCTGAGAGATTTTTTGCAAGTTTCCCATTATTTCCTAGTTTATCCTGGATGAAAGAAAAACCCGTGAAGGAGGAAGGTGGTAAGCTTCCAGCGCCGCCCTCCGCCCCCCGCCGCCCCACCCGGTGCCTGCTAGAATCCACAGGGCAGGAACGGCAGCGAGAGCCAGCCGTCACTAACCCTGATGGAATCTCGAATGGAACGGATTCAAGCTGCTTCTCATTTTATTCAAATCTTTCCACCCACTGCTGGTAGAGAACACGACGTGTTACATTCTTAAACCGTTCGACCCTATAATCTACTGATGATACATATGTGCTCCGAGCCCGCCCCACACCCCGGCCAGGCTTCATCATTTTTCCCAATCGCCAAATATATCTCCCGGCCGGCTACTGGCTCTGAGGGAGACTTCTGGGGCCAGCTCAAGGCAAGACGCGAATTCGGGAATCGGGGAAGCATTCTGCTCCCACAGCGTGGCATTCTTGTGAACCTGCGGCTCGCTTCTGTTCAACTGACCCCAGAATTGCCTGCGTCACCAGGACGCGCCTGAGGGCTGTCATTACAGGCCTGAGAGGGGGCTTCTCGCTACCACACACGTGGACACAGAATCCTGAACGGGCTACTGAGAGGCATGGGAAAAACTGAAGGAGGACGGAGTCGTGCGGCCACCCTGGCTTCACCATTCGGCTGGAGGAGTCAGAATCACCGCGTGGACGTCAGAAGAATCAAGACCTGGTTTGCCTCTGTTTCCCTGAGATCACGGCCACAGGTCCTTCTGAAGGACCCTCCTGACTTGGCATGGTTTGTGCTGGCCTCGTTTGGAGTTCCAGTTTTGATGGCAACTTAAACATCTGGAGAGTCATCACGCCTCTCGCGGGGAGAACCCTGAAATGTTCTCCTCTTGTTGGGGGCAGAGGAAACACCTTCAGGAGGAGGGTGCACAGGGAGCCCAGATGCAGGAAGTGACGGGGCGCTCAGCCTCTCTTGTCTCAGCCCCCAAAAAGGAGGCGATAATAGAGAATAAGGGAGTGTGGAGCCTGGCGCCAGCCCTAATGTGGGAGTCACAACAACACGATGGTCCCCTTGTCACTGTGTGACCCCAGGCCAATTGTTTTCCCTCTCTGGGCCTGGGTTTGCTTGTCAATAATAATAATAACAGTAATAACAGCAGCAATAGGAATTGCTGCATTTTGAATCTCTGATTGCACATGTCTCCCCATTCGGCTGTACCCTTATCTGAACATCCCAACAATAACTCTTTGCAGTAGGCATTAGCGTCAATCCCTTTATCCAGACGGGGAAACTCAGATTTTCTTGCACGTAAAAATAATCCGCAGCGTTTATTTTTGAAAATGCAGGTTCCCTTCTTATTCTGACGTAATAGGCCTTTATGACCCCTACGGAACCAGGCCAGGAGACTCCCTGAGACACGCCACCTAACAGAATCACGAGGCCGGTCCATCCCGCCCGCCGGGACTCTCCCCACGTGCCCCGGGAAGCATCCCCTCCTCCTCAGGGCCAGAGATGCTTCAGACTCGGGCTAAGACAATGTGGTCGCCATATGCACTGCACCCAACATGCTGGACGCTGGGTAAATGTTATTACAACGATTCTACTTAGGATAACAATGATGAAAATCTGTATTAAACGACGTTAAACTGCTGATGCCTCCCCTTTCCCCACTCCGAGAGAAGAAAGGGATGCGAATTTGTCACTTGAACTGGCAGCTGTGGTTCATCTGGACTTCATCTTTTCTGCTATCGTCTTTATCAGCAGGATTTTTTTTTTAATGAGTAAGTTTCGAACTACCAGGTGTTTTGAATTTTTGTCTTGTTCACTTGCTTACATGAGGAAATTCAAATAGAGAACAATGCATTAATAAAAACCCAGTGGGAGGAAAGGGCAGCCCCCCGGGGGCCCTGTGCCCGCCCTCGCTGCTCCCCCAGTTCTGGCTGCAGTTCCCGGCTCAGCCACTAGGAGTCAATCTTGGGGGCATATCTATTCCCCAGGCAGATGCCAGCTCCTTTCTGAGCCCGGAGTCCTCTGAGCTCAAGCAGCCTGGGAGGCTTTTCCCATCCCTGTTAATTCCCACTGAGGGACACTCAGTGTTAGTGACCCCAAGCCGATCCCTAATGCATTAAGGGCGCAGACGCACAGGCCCTTCCTGGTGACTCCTGCAGAAGCTGCTCTCCGTGTCAGTCTGAGAAAGAAAGAAGAGATGCCGTTTGTAGGTGGGACACCTGAAAAGGCCCTGAGGCGAACTCTCCACCCTCAAGGGCCTCCTTCTGGTGCCTTGTAATCTCAGCGAAGCATGGTGTTCAACGCGGGATGCCAAGCGAGGCTGTGAGCCCCAAATCCGCCCCTTGAAGCCGTTCCTGGTCTTCTCGCACCCCCGTCCCCCCACCCCGAGGCTCAGAGAGCTGACAGCTTACCCCGGGGAATTGCAAGGACCCCAATACACGTTAGAGCGAGCCCCTTTTTCTATGCCAGGGCCACCTCTGGCAGGCGCCCGCCAACATTTGTGCCACTACCCAGTGCGTGTGTCAAAGGTACAGCAAGCACTATGGGACAGTCTGGTCTCTCTGCAGCCTGGAAGAAAGAGTGAGGAACTGGACCTTTTCTGGGGAAAACCCTGTCCGCTTCCCCAGGGCTCTGGGCTCTGCAGGGGGGCCTCTCAAGGGTCATGCTTATCTCTGCAAAAATCTGGGTAAGGACGAGAGGATGAAGCTAAATCCAGCTTTTGTCGTCTCTTATTGGCAGCTCTGGGGAAGAGGGTTTGTGCAGGAGGTTGAAATTACCTAAAATGAGGCGGGGGGATTACGGAGGATTCCCCTGCCTCGGGTAATCCTGAGAAATGAGGGGCGACTTCGGTGCAGGGGCGCACGCCACGCCTCCTCTCTGGGGCAGAATTAGTCCTAAGAAGCTACTTCCTGATAAGAGCTAATCCACAGCTAAATGGGAGAGTACCAGAAGTAATTAACATTCCTTGACTCAGTTTCCCTTTGGCTGCACAGCACTTACTCAGTGAGCAGAAATCCCCATTTGCTGGAATCAGCCCGTCTTCCACTTGGGCGCTGTCTCCGCGGGGCTTGCTGGCTCGTGGGGGCTGGGCGCACGGCTCCCCATCTCCTTGCCCTAAAACACTTAATCCTGAGCCACAAAGAAACACAGCAGACCAGCAGAATGCACGGTTACAGGATTTTCTGTGGCAGTCTCCAAAACAAGAACGGAATAAGGAGCCATCGATGCGGATTAAGATTCTGTGGATGTTGAAAGGAAGACAGGGGTTTTTTTCCTCCCATCTTTTGTTTTTTCTTTTTTTAATGACACTCATCACCCCTCATGACTCCCGAAAGAACCCCCACATTTCTTATCTTATCGGGAAAATTCTAAAATGAGAAGGCAAAAGAAAATCCCGGGTGCAAACCCTCCAGAACACCCCAAATAATGACAAATGAAAAATAAAACCAAAGCAGAGGAGGAAGCAGTCCGCGTGCGGGGCGGAAAGTGAGGCGGGACCTTGGCTCACCTAGGGCTCTGCATCTTCCCTAGGCACCTGCTTGTCTGGGCAAAGAGAACTGGGGATGGGGAGGGGAATATTCTGGAAAGGGGATTCTGAGTTGATGTGAAAAATAAAGAGGGTGGGGTGCCTTTTATTATTGTCGATTATTATCTGTTTATTCTGGATGAAGCCCCTCCTGTGAGCCGACGGGTTCTGTTACAGCGCCTGATTGCAGGTGACCTTCTACGCCCGAGTTTAGCGGGATAGACGGCCCAGCTCAGTTGCAGTGGGTCAGCACAGTCGTCACAAACACCCCTGAGTGGGGGTGACCAGCCTCTTCCGCGAGCCCGCTTCCCTCTCCCTTCTCTAACCGGACAGGAACACAGCGTCTGCCGCTGTCCCGCACTCCCCCCCGGGAATTTACAAATTGCAGTATTTTTCCCAGCCTGGTTTCGTCTGACTCACCCCGCGGACCTGCCACCCTCTCCTCTAGTAGCTGGTACCAGTGCAAAACTTCTTGATCTCCAGCTCGATTTTTCCTTTGCACCATTCCCTCCGTTCGTCTTAATTCTACTGCCTGGCACCTCGGAATACGTTCCCACTTTCCTTGGAAGCAGAAGCTCTCCCCTGTTGGTCCACACAGGGCACTTATTACATCTTAATTCCAGAGCAGAAGTGTCCGTAAACAGAGGGCATTTCAGTTTAGCAGCAGCCGCTGTGAGTCAGAGTTAGGGAGACACGTGGAAGAGACTGACATCCGTTAACGCGGGATGGTAAGGAGGGCAGTCATGATAGCCAACATCAGTCCCCAGTTCAGGGGCTCGGGAGCTCATACACGCTTGCTCTTCTTTGTCTCACCACCACCTCATGAGGTCTGTATGACTAGTATCCACATATCACAGATGTGGAAACTGCGGCTCAGAGAGGTTAAGTAACGGGTCCAGGATAGCACAGCTCAAGTGAGGAGCTAGCTGCCCGACAGCAGACCCTACCCACTGCTTTTTGTAAATGACCAGGAAAGGACTGGCCGGCTGCTTCCCTGGGTCAACACGGACTGAAGACGAGTGTCTGTGTGCAGGGCCAGCATGAGACCGCAGGCGCAGCGCCAACGGGCTCGGGAAGGTGTCCAAGCACACCTTGGGGGACGGCAGGTTCCTTCCACGCCCTGCACGGGGTCCCGGGACCTGCTTTAAACCCGTCGCCAGGCCCTCACCCTGGACGCGCCTGCAAGTTTCCTTTGAAACCTGGAACGCTTTTTAACAAAGTCAAGCCTGTTTCCTCCCCAGTTCTCATTTTTCTTCCACGCTTGTAACATAAAAAACCCTTTCAGAACACACCGTCGGACACAAACCCACCAGCCGCTCCAAGAGGATTTGAGATAAGGGTGAAAAACCCCATTCACAGAGGCGAGGGCGTTTTGCCATTTTCCACACCCCCAGCCCAGGCTCTGAAAACCTGTTCCCAAGTGGGATGTGGGCATCGTGCTGATGGGGGGCACGGGGCGCCACAGTCTCAGCAGAGAGAGGAGGGAGGAGGAAGAGCTCCGGGACGTGACAGCAGACAGCTGCGTCTAACATGGGTGTGAAGGATGGTTCAGGATCCTGAGGGGCCTGCCACACACCAGTCCCAGCACTAAGGGCTTCACGGACGTGACCTCGACTCTTGTGATCTCAACCACATACTAGTCCGTTAATGCTGCGACGATGCCACATGACAAACAGCCCCAAGATCTCAGAGACTTTCAATAACAGGTATGTGGCTTTTTCTCTCACAGGTCCGTAAGTCAGGTGGCTCTGCTTTGGGCCAGATTTAGAGCCGCTCCACACGTTTCCCATCCCAAGACCTGCAGCTACCCGGATGCTTCTCCTGTGTGGATGGCAGAAGTGCTAGGAGGTGAGTAGGAGTCCTGGTGCTTCTCTGCATCTTGGTTTAGAACTCACGCTCTGCCACCTCTGTGCACGTTCCACTGCCCAAAGCGAGTCACAGGGCCCAACTCCTCACCAACGAGGTGGAGAAGTGCACCCCGCCCACAGGGTACCCCAGCGAGGCACGGCGGAAGGATGCTGTGAGCAGACAGCAGAACCGGCATTATACCCACTGCACAGAGAAGGATCTGGAGGCCGACAGTGGTGGGGTCCCCCCTGAGCAGTGGAGGGCCAGCCAGATGGCTCCAGAGCCCGGTGCCACAGGGGACACTCTGAAGTGGAGGGAGAATTATTCCAACATTCCAGGCAGAGGCCCTTCAGCGCCCGGTGGTCTCTCCTAGAGCAGACAAGTCTCTTTGTCCCTGGAGACAGCCAGGTACAGATCGCTAGCTGGAGCCAGAGGGGCTTGGGTCCAAATCCTGGTTTTGCGTGACTTCGCCTCTCTGAGCCTCAGTTTCCTCATCTGTAAAATGGGAGCAGAAACTGTACCCGTGTTACGGTGTGATAACAGTTTCCACGGAGATTCGAGGAGGCAGTATTTATGAAGAGCTCAGGAGTACCACAGGAAGTGCTCTGAGAATGTCTGTGAAATCTCCTCAAATCAAGTAAAACTGAGTAGCGGAAGGCTGGACGGTGGAAAATGCACATAACACGCGGCAGCGCGGGCTACGGGCGTTAGACAGAGACTGGATGACTCCGCACGTTTCAAGGTAACATCCTTGTGGGGACCTTTAAAGAGTATGAGACCCAATTCTGTGCACCGCCTCCACCTGCTCAGAGGAGGAGCCCAGCAGAGCGGTTGAGAGCACAGGTTTTGGAGTCGGGGGGAGCCGGTCCCAGCCCAGACCCTGGTCCTCAGAGCCGTGTGGCTGTGGGCACAGGGCTCCCACCCTCCCAGCCTCAGTTTCCTCTTCTGTAAACTGACGGTCATAAGTTCTGTGTCAGGATGGCTGGGGGCCCTGAGCAGCAGACTGGGTGCGGAAACAGCTGCAGGATCCAGCTGTGTCCTATTAAGCCAGACATTAAAGAGACACAGAAATGTAAAACCCCATTCTGCTCGCTGAATTTTGTTCTGAGAGTTCTTTTTCATAAAAATGTTTTCACAGTAATGCAAAATGGCTTATTAGTATTATATTTAAATGAATATTTTAAAAATGACTTAGTTTTTTTTTTCCCCCAATATGATAAACAGGATCAGCAAAGCTCTTGAAGGTTCCGCATCGTTTCTGAGGGTGTCACGTGCCCCTGGGATGGCAGGTTGAGGACGGCTCGTTCCAGGCAGTGATTCTGCAACCTGGCTGTGCGCTAGGGTTGCCTGGGCGTTTCTCATTTAATTGCTCCTTTGTTGGGCTCGGGCGCTGGGCGTTTAAAAGCCTCAGGAGATTCTACGATGCAGCCAGAGCTGAGGGGCCAGAGCCAGGGGCCTTGCGATGCCAGGTTGGAAATGCTGAGTCCCGGGTCCCCACCAGCATCTGCATTTTAACAAGACGCCGGCAAACTGTCTGCAGAGCGAAGGGCCAGGAGCCCTGATTTCGGTGATTCTGGGTCCCTCACATGTAAGAAACACCGCCCTCCCATCACACGCGTTCCGCCCCAAGTGCTCCGCTCTCCGCGTCCGCGGCTGCTGTGCTCCGCTTTGCTTTCGGCAGCCTCCACGTGTTGCTCTGAGAGAACACCGGGTCAGACCCTGCAAAATAAACAAATAGAAACGGTTCTGTAGTTACAGATTGCATACATTGCCCACAACTAGTAACCTTCTCTCCCTATACATTCTCTTAACTTAAACACAGCCAAAACATATTCATTTTCAAGCTGAAGGAGTGGGAGAAAGGGCCCACGGCTTGTTTTCAGGGGCCTCTCCTGCAGAGAGTGAATTCCTGCCCCTTCAGTCCTCAGGAAAAATGCTTCTTTCAACTAGTGGTGGGTACCTTTGTTTTAAAGACGTATCTTCTAACAGTAAGATTTTCCCAAGAACTTTTCATCCATCAGGGGAGACAGCTGTGGGTCACTGAAAAGAGCTGTCCTGCGTGAAAAAACACGAGGTTCACATTCCAGCTCATCCCCTGCAGAGCTGTGTGACCCTGGGCAGGTCGCATCACCTCTCTGAGCCTGTGTCGTCGACTACAAAATAGTACTAATCCCAAGGATCTCAAAAGGGTGTGGTGGAAATGAGATGAGATAACAAATGTAAAACTTTCAGAAACAGAGCGGAAGATGCATTATTCTGACCATAAAATAGGATTGCAAAGGTCATGCACGTTGCGTATACAGAATTTGGAAAAACCAGAGAAGTGCAAAGGATGGAACAAAAACTGCCAGAAATCTCATTCCAGTGTTAAAATAGTTTGTCAGATCCATGGGAGGGAGAGAGGTGTTTGCCACGTTACTGCGTAAGGCGGTCCTGGCTTCGCACGGCTCCATCTCACTGACAGGCATGCCTGTGGGCTTCCACACGAGTTGTTACCACAGCACCGTGCAAAGGAAGACGGGCTCTGCTCTCCTGAATCTTTGAATTAGTTCATTGTTATAAACAAAATTTTGAAAATTAATTTTATAGTGTGTTAATTTTTTAAAACAGAGTAGGCATCCTCAGTTCTTATTCTCTTGGACATCTCTGAGCGTGTTCACAGAAGTGCTCTGTTTGTCCAGCAACTCTTTCATAGGACTTAAAGCTTCAAAGATGAGCTGCTGGTGGCATCCAAGGGAGAGCCTCTTCGTCTGCCCATTGTCCCTCCAGGGCGTGAGTCTAAGGGTTCCCTCCCGACCACCGCGTGGCGGGGGTAGCACGCGTGGGGTGCCCCCTGTTGTCCGGGTGCCCCTTTCCTTCCTAGGGGGGCTGATAGCAGCCATCCATTGGCTGGTCCTCAGGGCCACCAGGCTCCGCCGTCCTCGAGTTCGTGAGGGATGGACGGAGAGTTTGCAGCTTGTCCGGTTGCAGAACCAGCGCACGTTGACGGTTCAGGGGTCAAGCGGGCAGACTGGGCTGTGGCCGGGTGTTCAGACTCCAAAGGGCTGGACTGTCCAGGGACACCGGCTCCCTGGAACAGATTCCCTTCGGGATTTGGGGTTTCTAACCGGGGGCCTTCAGGCTGACAGAGTCCAGCTCAGCCACCCCCGCCCTCCGTCGCCTGGACCGTGACCCCTTGAGGGAAGGCCCTCTTCTCCCTCTCTCTCCGGTGCCTGCACGGCAACGCGCACACGAGCGCGCCCAGCAGCTCCCGCGTCCCTCCTGGAGGAAGCTGCCCCTGGTGAGTAAGATTCCCGTCGGCTGGCATCTCGGTGCATGTTCCTTCCCTCTGTCTTTAGACATTGCGCCAGTCTCATGCTTCCTACTGGTCCAGAGGAAAGATTTAGGAATAAAACACGGAGACTCCGACAGCCCTGGACTCACCATTTTTAAGGAAAAATGGTACAAGCAATTATTTTTCAAACTGGAAAGTGTTATCCAAACAGAGAGAGGCGAACGCAGAACTGGCAGCTGTTCCTCCTGCCGCTCACTCCCCACAGCCCAGAGCGCACGGGCCGGGGCCGGGCTTTACCCACTGGCCCTTGCACCTCTCGACTAGCTGGAAACTCGGCCCTAAAGGACCGTGAACGGCTCTGAGAGCTGACCCCACGGGAGTCCCTGCGATGAACTTCTTGGTTTAACATCGGTGGGACAGATCCCAGGGGACAGCTCTGAATCCAGCAGCGTCACCAGACCCACCCTATGAAACCGCAGGCCTGGAGGGGCCGGGATGACATTATCAGTCGGGAGAGGCCAGGCCACACTGAAGTAACAGACAAGTCCCAAAGCCCGAGGGTCCCTTTTTTTAAAAAAAAAAATAATAATAATAAAGGCTTCTGTCTTGTTTACGTGGCATGGCCATTGTAGGCTGGCAGAGGCCTCTCTCAGTGACTCAGGCTCATGAAGTGGCCGCCATCTGGATCATTCCAGCCACCCTGGGAGGGAAAGGAGTCTCCGATGGTCTCACTGGAGCAATTGAGTGCCCCAGCCCAGGAGTGACCCATTTCTCAATGGCTCATGATTCACTGGCCTGAACTCGTCACCCACGGAGGCAGGCGGTGTGGTCCTACCGACAGCCTGGGCGGGAAACTACCGGAAAGAGCCAGCAAACACCGGCATGTGGATGTGACTCCCACAGGCAGTGACTCGGTTCCTGACTGATTGCTCCTGGCCCAGGGGGAGCTGGGTTAAGAAGGGTTCTGCAGTCTGCAGGGGAACACGTGGAGACCCATAAACATAAACGTGCCTGGGTGGGTGCCGGCCTGGGGTGGTGTGTGCCGAGGACCTGCCACCCTGGTCAAGACCGACATCCTCATTTTGCTGATGAGAAAACGGGGGCCCCAGAGGGAAGATGGCAGCATGGGTAACAAAGCCAGTCCATGGCAGAGCGAGACTAGAGTCCAGGCTTCTGTCTCCCCAGGCAGTCTCCTTTCATCTTGTACCCTTCCTTCACTTCCTGGACTCAGCCAAGAAGTCAGAAAAGTCAGGGTTTTAACTTTCCTCCCTCTGTTACACAGCGAGGCTCTTTGTACCTGCTTAAAAAATAAAAAAAAAAGTGCCCACTTGTGACCCACTGCCCTCTCCGCTCGAATCTGCAGCCGTCGACACACGGAGGTCACTTCCAATGCCTGGTGTAGAGATGTGGAAATGAATGAAAAGAAAAAAAACAGAGGAAGAAAGTCTGGCGGCATCACTGTTGTTTGCTCACACGGACTGAGGCAGGCCTGCCCGTATTTTTCAGCGGAGGGTCATGTGGGCCGGCCGCATGTTGGCGTTTGGGTTTGTAATTCCCACCAAATGAGTCAGCAGAGAGACGAACACAGAGTTTTTTAGCAGACGTCTTTGAGCTGGTGCCCACCACCATTAAGAAAAAAAAAAGCCTCCTGTTTATAGCATGACCGTGTAATAAAGGCAGAGCTCTCTCCCCAGGGTCGTCAGCGTCCCCAGGGCCCCGTTCCGTAGGGAGGGACCCAGCCAGCTTTTCCAACACGGGAACACTCGCTTACTTCTTTTCTGGAGGGCAAGGCAGACAGGATTTCGCAGTGCTGAAATACCCACGAAGACATTTGGAAAATGTGACTTAAATTCTACCCTGGAGGCCTGAGGGAGCGTACGTGTACACACACACACACACACACACACACACACGTGCATGTGTGCACAACTACATTTGATGAGTGGGTGGCTAGAAAAATCTTTGCAGCCACCTCCAGCAGGAGCAGCTTCAGCTATAGACAGAGTCAGCCACAACCCATCTGCTGGTTCAAGCACTGAAACAACTGGGGCTTAAAAGCCACTTCCAGCCCAGAAAAGGAATCCATCCATAGCTTTTTTATACTAACATGTAAATGACTGACATTGGTCTTTTGGAACAATTTTTGGTAGGATAGCAATGCTCGAAGTGCACAAGATCACAGACGCGGGGGGCGTTAAAAGGGGAAATGGGGGTGCGTTAAAACGAGGGAGAGGAAGAAGCATAAACAGGAGAAGACAGAGGACTGAAGATGGACTCCTCCTGCCGGGCGTCAGCTGAGAACCGACTTGGAGCTCATCAGGACCGTGCTCTGAACTGGAACCTGTCGATGTCTCCTCTCCTAACTGTGCTCACTCGGCTGGAAATCTTCCGGTCTGGGGTCCCTTGGGTCCACGGCTTCTTGGTTTGCTCCTGGGTTTCTCGCTCCCTCAGACAACCCCCAAAGGGCACCTTCAGCAGCTCCATTGAGACCTTCCTTTGCAACAGAAAACCTGCGCTACTGAAACCAAACGTTGTTCTCCGCCGTGTTGCGTTGAGATGAACGCAGCCTGCAGGGCGATGTTGGTGGACCAGAGTGGACAGCGCAGGATGAATGAGGAACCCCAGGACGGGGAGCTGGGGTCGGCCTCCCTTCTCCTCTCACAGGCCTGGAAAGCTGGAGAGGAATCCACGGGAGGGGCTTGGCCGCAATCACGGTCAGGGTGGCTTAAGTCTTTGTGCCTTTTCCCCGAGGTACAGCATTTCACAAGACCAAAAATGTCCTCTGATTTTCAGGCACGGAAAAATAAATTGGGGGTTGGGTTTGGCTAATGTAACTCAGATGCGGCCTCTCTGGTGACACGCCGCGAGTCCACATCGCTCTATCTGATCTGGAAGAAAGTAGACATCTAGAGGGGCTCTGATATGCATCGCTGCTCATGCGTGTGTGTGTGTGTGTGTGTGTGAGCACACTGGCCCCGAGCCGATGCCAAGCACATGTTTTTGAGGGCAGTTGGCAGAGCTCTGTGGGGACAGCCCCAGGAGGTGACCAACCTGTGAGACTGGACCCAGATAGGGTGCAGGTGAGCTGAGCCTCATTCTGGCCTTCCGCTGGCCCGAGGGATGCCCCTGAAGCCTGGCTCTTGTAGCTGCATGCCCTGGAGAAAGCTCTCGATGGATCCTGTCCACCACGGGTTACAGACCAAGCAGGCATTCACCCAGGGCCTCCGGGGGGTCCAGGACGCCCCGCATCTCATGGTGGAACGTACTGAGGCATGCAGGCTCCTCAGCAGCTCTCCCAGTCCCTTCCCTGCACTGAGGCCCCAGTTTCACACAGGACATACACACCTCCTCTGTGCCTCAGTTTCCTCATCTGCAATAAGCAGGAAACTGCATGCTCCCTTTGCAGTAGTTGCAGGGGGCACACAAGAGGATGCAGCGAGCAGTGAGCCCAGGCTGAGGCTCAGGTCCTGGTGCCTGCCCTGAGCTCTCCCCTGGTTTGCAGAACCCCTGCTCAGATGCCTGGCCCGACCCTGGATAAGAGAGGGATAAGACAGGCCATGCTGTTTTCTTAACAATGTGTGAGCGTTCTGATCGCTCATATCTGTGTCAGCACTTGGAATTGTCAGTCTTTCTAACTTTAGCCATCCTCCTCCTGGTGGTATTTCATTATTTCGTTGTGGGTGTGATTTGCATTAAATGAGTGAATATTTATGGTTAAATAGAAGAAGATGCAAAGTCTAACCTTTAAACAGAGGGTAAACAGAGAGAGAAAAAGAAACAGAAATCTAAAACACTCAGCATGAAGCTTCACAGCGAGAGAAGGGCTATATGAACGTTGAGTTGTGACGACGTTTCCTCCGTGATGAGGTGGGAACCAGGAGAAACCACAGCTGAGGGGTAAGGAAAACCAGCGGTAAGCACGACACCCCCCATCCAAGTCCTCTGTGAATCCTTTCTCCCGCTCAGTTCCCCGACATCCTGGTCCCGTGTTTATAGGCTTATCCATCAATTCGAGACACATCCTGCTCACAGAAAGGGTCCCTCATCTTCCAAAGAACCCGCTACCACTGACGGTCAGAGAAATGGGCCAGTTGGCCTCAAAGCGCATTCTGAGGAATCTTCTACCCATCGGTGGTCTCGGCTCTCCTCCTTCCTTCTGTCACTTGCCCGGATTCCGAGAGGTGTTGGCGGGGACCACCTCCCACACAAACGACTGACGTGTGAATCCTTGTGCCAACAGGACCCATTGACTGGAAGAGAACAGAATATTTGAAATTGAGCCATTCTGAAAAAAACTCCAGAACACAGGATCATACTCAGAGAAGGTACCTGATAAATGCAAATGGGCCAAGGAAAGTCTTGGCGTCTCATCGACACCAGCTACGCAGCCTCCTATGGGGAGGCCACCAACTCTCAACGACGGTGACGCATTTTATGGCCAAGTGTCCTGGTGTCGTTTGGCCTAGGCAAACCCTCTGACCCTCCGGAAGGAAGTGGTGGCCTCCTCCACTACGTGTTACTTGAAAGGAACTCAAACTCCCGTCTGAATGGAGAGCCCACCCAGTCTGTCCTGGTCACCCACAGTCCCCGCATCGCGTCTGAGGGCTGACGACCTTCACTGCCATGCTCACTCTCTAAAAATAGAAGCCCCCGCCCCTCGGAGTGGGGAAACCACAGGAAGCAGTTCGAAAAACCACTTCCAGAGCCCCTTCTGCTGCCTCCAGTGCGCTATGAATAGAAGCCGGGCTGCTGGTGGATTAATGGACTGTTTGCCCGAGTCATAAATCAAAACGGACTGGCCCTGCATTTGAACAGTCCTGCTATTTACGCCATCTGTCTCCTGAACGTGAGCGGCAGGAGGAGAGTGCTTCCTGGGGGCTCGGGGTGGCCACGACCCGATTCGGGGAACCCTGGCTCTGCCAGCAGCAGAGCGTCATTGACCGGCTCTCCCAGTCCGCGGAACCCCGAGCCAGAGCAACAGTCAGAAGTTCCACGAGTCACAGGAAGTGAGTTCTGCCTCTTTAGGCCCTGGGACAGTGGGTGTTCCGCCCGCAGCCCCGCAGCCCCGCTGCAGCTCCGAAGAGATTTCTTCCAGTCCTGGTTTGACCTAAGGCCTCCCGCCCCCTTCGTTTATTGTATTCTTCAGCTGATTCTCCAAGAGGAGAACCTGGACGCCAACTGCACGCAGTGTGTTGTTTTCTGTTGTGTGTCTGTGTTGCCACAAAGCTGACGACCTGTATCTCGTCTTACACTCTGTAGAGTTCACGGCAGCCTTATAAGAAAACACTGAATTTGTCAGCTCGCCCTGTTTTTTATTACAGGCACCGCGGTAATGTCAACCAGCTGGGACAGCCTCCAGCAGCCGGCACCCTTCGGGGGGCTGGGTGGGCCGTGCCTGCCTGAGACCCGAGCTGGAGCCCCAGGATCGCGTGCAAAGGCCCTAGGGACAGAGACAGCAAGCTGGTCACCACCTGCTGCTGCTTTCCCTGGGACACGATGCCGAGGGAGGGAATGTCCAACAGTCAAGTTAAAGCCAACGCCTTGCCACGGCCGGCACCCCACAATCTTGAGGGCCTCCATCTCGCCCCAGATCAGCCTGTGGCCTCCCTAATCTGTGCCGGCGACTGGACACAGTCCATCCTCAGCACCCTTGGCTTGCGGACACTGCCACCCTGGGTGCTGTCCCCACGACCTCCCAACTCACCCCTCACCTGTGTCCACATTGGCTCCAGTGCCCTCTTTGAAGTCGGGCACCCCTGGACCACCGCTTCTAAAACTTCAGACCACCCCCTCCCACGCGCCTCCCTGCTGTATCCCTCACACATCGTCACTGTCGGGTTGTGTGGTGCCCTGTCTCTTTCCCCAGTTAGGGGCCGAGCTGCACAATACCGGGGGTCTGCCTGCTTCCCCAACAAGAAATTAGGGTAGTATTTGGTGTTTGTTGTGGCTGAGCTGTGCCCCCCTCCCCAAATGCCTATGGTGAAGCCCTAAACCCCAGGACCTTGGAATGTGCCTGAATTTGGAGATGGGGCCTTTAAAGTGGTGATTAAGTTAATTGAGGGCACTAAAGTGGGCCCTGATCCACTAGAACTGATGTCCTCATAAGGAGAGGTGATCAGGACACAGACAGGGACTGAGGGACGACCATGTGGGGACACAGAGAAGACGGCTGTCTGCACACCAAGGGGAGAGGCCTCAGGAGAAACCCACCTGCCGACACCTCGATCTGGAACTTCCAGCCTCCAGAAGTGGGAGGAGATAAATCTCTGACGTTTAGGCCGCCCCGTCTGTGGTACTTTGCAACGGTGGCCCGAGCAGACCGGTACCACAGTCAAGAAATGCTTGCTGGGTGAGTGAACGAGTGCTGGAACTTACTAGACACGTCGCACGTGCGGGACAGTTCCTGTCCACGTCTTCCTGGACCAGGGAGCCCTTCAGAATTGGAGAAGTTCTCCAAATCCATCTTGCGACTTCTTTTCCTCGCCTGCAATGTCTTAGCCATTCTACCCATTTTTTGAGGACGAATGATCCCAGAGATGCTGTATCCATAAGCCAGCAAGTGGTTTTTGTTCGCCTGTTCTGAGCGGGGGCGACAGTGCAGAGTGTAGACTCGTGTTCCTCCTCATCGTGCCTTTTAACTGATCCATCTTCCTCTCGTGGTCACTGCCACCTCCTCAAGAGAAAGGCCGGCATGACGTTCTCCGTTTAGCTCAGTTTATATCCTTGCTTTTCTTCACTTTGCCCGAGCGGCAAGCACAACCGGACCAGAGAGCCGCTCTGGGGCGCTCACTTCTTAATTCATCTCTGTGGTCCTTCCCAGCACGGGTCATTAAATAACGAAGCCAGCACGTAACTGGCTGCTGACCCTAGTCCAGGCCTGAGACGCTTCCACGAAAATGACAGCACAGGTCCCTTCTCTCCAGGAGCTAACATTCTGGGGTGCAGCTGGGAGGTGAGAGGGAAGCAAATGAAACCACTACTATAAATAAGCATAAAAAGCAATAGGGCAATTAAATCGATCGAGACAAATGAAGCAAAGATGACTCAGGGCCTTTCCCTGTCCTGGGGAGGGGCTGCGTCTAAAGTCTGTGAGAACGGAAGTTTGAGAACGTGTGTCCCGGAGGATGTCCTGGACCCCAGGGGAAGGTTAGGGACCCTTCGGCCTGGACAGAGAAAGGGGAAGATGAAACGAGGTAGAAGTGCTCACTGCAAGTTGCAGGCCGGGGCAGCATCCCCACGTCGCTTCCCCGCCTGCTTCAGCCCTTCACGCCCCAGGGCCCCCTTCCACCCCGGGCCTTTCCAGTTCGGACGTCGGGGGCCCTTCCACTCTTTCGTCAAGGAGCCACTCCTCTGGTGGAGGACGCTCCTCTTTGGTGCATTAGGGCCTGAGTTTATAGAAATCGGGGGAGACCCCCGGTTCCAATGCACAAGAGCTTGGCCGTGAGGCCGCGTTGACTCACGACGCTGAGAGGAAAGGGAGGCTGGAGAACAGATCCTCACAGGCCCATTCCAGGAGACTGGCCCCGCAGACGGCGCTCGAATGACAGGGCCCCGTGGGGCTCTTCCCGCTCCACCCTCGGCCTGTGCCGGGGCACAGCTGGGCCTCTGTTGACTGGCATGAATGCTTGTCTGTATCTGGACCGAGAGTTAAGTCATATGTGGAGTCTTAGCCTGAGTTTTCCACAGGGCAGTGGGCACGAGGGGACAAATTTAGCCTCCAGTAAAAGAGCAAAGTCTTCTGAGGCCAGACTTTCAGCCAGCATTTACCCACAGACCGTATGGAGCTGGAAGTGAACACCCCATGGTCTCAAAGTGCAGCCTTCCATCTTGGCCGCGAGGCTTCCCAGTCTGAACTACCCCTAATGATATCCTTCCAGATGTCGGACTAAGCCCGTTTTATTCGTACCATATGTCACAGATGCTGGTATGCAGCACGGTTTGGGAAGGCTCAGTCTGCCCGTTGATTCAGGGTACTTTTAGGGGCTCTTATCAAACCGGGATGGCTAACCGTTCCCCACCCACCTTGTCTGGGCATCCGCAGCGAGGCTACAGGGAGAGTGACAGGGTCGGGAGTGGCTGTTTCTCACCCAGATGTTTCCAGCCTCGAAGAGACTGGAGCCAGAATCCAGAGTGGCGTTCTGAGGTCAGCAGAAGTAAGAAAAGCTTTCTTGTTATTTCTCTAAGATGCTCGAGGCTCGATTTCACAGGCTGCTGGGTGGAGGCTGGCTGACTGGGCTCTGGCTCCTTACAGGGCAGACAGTCCAGCGACTAGAGCCCAGCTTCCTCCCCACATCTCGGTGTGAAGGGGCCTGGGACGATCTTAATGCATCACGCAGTAGGACAATGACGGTGGGGCCACTGCTGGGCACGGTCGGCGGCCCACAGACTGTAAGGGACACTGCAGCGTTGGCTGGGGCCACATAATGGAAGGCAACCCTGGAACGGGCATCAGGCTGGGGCAGCAGCGGGGGAGGGAGCTGGCGGTCCCTCAGGATGGCAGGACCCAAGTGCTGGGTCTTAATTAGTCTCCCCAGGAGGGTGAAGGTCACAGCGAGGGTGTAGGGCTGAGAAGAAGCGGGGAGATGTCTGGGCTGACATCAGGTTGGGATCCCCTTTGTAATACAACCTTTGTTGTGTGTCTGATGACTCAACCTAACAGGCACATTTCCGTTTACCTGATCTGAGAGCTCAGAGACTCTCTTCTCGCCGTGTTTATGGCTCCTCCTCCTTCCACTTTTAGCAGATTTCCCTTCTTATAAAAAACATAAGGCGCGTTATTTGGAGCGTGAATATTTACGACAACTACCATCAGGGCTTCTTGGCGGGACATTTTCTTCCGGCGCCCCTCCGACTGTAGAACGTGAGCCCTCTAGAGACTTTGGCTCTCATTTCTATTTTGTCTAAATGTGACATTGTCATTCGTCTGTAGGGCCCTAGGGGACTTCATCAAGTAGGAGAGCAGGGCCCAGCACGCAGCAGCACTTGGACACCTGGTTGAATAAATGAATAAACTATGAAGTAATAAAGGGAATCATTTTGAGCTCTGTGCCTCAGGGTTAGGCCAGATCCCCAATTATTTAAATGTAATTCTGTTTCCTGAGTCAGTGTTTTCTGCCTGTTTATAGACTTATTTCCCACAATTAATTAATTTAGATTCATCTTTAGGGAGCTGCAATACATAGTCTGCTGTGTTCTTTTCTCCAAGAAAGGCACATGACTGGGATGTGTGTAAGTATTGGCTTGATTGCTTTTTATAAACATCATTCATGCTTGCTTATTAAAAAAAAGTTAGTGTCGGGCTGGCCTGGTGGCATAGTGGTTAAGTTTGCACACTCCATTTCGGCAGCCTGGGATTTGCATGTTTGGATCCCAGACGCAGACCTGTGCACTGCTCATTAAGCCATGCTGTGGTGGCATCCCACATAAAATAGAGGAAGATTGCCACAGATGTTATCTCAGTGACAACCTTCCCCAAGCAAAAACAGGAAGACTGGCAACAGATGTCAGCTCAGGGCCAATCTTCCTCGCCAAAGGAAAAAAAAAAAAAAGCACAGAAATTTCTAAGAAAGTAACCAATTGCCCAAAACATATTAACTCCTCCAAAATAGTATTAACATGGTTGTCTCTTCAAATGTCTTCCAGTGTACATATACAAAGAGCCAAAGAGAGAGAGAGAATTTAATGCACACGAGTAACACCATCTATGCCATTTTAAAATTAAAATATATCAATATTACTTTAATTGGAAAAAATGCAAAGTAACAGTGAGGGAATTGCTGAAATAATTCTCTACCACAAAAGAGGATAATTTCTAAAAGTCACTCTCAAGCAAAGAAAACTGACCAGGAAGGCTGTGGAAGGGAACGGGTGCCCTCAGGGGGCGCTGTGTGCCCTCCCCCACGGGGGAGGGAGGCGCAGGACCTGCCTTCCTGGTGGCCCACTGATGGCCCCCAGCCTGTGCACTGTGACAGGGTCGCCCGAGGTCAAGTGTATTCTGAACACGTAGCCCCTGGGGTGCCCAGTTCCGTGTTTACCATTCATACTATGAAAATTCTATTCTGCAGCAACTGCCCCGAATGTGCAAAATTCCACACTCGGGGGGGGGGGGGTGGGGGGTCCCGTGCTTCTCTCCCATCATGACCAGTCTCTCCATTTGGGACCCTTCTCCAAGCCGTTCTCCAAGCCCCCAGCGGGACTGCTGGGGTCAGTCTGGGCTTTCTTGTTTGGTTTTTGAAAACACCGCCTTGTTGTCTTCAGACTGGAAGGACGCCTTCCCTGGGCTCCAGCGTCTTTGTTCGGTTTCCTTCCCTCGGGACACTGGGGAGGTGCTCATCACCTCCCACCATGGAACCCGGAGGAAGTTCAGATCAGCCCGACTTCTCCCCTTACGGCTGTTTGTGGGCTCTCCTCCCTGGCTGCCCCGTGGTCACTGTGTAATTCTAAACATCCAGGAGCCCCGTAGGACCGGTTGTGTAATCCATCATTTCGGGACGTGTGGAGCGCCCGGCCATCGGCACCTGCAGCTCGTCATTCGGGGGCGTCCCCGCGTCTCTCTGGATATGTTCCTCATCCCTTCATCGGCGTCCCTGTGTTGGCCTGTCTGCCTGTCCTCTGGATCTGCCGCCTTCCCTCTGCTCACCCGAAGCTCTTCTCTTTGTCTTTTTCCTTTCCACTCACTGCAGTCGTCTCAAGGCTTCCCCCATCTGGTTTGTCGTCCACGGCTGCTCCGTGCCTCCTGCCTTGAAGCAGCACCAGGAGCTGTGAAATACTGCTTTCCTCATTTTTCAGCCGAAGTAACGTCCAAGGCTGTGAGGCCAGAGCTGAGCTTCCACCCTGGTTTGTCTGGTTGCAGCGCCGGCTT
This sequence comes from Equus caballus, assembly GCF_041296265.1. Classification (NCBI taxonomy): domain Eukaryota; kingdom Metazoa; phylum Chordata; class Mammalia; order Perissodactyla; family Equidae; genus Equus; species Equus caballus. The sequence continues at coordinate 33,565,208 of NC_091686.1, read as the reverse complement.
CTTAGGATCCACTGCCCACCGCTCAGCTTTTTAAACTTGGACTCTGAAAGAATGTGTAAATTTTTACCTTGCAACTTTAATAATAGATATAAATGTTCCTCAACGCTATAGATTTGTCTAATGTTGGGGAATCAATATTTCATCCCAAAACATCAGTCTAGCCCTGAGCTTTTACATTTTCTGCGTCCCCCCTCCCCCACCCCAGCCCTTCATGGTTCATTTCTTGTTCTCACCTCCATAACCAGAGACGAGCTGACCCCATCTGCCCTCTCCAGGACTGGTCCAGCTGGACGGGATGTGACCAACGACTGCTGCTCTCGGATTCTGAAGATCCGAAGCGAGGGAAGCCTGCTGCAGAACCATCTCACAGATACGGGAGAGTTTTCTCATCACAGAAAAATGCCCTTACAGAGTGAATGTCTAGCTAGTACGCACAGTCCTCTGGCCCCATGAAGAGCCTGTATTATTAGAAAAGACAGTGCAATCTCTACCCAGCGTGGCGGATATCTCTGGGGTCTTCCACCTGAATCTCTGCTCCACGAACTGACCTTCCTCTCACCTACTGGGTTAGAACGCAAATGGACAACTTGGCTCTCTGGACGTGCCGTGCTGCTCCGAGGATTTCTCATAGGAACACAGAGCCATCGTCAAAAAAGCCTGAAGCCATGAGGGGTAAACTCAGTCCCAGTCACATTGCCTCTTTGCTGAGCCTCCAACATGCTGATCCCTATCCTGCCCCAGGGCCTTTGCTCTTGCTGCTGCTCCCACTTTAATCAGTCTTCCCCTCAATCAGCGAGGCTCACCCCTCACTTCTTTCAGATTACTTCCAAAACGTTATCTTATCAGAGACGGCTTCTCTGACCACTCCATTTAATATAGCACACACACACACGCCTGCACACTTACACTCACATGTGCACACAACCACACATGTGTGCACACTCACAGCACATTCACATGTGTGCAAGCACACACTCACACAAACATGCACACACTCCTCTCCCACCTTTACCCTCCTTCATTTTCATCGTGACAATCGTCGCTACCTGCAAATAGAACAGAAACTCCAGCAGCCCCAGGGCTGCGTGTGGCAGCACCATGCCCACCTTCAGTTTTGCGTGCCCTTTAGCACTTGGCAAAATGCACTAACCCCTCATGGGAAGGATAAGTGCGTGCGTGACCCCATAGGGAGGCGACCTCGGTGGGGCCTGGGATCAAGCATGTGTGGGCTCCGAGTCAGGCACAGGGAGTGGGTTCAAATCCCGCTCCCTCACTTGCTGGCTGCGTAACTTGGGGGCGTTGTGCTCCCTCTCAGAGCCCCCTCAGTGCAAACGGGGACCCTCCGCGAACCTGCCGCGTTGGTGTGAGAACAGGAGCGAGACGGTGCCACGTGGGGCCCAGCACAGAGTGGGGCGCCCTCACCGCACTGACCATGTTCTGTCTGCCCCATCCATCTTCTCTGCAAAGGGAAGAGCACGAAGCTTTGGTGCCACCGAGTTCTCATGCCTCATAGCGTCGCAGGGAGTCTTACTTCCTGTCAGGAGCGATAGAAGAAGAGTTAACATCGACCTTTTTTCCTGCTTCGCAGCCTCGAGAAAGCGCTTCCTGTCCCTGCCCCCATCCAGGAAGGGGACTGCATCCTTCAACCCCCAGCTCTCCTCATCCCTGCACCGTGGGGCCAGCACCAACAGGGAGGTTGACCCTTCCAACGCCCCAGGGTGGAGAGGGCTGTGCTCTCTCCCGGACTGCGGGAGCCTCACTCTGGACGGCAAGACGCAGGCGCCGTGGACTCAGGAGCAGGGTGGCCAGACCAAACGGGAGTAATTTTTAGTATAGGTGTTTCCCATGTAGTATTTGAATATCAGATAAACAACAACGAATTTTTTAGTATATAATTATGTCTCGTGCGATGTTTGAATTTCAGGTAAAAATGAGTAATTTTTAGTAGAATTGTGTCTCTTGCAATATTTGAATTTCAGATAAAAAATTGAATAATTTTAGTATAAAATCCATCCCTTGCAACTAAAAGAATTTTTCATTGTTGTTGTGGGTTGGGTAGCATCCTCCAAAAAATTTACATCCACCTGGAACCTCAGAATGTGACTTTAATCGGAAACAGGGTCTTTGCAGATGTAATTAGCTAAGGTGAGGTCATATTGGATGAAGGTGGGCCCTAAATCCAAACACTGGTGCCCTTATGAGAACAAAATGTGAGGACACAGGACGCACAGGGGACGCGGCGTGAAGATGGACGCAGAGTCTGAAGCGACGCGTGTACAAGTCAAGGACCGAGGGAGCCGCCAGGAGCTGGAGGAGCAGGAAGCACCCTCCCCTGGAGCATTCAGTGGGAGCACGGCCCTGCCACACCTGGATTTTGGACTTGTGGCCTCCGGAACCCGGAGAGGACAAATGTCGCTTGTCTTCGGCCCCCAGTTTGTGATGATTTGTTACGGCAGCACAGGAGTCTGTGCAGTTGTTTATCTGAAATTCCCAGTTAATGGGGCATCCTGTATTTTTATTTGCTAAACGTGGCAAGTCTACTCAGGAATCACTCCAGAGGGTGAGTTAGAACGGCCTGGTTAGTACCCTAGATCTGCCGGTGTGCCCTCACCTGCTGGTGACTTGGGCAGAACATCCGCAAAGTGCCCAGAAGGGCGGCGGGCACCTGGCAGGTCTCCTGTCTCCATCCGCTCCTCCACCTGCACCACCACTAACTCCTCAATTAGACTATGGTGGAATTGTCTGTCCTGCACTAGACCAACCACTGGGCTTGTGCGGTTGGCCAACTGCAACCGTGGTAGAAGGCGCAACAGAACCCGCCCTCAAATCCTGCAGATTGCGGAAGACCGCCTAAGACGCTTAACTGACTTTAGAGGATGGACCGCCCCTGTATACCTCACCCTACACCCCTAGAAAGGGAAAACCACCCAAATTAAATTTCTCACAAACTCTAACATGTGCTGGGAGGAGGGGGAGGGGACCATTGCAATTGGATTTATCTGATTGAGGAAAAACAGACAACTCAAGAGAATTTCTCGGACACCCGGTGTCTCGGAACAAATCCACACCCACTCCAGCTCTTAGAGTTCACGCAGGGCGAATTCTGCCTTCCAGCGGAGCAGCTTCCGCACTCCCCGTCGAAGAGCAAAATGCAGCTTTCCTCTCGCCGGGTCGTCGGACTAGGGGCTGCTGCTGCTCCTGGCCAGAGTCATTCTCCGGCATTTCCAAGGTCCTGCCGTGGAGACCGGGATGTCGCCTCCCCAGGTTCCCGGAGCTGTCAGGAGGCATAAGACGCGCAGGACACTGAGCTCACCCAGCACCTGGATAAATGCGTGCGTCTGTTGTTTGTCGCCGAGTGCTTCCTCCCATCTAATTGCCTGATGATTGTGGGACCACCCACCGTCCTAAATTACCCTCCACTTGCTAAGCCTCAGAGCCCTCCTGTGATAGGATCGGCATTCAAACGGAGGAATGTGTTGTCGGGAACTGAATTCCTGGGTCCCTCGTCTGTCCTAGACTTGCGTGAGGGCCCCGGCAGGCTGGTGAGCTATTCTGCCAGATCAACTCCTGTTGCACAGCTCAGAGCAGACCAGCAGAGCCACTGCCACACCGTGACACAGTCAGCGCCAGGCACTCTGCCCCAGGAGTCTCACTCATGTTTCCTATGGCAAAGCAGCCATCGGGGCCCCAGAATAAAGTTGCCAAGGGGTCCACCGCAGCATTGCTATGACAGCCCCAGACGGGCAGAAGCCTAATCAATGTCCCACGCTTGGAAATGGTTAACAGCTGCCCTACATCCCAACAGCACGCTCCCCCAGCCTCAGGGAGAGCTTGACGTGCTCCTAAGGAAAGATGCTGACGGTGGTTTTGGAAACAAGCTGCAGACTGATACAGAGCTGTGATGGTTAGTCGTATGTGTCAGTGTGATGAGTCTTGGGATGCCCAAGAGTGGGTGTGTCTGGGAGGGGTCTCTGGGTGAGATCAGCATTTGAATCGGTGAACTGACTGAAGCGGACGGCCGTCCCCATGTGGTGGGCAGCATCTGACCCGTTGGGGGCCCAGACAGAACAGGAAGATGGAAGGAAGGCGAGTTCATTCTCTGCTGAGCTGGGACATCCGTCTTCTTCCGCCTTTGGACATCGGCTTCCTGGTTGTTGGATTTTCAAATTCAAATCGGGACTCCCACCATTGGTCCCTCTGATCTGCTGATCACGGGCACAGCTCCAAGGCCGGAGACGTGCCTTTTGTATCCTAGTCTTTGCTTGTTGGATGTCTCACCTTATTTCTAATGTGGGGTCAATGGCCTTTAATGAGACGTCAGAGACATGAACATAAACAGCTCCCAGGGACCGAACCCTTGCAGGTGCTCTCATACTCGCCCCTTTGCAAAGGGGCCTCCACGCATGGCCGAGGTCCCATCCAGAGTTAATGAGCAGAGGGATTCCATCCCCACCTGCCTGGCTCAGGGCCTCGTCTGAGTTCTCTCCTGCCTCACGTGCACACCCCACTTTATGGTCTGCAGGCCCTCGCACGGTTGTCAACAATGAAAAGGAAGGTGTTCTAAAGACGGATAGATCCCGAGAGGCAGGAGTCTGCACAGCATCACCCAGCTCCCAAACAGCAGAAGAGCCAGGTTTGAACCCAGATCCTGAAATCTCCTCCAGCAGAAACAGTGAGTCCCGTACTGAACACGTGTTGGGGGCCACTTGCCCTTCCGGTGCTGTGCTGGTGCTAAGAGCCGTCAGAGAGGTGGCCTGAACTTGCATCTGGACTCACCTTGGGAAGAAGCTCAGATTCATTAATTTTGTCTTTTTTAAATTAATCATTCTCCCCATTTACTGATCTAATCTCTGGAGAAAGTGGGAGAGGGCTTCTCCGGAGGCGCCCCGTCCGATCTGGACCAAGCCGAGCAAGCCAGGCTTTCTGCAGGCAGCTCCGCGTGACAGCTCCGCTCACGCCCAGCCCTTCCAGGCTTCATCATTCAACTGCAGTGAACGCCACTTCCAGGAGCTTTCGGGTCTAATGCTCCCCAAAACACCTCTTCCCATGTTATTTATTATTTTTAAAGGGAAACATCTGCAGAAAATAAAAAGCTGCTTGGAAGTAGCAATGCCTTGGAGAAAGAAGCGGCCTTCAGCGCCGGAGGCAGCCTCTGGGGGTTCCTTGCAGGGGTCTGCCTTTCCGTCTTGAGAGCTGTCCGAACGCCTCACCCTCGCCCTCCGACAGAACGCAGGCTCCGGGATGCCAGGGCTCGCCAGCCTGCAGTGGGACGTTCACCTGGTTCGTTATGCGATGGAGTCGACGCCGTGCGGATGGCTCCTCCCTAAGATGCCTGTGGCTTTTGCAGACTTTTGTTTTCTCTTCCAATCCTTTGTCAAGTTCATCAACTGGATTTCTTCAACCTTCCAAGCAGTCTCTTTCACAGGAGCCCAGCAGGTGCTGTGCACGCCCCAGAGACGGGCCACACTCCTCGGCCCCGCTCCGGCCCTGTCCCCTGGGCAGCCGGTCTTATTTTTCACCAGAGCTAACTGAGACCTGCAGGCTCGCAGAGGCGGGGGCCTGGAGAAACAAGAGGCTTTTGAAGCACAAGGTGAACGAGCCTGGCTGTGGTTTACATTCTTTACCTTAATTTTAACAAGTATTTCAACCCCCTTGAAAATTGCTTCTCTAGAAGAATAAACAGAGCCCACATTGAGTCATGAGCTGGCCCGCGACGCCTGGCGGGCATGGGGGCGCTCCAGCTCTGCTTTGGGAGACGTCACAGTAGCTGGGCTGAAGCATTTGGAGGGGGTGGGGGGCCCAGCAGCTCAACTGGCCCTCATTTTGGGAGATGCAGTGGCATTGGGGTGGCCGTGGAAGGTTTTGGGTTACACATAAGCAAGTGAAATCGTATATAAATAATAGAGGCAAAGAGTTCCAGAGGAAAAGGGAGCCAGCATTGGCGTGGCTGGTCTGTTACTCATCATGCCAGCGCTGGTACCTTTTCAGGCTCGTTCCGAGCTCCAAAATTAGTAGAGGGCCTCTCGGCAAGAGAAGCATGCAAGATCTTGGTCCTTAGAAATACGGGAGCCACCATGGAGAATCCATTCATTCACTGACTATTTATTAAGCACCGGCCATATTTCAAGCTCTGCTCCAGACAGTGGGGATCAGCGCAGAACAGAAATTCTCAGGAATTGTTCCCAGGAGAGCCCTGCCTTCCAAAGGGGGGGCAGGACCAGCAGCATCGCCATCCCCTGGGGGTGTGCTGGAAATGCAGAGTCTCAGGCCCACCCCGGATGGGCTGAGTCAGACCCTGAATCTGAGGCGCATCACTCTAGAAAAATGAAAGGAAGATGCAGGAAGAAAAACCCAAGTGGCCTTGACTCTCATCTTGAGACATCCAGACCTGTTTTTAGGGTTGGCTTATTCACTTATTTATTTCTTAACCGTGAGAAACTGGGCAGGAGGAGGGGGTGACTCTGCCACCCTAAATGTTTGTCTGCTAAAGCTCATGGATTGATCTCTCTTTTCTACTAGACTCAGACTTCCATGATGGCAGGAACTCTATCAGGCGTGCTCACCCCTGTAGCTTCAGCACTCAGCACAGCACCTAAAACTTAGTGGGTCTAATGGATACTTGTCGGCCGAAGGTGGTGACCCAGGTCCCCAGTCAGAACAGAAAAATAGTTTCTCAGAGCACAGGTGACCCCAGGAGTCTCCCACAATCAATGTGCCCGATCTGAACCTGTGACCTAGCGGAATATTCCACCACCACATCCGCCCCCTCCCCTGCCGGTAAAAGCCAATTTGTAAAATTACCCAACAGCCAGGCAGACAGGCTCGGGGACTGCTGGCGGTTCCTGTACGCAGACCCAGCATGAAATACCTGTTTCTCAAGGATCCGGGAAGGGCCGTCTCCCCTGTCAGCTGTGCCTTCCTTCTCTCCCCCGAGCTTTCTAAACAAGCCGTTGGCCTGGGGCCAGTAAAGCAAGGCGTTCCTGCCCAGATATGAGCTGTCCTCGGGGAACGAGGCTCGCTGATGCCCAGTGTGCATCCCGACCCTTGGGAAAAGGATCTTCGGCAGAGGCACTACACTCAGCAAGAGAAACATGTTGAAGAGTCTGCAATTTCTGGTCTTTGTATGTGACAAGCAGCGTCTCGTTCACCCTCACAAGCAGACTTGGCCTCCCCGTTATAAATAGGAAGGGATACCGGTACCCACATTATGGGGCTACACGGAGGACTGAGGGAGAACCTGGACACAAGACAGTGAGCACAGTGCCTGTTTATTACGTGCACACCTTCATCATCTCTGCTACCACTTCATTCACACACACACACCTGTCAAGTGGGAACCATTGCAAGCCCCATGTCCAGAAGAGGCTCAGAGAAGGAAAGAAACTTGCCCAGGGTCACACAGCTTTTAAACTGATGGAACCAAACCCTAACCTCCCAGGCAGTCTGACACTCTATGACCAGACCCTTAATCTCTGGCACATAATTTAACAGTAGTACAAGCTTCGTGAGGATCTGATGAAAGAACAGATGGTGAGTGTCACCTGGCTTTTCCAGACGTTAGCATTTGTAGTATCGATCGGAGAACAGAGGCCTCAAAGCTTTGACTCTCAGGACCTCTTTACACTCTTAAAACTTTCCAAAGAGTTTTAGGATCCCAAAGAGTTTTGCGTATGTGGCTTATATCTATCGATATTTACAGAATTTGATAATAAAATTGATAAAATTTAAAAAATATTTTTATCCATTAAGTCATATAAATGAGAACAAGAGTAAACCCATGACGTGTTGGCACAAATAACGTATTTTAGAAAAAATAATCATATTTTGCAAAATGAAAAAAGTAGTGAGAAGATTCACATTGTTTCACAGTTTTACAAATCTGTTTACTGTCTGGCTTAATAGGAAACGGCTGGATTCTCTTATCTGTTTCTGCATTCGGCCTCGTGCCGTACGTCATGTTGGTGAAGCACATGAAGAAAACCTGGCCACAAATAGATATGTCGTTGGAAAGAAAGGGGGACGTTAATAGTCTTTTTGGATAATCATGGGTATTATTCTTTGATAATACACCGAAACTCAACAAGACACCTCTTTGTTCCTGAAAGATGTGTTGCCATGTGGAATCTGAGACAAAAGCAATGAAATTTTTGTACTCTGCTGTGTTAAAATCCATTAGTCTATCTTATACTTTGAATGGGTCATCTGCCCAGGCACGATTTTGTAGCATCCCATGTGGTCATTTGGAAAACATGGGTTCATTGGTTATGCATTCTCCCAAATATTGACCCATTCCATTACATGGTCTGAAAAATTACTACTGATCTCATCAGAAAAATCTTTAGGAATCGGGAAGTGGTCTAGTTCACTGTGACAGATACAAGTTTTCCAAAATTCTAATTTTGCCTTAAAAGTTTTCATTTTTCCCGGCAATGACAGCCTCACTTTGTCCATGCTCAAAAAAATGTCTAAGTATGCCAGTATGAATGCCCATAGTTTGTCTGTCAATCATTCTTGCAATAAGTGTTCCTTGAAAAAAGTGGACGGTTCAGCTCATACCTGGATCACTCGAGCGCTTTTCCTGGAGATATTGAGAGACTGGATGTGGTTGTCCAGATACTGTATTTTCTGTTTCATCATGTGGAATATTAAAAAGCCAGGTACTCACGCGTTGAGATTCAGCCTTAACAATTTCATGGCTTCATCAAGGACGTTCTTAAATGAAACCCTCTTCCAACTGCCACTGTGGGACGGTGAGAAACACGAGCCCTGGGAAGCACATCGGGTACCACTGCCTTGATGCACGCTCCGGCTCCCGCGGTTTCACCCTCATTGATGCTGCACAGTTGGGGTAAACACCAACACTGTGAAAAAGACAAATAACGTCTGAGGATTATGAAAAGAGTGTGACCTCACGGGTCCCCTGAAGGGGTCCTGGAAACCCTGAGGATCCAAGGACCAGAGTTTAAAACTGCTGAACTGGGTTATCAGATCCAGAATGCGGTTTATATCTGTTCTTGTTGGCTCTGTGCTTAATAAAGAATGTGGGGAAGGAAGGAAGGTGGGGGGAGGAAGGGAGGGAGGGAGGGAGGCAGGGAGGGGCCTAGTTAGTGAGACAATAGACTGCACTCAAATTTAAGTCCCAGACCAGCCCCAAGACCTCAGAAACCATCCGTCTGGGGCAGTGTGGGAGGGGAAGTCACTGTGGCCTCTGAATAAGCTCTGGCCTCTGCAGACTTTTCCACGCCTGCAGAAACAGCCCAGGCCTCTGGGTCTCTTTTCCCTTAAACTTCAATCCTTTGATGTGGGATCTCAAAACTGTACAGAATATGTAATATCCTCACCTTGAATTTAGATGTCAACATGCCTGTGGTTTGACAGTCGACTCCTGCATCAGTCATGGTCTCGCTAGGGAAGAGCCTTGCCCGGAGGTAACTGAAGAGGGTGTCACGGGGGGGATTTACAGAGCGAGGGCAGGGACTGGGGAACCGACAAAGGATGGGGAAGCATCCAGAGACTAAGAAGAGCGGGATCATCAGCACCTGGGAGAGGAGGGGGAGGGGAGGGGCAGGGAAGAGCTGGCAGAGCCGGCCAACACCCAGCCAGCGGGTCTCTGCCCCCGCCCTCCAATCTGCTTCTGGTCTCTCCCATTGGCTAATCCCAACAGGAAGCAGGAAGCAGGGCATCCTCCAGGCGCACAGAGCCTCGTGAAGAGTGGATCCGGAGGGGTAAGTGGAGAAGACCCAGCAGACTTTCTGAGTAACAGTGTCAAATGCAGCACATGGCCACATCCGGCTGCAAAAGGGCTCGCGGTGACAAGCCTCCCGTCTCTCAGCCCAGCGTGACACCCAGCCTGAATACGGCAGTGGGGTCTGCAGGCCCCTCTCTGTTAGCACTTTCCCCCAGCTCTTCCCACCCCAGCCAGCCCCCTGGCCCTCCTTCTGAGGCCTCGCGAACATCCAGGCTGCAGTCTGTTGGCTTCTCCTTACGGTACCCTGACTCACCATTATTAGTCCCTTATTAGGTACCAAGCATGGGAAGGAGCTGCTGTTGCCACTCCCCTTTTGTTCATGAGGAAATCAGGAATCAGAGTGGCAAAGCAACCAGACTTAGTAACACAGCAATGCACGGCAGTGCCTAGAGAATGAAACCCATGCTGTCACAAGCTACTTGCCAATGCCTTTTCCAGCACGGTGAGGCCAAGGACACTGCCCTGAGTCTACAGAGCCCCAGGGTCCAGGCCCAATCTTGGGCAGCCTCGCAACTCACTTTATTCCCTTTCCTGTGCCTCGGTTTCCTCCTCTGTGAAACTGAGAGTTCCTCTAGGCGATGCTAAGACGTCTCCCAGCCCTAACGACGCCCAAGCCCCGTGGGGTTGTGGACATTACAGCCTTGGCCTTCTAGATTCGAAAATGGCCCCAGAACCACATCCGTGCTGGAAGATTTTGTGGACAAACAATTCACTTCTTCTCCCCGGCCCCGTGCACTTGTCGGGCTCAGCAGATGTGGAATTCTGACACTGCACTTAGAGAACTTCCTCCATCTGGATTTCTGCAACCCACAGGGCATCATTTGCCAAACATGTGTTTTACAAAACACGGGCCCACTTCCCTGAGACTCGTGGAGCTGATCAAACCCACCTTTCTCCCATCACATGAATCCTGCCCGTGCACGCTTTCTGGCTGGGAGGACATGCAAGACCACGCTGGGTGAAGGGACGCCGTTGGCTTCCAGGCACCATGTGGGCTCTGCGTGTGCCAGCAGGGATGGCAGAGAATGTACAAGGCCACGCTCTCCTGAAAATATAGAAGTGGAACATGTGGTGTTAATAGAACACACAACAGGGGTCAGTGGGATAATGGAAAATAATTCATTTCTAATGTCAGGCCAACTAATGCTGTTGGGAGGAACATGGAGAAGTGTGCCCATGTGTCACCGCTCACTTTTCTGCATAACATTCAAGAAAATTAGGGACAGCTGACGTTGGTGTGGCTAACGAATTTAGGAAGGCTTTTGAGCGGCCAGAGTAAGGACAGGTGTGAACACTGCTGCACTCAAGGGGTTGAAGTGCTGACTTCCTCTGAAACACAACTTTAAAAAACAATTATTTATTTCTCTAAAATTGCGGTAAAATATACATGACATAAAATTTACCCTTTTAACCATTTTTAAGTGTATAGTTCTGTGACATTAAGTACCTTCACATTGTTGTGTGACTGTCACTGCCCAGAACGTCTCTAGAAGCTTTTCATCTTCCCCAACGGAAACGCTGTCCCCATGAAACATCAGTCCCTGTTCTGCCCTCCCTGAGTCCCTGGCACCCACCGTCCTACTTTCTGTTTCTACGAATTTGATTCCTCCAGGAACCTCGTATAAATGGAACCCTACAGTGTTTGTCGTGTGTGACCGGCTTATTTCACTGAGCATAATGTCTTCACGGGTCATCCACGATGTAGCATGCGTCAGTCCTTCATTCCTTTTTAAGGCTGAATAATACTCCATTGTGGGGGTGGACCCCATTTTACTCGTCCATTCATCCATCGATGGACCTTTTGGCTATTGTGAATAATGCTGTATAGACATCCCTGCTATGAATAACTTTTACAATAGGTACTCCTAGGCTGGTAGAATAATTGATAGACTACCAAACTCACATAGCACAACTGTCCTCAAGCTAAAGGGAGGGCTCAAGGTGTAATGGAACACTCATGATCTTTGACACCAAAATATACCTGGTTTCAAATGTGTCACTGGCCAGCTGCAACTTTGGGCAAGTTTAACCCTCGTGAGTCTCACTTTGTTCATCTGTAAAATGGCATTTTGCAGGGGACACCACTGGTTGCTGTCCCAGCATCCACTTTCCTGGTTCCTAAGAGAATTCTGATTTTTCTTTTCAACTTTCTACTCCTCCTAGGTCATGTGCAGGTGCTGAGGTCTCCCACTGATGGGGAATGGGGCTCAGTTAGTTAGGTGGGCACAGCAAGCCACACACCCTTGCCCATGATTGGCTCGGAAACCCAGGCTTCAGCCAATCGGCTCCTGGTGGCCCCTTGGCAACTGTTGCTAGGGTTGGGGCAGACTCCTCCCCCAGCAGCCCCATCGGACTGATGGTAGGTAGCAGTGGGACTCCATACACCTGGGAACCAACAGGAAAGCCGGTTGTTCCAGTTGCTGCTGGCAGCCGTCCTGCCACCACGGGGAGCCTGCACCACGGGGACAGAGCAGATGGAGCTGGAGTCCTGGTTACACCCTGCCCAGCACATATATGCACAGACACACACTCACTATATCTATGGACTTAGAATCAGAATGTTAAAATAAAACAGATCACTCTAAATCATGGTGATCCTACCTTATCATTATTGACAGGTGATGAGCTAAAGCCACAGAAAACTAAATTCACTTGCCCAAGGTCAACCAGGAGAGCTGTATAAAAAGACCACCACTAGGGGTGACCCTGTGGCTGAGTGGTTAAGTCCGTGTGCTCTGCTTCAGCGGCTCAGGGTTTCACGAGTTTGGATCCTGGGTGTGCACCCAACACGGCTCATCAGTCCATGCGAGGCGACATCCCACATAGCACAACCAGAAGGACCCACCACGAGAATATACAACTATGCACTGGGGGGCTTTGGGGAGAAGAAAAAAGGAGGAAGATTGGCAACCAATGTTAACTCAGGGCCAATCTTCGAAAATAAATAAATAAATAAAAATAAAAGTTTTGTTTTTTTTTTTTAAAAAAGACCACCATTCAAGCACCTTAGCTCAGCTGTGCCCTGTATTGTGCTCACCTACGTGGGCGCACATGCTCCCCACAACACACACACGCACACACACGCACACACACACACAGTGAGGTTCAGAAGTTGAATCTCACAATAATAACAGACCCCCATGATCATTCATAGCTGTGAAGCACGTGGTCTGTTGGCTGATCACTGGAGTACGGCTGGAGACAGAGACTGATCACAGAAAGAGAAGCGCATAGGAAACAGTTTTTGTCAGTATTACTACTGCTGCTGAAATAAGACAGCGTTCGAAGTGGAGGAAAAATGAAAAATAACGCAGAGATGGACCAGCTGGGGTAGGAGCCAGATGAAGACGGGACACGTCTTCTTAGCCCATGGATTCATTCACTTTCAGCAAAGCAAGAGCTTTTGCAGGGCGACTGGGGAAATCTGCATGAGACCTCTAGACCAGCTACAGAATTGCGTGGGGCGGGCAGAGGGGTGGGGGAGAGGCAGCAAATAAGGTAAATATTCATATTTGGGGACTCTAAGTGAAGGGTATCTTGAGAACTTCCGTGGTCCTCTTCTGTACATCTGAAATCACATTAAAAAAAAAAAAAAATGGTGTGCTTTCTAAGGGACACCTGTGGAGAAAACAGACGACTGATTCAAGAAAAGAAATGACGGTGGGAAGGTGTGATGGAGCCCGATAGGAAATGAGCCGGCCCCTAGGAGCCCGAAAGTCCAGGAGAGGCTGCGCCTACGATGCCGTCCCTCCAATTATTGTGGTGAGTTCTCCCGACCTGCTTTCAGTGTCACGGTTCAAATTGTCAAAGGCCCCTCTCCGGCTATGTCACCATTGCTGTTGGCAGTAGGCCAGAACCACTGACACGCTTTGCACATGCTGACAGATTGGAGAACATATAAATATGGAGCGCCCACCATGTCCGATGACATGACACACGCAGAGAGGTAGTGTACACACTTAGGATACAATGGGGTCCCTTAGTTTTAAATCAAGATTTCTTGCATTATACACGGTAGTCACGAGTGAAATATTTCTCAAGCATAGCCACCCCCTTTCAACATAGAACACAGTGTATAATACAATGGTAGAGTATTTCCTGTATGATAAACTACAGGATCTTGGAGATAATAGGGCAGCAAGCACACCGCCACTTGTATTGGGCGTCTCCTGGGTGCCAGGATCTGTGCTAAGTGCAGTTGTCGCGCCTGCAGAGAAGGAAGCCCCGAGTCGCGGGGAGCTGTTGCTCCCCCATTTCCTCTGTGATGCACGGCAGAGCCGGGAGTGGAAGTCTCCTTGAACCCAGAGGCTGATATCTCAATGTGACATGATGTCACAGCCCCAGCACGTCACCCTGCTCGACACACACCACGAGTTCACGTCTACATTGCATTTGGCACTGAGTGCAATCCAATCAGAGGCAACTGGAGACCCCCTTGTTGCACTTTCCCAGGGTCCACCGACAGGCACGTGACTGGACTTTCCAGCCCTGCCACTTGCAGAGTCATCTTCATGGTATCAAGCCACCGCAAATCGGAACCACCACTTCTTTCAGCCTCATCCAGTTTGCCCAAAGCCATGTAAGCAAGCTGGCAGAACTGCACCTCTGCCTTTCTCCACACGGCTGCTCGGGGTACATGGTGATGGACACATCACAGCCACTTGAGCACAGCGTTCTTAGATGGGAGCTGGCAACTCAGATCCACCTGTTGACCGAGTTCCAAAATGATTGTCAATTTTGCATGGTTATTGGTGTTGTCGTTTCTGCATTTCACTTCGCTTTGAGAGGTTTGAACAATAAGAATAATTGCTCAGGGATGCTTGGAGCCCAAGAGAGAACACGCGGCTGCTTTTGAACTCAAACAAATGCCCTTTGACAGAGGAACACAGCCTGCTGAGCCCAGAACTCCACTCTCCGCACAGAGCAGGTGCCTTCCTTCTCTGCCTGCAGTGACTTTCTACCTCCCTGTCCTTGTCCCCTGGCCAAGATGGCCCCTCCTCCCGGGCCGGGTCAAGAGCATTTCCTCCCATCCCCCTCCCTCCTGTGCGGAGATAGTGCTGTCCGTGGTGACACAGTGTGCAGGAGGTGTCCATCAAGCCTGACGCTCCTGACTTATCGTATCACTTCCCTGCCTCATGGCTTCTGGGCTGAGCTTCGTGCTTGCAGGCCACGGCACCACGCGGGTCTGCAGGGGTGTTTAAGACAGGCGTGGTTCGTTTTCTGATCATCCATGGATTTTATATTTCTGCCAAAAATTATAAACAGGCAATATTACATATGCACATTTGGCAACTAAATGTCATCTGACTTGCCAGCTCCGATGGACAAAATGTGGATGTGGAGTGTGTTGTGTTGAGATAATTGTGGGGCCATCCCTGGGGTCTGCAGGGAAGAGTGCGGGAATCGATTAGCAATGTCTGCCCTGGTAGAAGGAAGGGCAGTCAGCAGTCATGAGTTCCCATTCTTTATTTGGTGAGGAAGATTGGCCCTGAGCTAACATCTGTTGCTACTATTCTTCTTTTTGCTTAAAGAAGATTGTCGCTGAGCTAACATCTATGCCAATCTTCCTCTATTTTGTACATGGGATGCCCTCTTAGCATGGCTTGATGGGTTGTGCATAGGTCCACACCCAGGATCCGAACCCATGAACCCTGGGCCGCTAAAGCGGAGCATGAGAACTTAACCACTATGCCACTGGACCGGCCCCATGAGTTCCTATTCTTGATACCCGATGCCCTGCAGCAAGGGTGGACAATCCACCTTTAAAGTCTAAACTGGCTTTCTCCCCATACCCCCACCCCACCTCCTCAGTTCCTTGGGGTGATTTCAAGCAGTGCCTCAAAGCCCAGGACAAACTGCCCGCAAATCCCCAGGGAGCTGGACGGGTTCTGGGTCAGTGTGCCCTGGTGGGCCTGAGATTCTGCATTTCAATCCAGCTCCCAGGTGATGTCTGAGGACCACGAAGTGGGTAGTGAGGATTTAATGTAAATGAATAAAGAGGACCGAATTAAGAGCCCAGCACATTCTAAAGTAAAAGTGAGTCCATCACCCCTCTACTGTCTAAAAGCTCGGAGCAGCTCAGGGACCCCATGACTGTCCTCCGTCGGTCCCACCTTTCAGGCCAGAGCCGATAGTCTATCTGAGAAAACTCTTGCTCGCTCCAGGACTCTGCTCACGCGATGCTCTGACCCACCTGCAGCCCTGATTCAAGGGGCTGCAGCCTCCGCTCAGCCCTCCAGACTGCCCTCCTGTCTTTCTCTCCTTCCTCGAGTCCCGGGGGCCGACCACACGGATGATATCAGTGGCCCTGGCTCTCTGGCTCTGGCCGGAGTCACCAGTGGGGACACCAGCAGGAGACTGGAGCTGGCGGGGGGGGGGGGGGGGGGGGGGGCGGGGCACAGTCTTGTCCCTGAAGGACGTGCTCGTCTTTTGTAGGAAGTGGAGGGCCCGGCACGGGGGACAGCCCAGGGAGGGAGAGCTACCGTTACTATAAGTCTCTGTTATTTTTATTTTATTTCATGCGCTATCTTTATTAAACCTATTAAATTCCAGCTCAGGCGCCTCCTTCAGGAAGCCTTCCCAGATTATTTGAACCTTCAATAATATCCTCCTCCTTTCAGCTCACTCAGCAAATAACTTAGCCCCTTATTTTGAGCCATCTTCTCTCTTTTTGTCCAATTGCTTCTAAGCATCGGTCTGGTCTCCACAAATCGACAAGAAACTTCAATTTGCTCTCCAGGTGTGAACATGCCCCGTCTCCCGTTGCCCCCGGCACGGCGCCCGGCTGTCCCTGTGGACACGGGTGAACTGTTCCTCTGATGGGGCGACCCACAAAATGCATCTGAAACTCAACAGATGCAGATCAATGATTTGAGAATAACCTATTTTTTATTTGTGGTCTCCATTTTCTGGAATAAATGAGTATTTAGGGAAATGTCTAAAAAAAAAACGTATTTTTAAATCAACTTTTTAAGACGGCTTTATTGAGATATAATTTACATGCCATACAATTCACCCACTTAAAGTGCACAGTCAGTGATTTTAGTGTATTCACAGGGTTGGGCAACCAACAACACAGTCAATTCTAGAACATTTGTTTCAACTCAAAAGGAAACCCCGTATCTATTAGCAGGCGCCACCTCCCCCATCCCGCTCTTTGGTTTCGAGCATACATTTAAAACACGAAGCAGAAAAAGGGCATTACAAATGGAAATCGCTCAAGACACGTTTCTGTTTGCATCGCCTGGGATTCTGATGACTTTTTTACTGGCTGTGTTTCAGGAGAATTGAATTCAGATGACACGAAAATTCACCTGATTTTGCAGAACCAGTTCCAGTTCACCTGCCTCCTTGCACACCTGAGTTCAGCAGCCTCGTCCTTCCACTAGAGGGCGTGGCGTCATAGATGCCGGCTGATCCACCTGGGCTGTCGCAGGTGTTCCCCACCGCACCCCCTTTGAGGGGAAGAGCCCGTTGCTGCCAGTCTGGGACGAGCTTCGGATGGAGCCCTGCCTCCTGTGTTGTAATCGAGCCTGGGAAGGAAGCTTTCATTTCTGAGCCAACTGCAGACTAGATTGATTCCAAAGGTGAGGCATGGACACAAAGAAAATACTGTACGTCGATGCTGCCGCTGCTGACGATAATAATACTGCCATTTATTGAGTATTTACAGTGTGCCTGGCACGGCACTAAGAACATTACACGCGTATCTTATTTAATCCTCGCAACAGCCTTCTGAGATGAAACTTATTATTTTGCCCTGTTTTCTGGTGAGGAAGCTCAGAGAAGGAGCTTTATTAACAAGCCCAGAGGATCCCTGTAGATCTTCAGAGCAGTGGAATGATCTGTTTGGATAGAGCGGGAGGCCAGTCTGAGGTGGATGACCTCCTGAAGGTTTCAAACTCTAGAATTTGAGAGTTCTGACTTCTACAACGCCAGAAGCATAGGACGTTCCTCGACTGAAAACACTGAATCCTTTTAAACCAAACGCAGAGGGAGATGTGCATTCACATGGAGTGAAAAGAGCCCATTTTCAATATAAATCAGAAACGTCTGGGGACAGCCCAGTGGCGTAGCACTTAAGTTCCTGCGCTCCACTTCTGCAGCCCGGGGTTCACAGGTTTGGATCCCAGGTGCGGACCTACACACCGCTCATCAAGCCACGCTGTGATGCTGTGCGTTTGTATGTGATGCGTCTCACATACAAAATAGAGGAAGACTGGCAGACGTTAGCTCAGGGACAATCTTCCTCACCAAAAAAAGAAAAAAGTCTGACAATGTGTGCCATGAAATGAGGGCTCTGGATCTCTGGAAACCTGTCTTTGATCAGCCTTGATGGACTAATCTGACCCCAGTAATGGCCAGATCCTTAAGGTCTTTTGTTCCAACCAGATGGTGTCCACCTGGGGACGGCAACTGTCCCAAGTTTTACTGTCCCCCACTTGCAGCATGGGGCCCAGAAGCAGCCATGGGCACTCCATCTTTGGTTTAGGCCCCTTTGCTGTGGAATTCACATTCTTCGTTTTAAAGATGTTGATGTGACGAGCGGAATGTCCCAGGTGGCCCAGAACAGCCAGCATTCGAAGTTTCCAGGGGCAGGAGACAGGACTCCAGACGTGGGAGGGGAAGCCCTTCTCGCTCCCAAGTGCGGTGGCCCTTGTTCAGGGCAGCGATTCCAGCTGAGCTGCAGAAAGCCTCTGCTGGAGCTGGGGTCTTGCAGTCTACACCAGCACCCACAGAGCCCCAGCAAGCAGGCCCCCGAGTGTGCGTTCCCCTCCAATTCTCCACAGCTTCTCGCTCCTTGACAGAGTCCCTCCCCCTTGAAGCTTTCTGATCGCCTTCGGGTGTGCGGCCACTCTGGAGTTCTGGAGCATCCCTGATGGCACGACCCGATGTGGCCCTGCCTTCCTGCCACCTTCCATTGTAGGGGAACGTCGTCTTCAGGAGGAAATTGTAAGTAGTGGATAAGCACGGCTGCAAACTTATAAGATACCAATAAGCAGAAGAGGAAAAAGTTATTACGAAAGCTAGCCACTCGGGAATGTGAAATGGTGCTGCCAAGTTTGGAAGATGGTCTGGCGGTTCCTCAAACTGTTGAGCCTGAAGTTACCACGTGACCCAGCAAGTCCACTCTCCCAGGCCCTCTTGACTCATCACTCTGCAGTCTGGACCCCACAGACAGTGGCATTTTCCTTCTCTGCTCAACTATTACCCTCTATCGGCACCATTTTAACCAGCAGTGAATTATTCCACTGGGGCACGGGACGCAGGGTGGGTTCTCACAGTTTCAGGACCTGTCGCTGTCCACTGGGAATTCATTCATTCATCAAGACCAAGTAGACGCCCACCAGGACCTCAGCCCAGGTTCATCGGGATGCCGGAGGCTGGAAGCTGCCAGCGTCCTCAGCCCTGCATCCTTCCTCAGGTCCATGGCTGCTCGGCCAACCACCAACGCCAAAAGCTAACGACTAGGGTGGATGCGGCAAGATTCCCCAGGCCTTTAGTGACTTCAGGGTGTGTGTGTGTGAAATGGGCTGGGTGGGTTGCTACAAAGATAAAACTGGCCTGTGTGTGCTCACGGCATGGCAGGTCTTGTCCAGTGTCCCTCACTGATAAACACCAGGGCCATGTAACGTGACTGCCCATCGCACGACCGCAGCACAAGGGCTGAATGAAGGACGATCATGGCCAGAGGCCAGCCGCCCGGGACCCCATGGGCATCCCTGAGGCCAGTCTCCACCATGGAAGGCCTGCTGGGGGCGTCACAGCACAAGCCCAGGTCACGCCCTGAGGCAGGATTCCTGACCTCCAGTCTCTGCGGTTCCCAGGGGGCAGGCAGGGTTCATGTCCACAGCGAGAGCTGCCGGGGAGGAAGGATGCACTCAGGAGGGCGGACGGGGAGTGTTGGCATCAGGAGCCCAGGGCCTCATACCTGAGTCCTCAGCTGTGTGACACTGACTGTCACATAATCTCTCTGAACTTCAGTTTTCTTGTCTGCAAAAGGAGCTTTGTGACACTTTCTTCAAAGAGACTTCATGAGGGTTAAATGAGCAAGTAGGGAACAAACAGATGAATGACAGTGAGTACACCGTGCGTGCTGCACGCCAGGCTCTGTGTGAGGAGGTCACACGCTCATTCACACCCTCGCACACACTCACACACTCAGTGGATGTTGTTAAGCTCCCGTTTACTAAGTTTATCAATACAGAAGTGGAGACAATTTCCTGCCCTCACGTAGCTGACAGTCTAATGCTGGAGACAGAAAAGAAGCCAGAAAAGAGATAAACGATGTGTCTTCAGTAGTTCCAAGTGCCACGGAGAACAGTAAATAACCAAGACGAAGCGGGGGCAGGGACGAAGTGTGGGCCAGTTAGTGGAGGCTCTGTTTTAGACATGGGGTCGGGGAAGGGCTCCGGAAGGAGATGGCCCCGGGCCCAGACCTGGACGGCAGGGAGCAGACAGCCTGCAGAGTTCTGGCGGGAGAGCACTCCAGCACTCCGGAGCAGCGGTGACGAAGGTGCCCAGGAGAGACGTCATCCTGTGGTCACTGATGCACACCAGGGGGCCGGGGCCCACAGCCCCCACTTCCCAGCTTTGACGCCAGGCGCTCAAGCTGGAGAATCGCCCAGCACCTTCTGGCCCTGAAGCCGCCATCTCGCCCTTGGGGACAAGGTGGCCCTATCAGCGGTGGCCAACTTTAGGCTGCACCTGGATGTAATTTCTCCCTGGTGCTAATTGGCAGGGGGTGGGAGGAGGGAGCAGGGAAAGCCAAATAAAGCTTCACAGTCCTGGCTGTGCCTGAGTGAACGCCCTCGTGGGGCACAGGGCTGGGGCCGAGAAAGGATGCCCACAGCAGCCTCATCATCTCATTAAATCAAATTACTGGGCACACTGGGAGTGCTGGGCACCCCAAGGGGTGTGCTCCCCTGCTGGTCATGAATAGCCTGTCTTGTTTCCCTTAAAAATAATTTTTTTAATGTCTTGACAAAACACCTCTCTCTTTTGGGATTTCCAAAGTTAGCAAAAATTGAGCTCCGAGCAGCAAAAGGCCCATTGGTGAATGGTTTGCATTTTCCATTTCCTTCGCTTCCATCTTCCTGCTCCGTTGGAAGGAAAGGGAAGCACTTAATGGCACGGGGGAGGGGGCTTTGCTAAGCTGCTGCAGACCCTTTGTTCCTTGGCCCCCATCTCTCGGAGAGCTCTGTGTCCATGCAGCCTCCTCTGGCCCTCCTTGCCCAGGATGGGGTTTGGGGACCGTGCCCCTGGCCCTTTTCATTACTGTTCCTTTCTCTCAGGGATTTTTTCCCCCGGTTGTCAACAGTATGTCCAGGGGAGTTTTTCTCCCGTAAGCCTCGCCTGCCAAGGGCTTAGGGAGAGCCAGGGAGAGCCAGGCATCGCGAGGTGACAGCACAGGGCTGGCCAAATCATTAGCCGCTTCCGTGGACGATGAATCTGTCAGCTGCGGCGCGGCCGTGAGCTCTGACGCTTTCCTCCAAGCCTTTGATGGCTGACCTTGTCAAGGCGGAGGCAAGGAGGGGCGGGGTAGCGTTCATCCTCTGTCCTCCCCCGGACCGTGGAGAGCAGGAAACAGGAGTCCAGAGCAGATATCAAAGGCCACAAGGTTCTCAACATCACCAAGAGAAGCAAGGCCCAACTTGGCCACTGAGCGTGCCTCCAGGACCGGGCTAGGGGGTCTCCAGGTTAACGTGAGGAATCCGGTGGGGGACACATAGGCAGCAAGGAGATCAGAGCTGACACACAGCCTTGGGAGGCCAGGGATGCCCAGGGAGAGCGAGCCAGAGGAGGGGGTCCCACTCCCTTCACAGCTGAGCCCCGCTTCTCTCAGTCTCATGGTCCAGCACTTCTCCCCCCAGTGACCCCCATCCAGACCACCCTGAGTGAATTGCGACCCCACCTCCTGGACACACCCCCACTTCACGCCGCTTCTGTTCAGATTGTGCCTTCTGCCCAGAGCACTCCGCTATAGCTGCTTCTGTTCCTCCCGAGCATCTCCATGGACCTCACCCCCTCCACCACCAAAAGAACTCTGTCCCCGATCCCCCCTCCCAGCACTTACCCTGCAGTAGTTCACACTGGATTGTAACTGCCCGCTTATCTCTCTGTCTCTCACACTGAGCTGTGGACCTGGGAGAACAGGACCTGTCTCTTCTTCCTTGTGAACCTGCAGTACGAGACCCAGAGCACATCACCCTCATGTGTCCTGACTCCTTGTTGCAAGATGGCTGCAGCAGCTCTGAGCATCATATCCTCTCCTGACAGTGCCCCAAGAAGGAAGGGAAGAAAAAGATCTCACTTTGAATGTCTCTTCCTTACATGGGGGCAGAAAACATGCCCCAGAAGCAGACTTCTTATGTCTCATTGGTCATAACTGGGTAGATGGCTACCCTAAACATTGAAAAGATAGGTGAAGGGAGGGAGGAAAGGAAGGAGGGAAAGAAGAATTGATGGGAGGATGGAAGGAAGGAAGGAAGGGAGGAAGGAAGGGAGGGAGGTAGGGAGGGTAGATTGAAGGGAAGGAGGAAGGATGAATGAATAGAGTGGTGGATGGGTGAATGGCAGGATAGGAGGATGGATGGATGGATGGATGGATGGATGGATGGGTGGATGAATGGATGGATGGATCGATCAATAGAAGGAAGGAAGGAAGGAAGGATGGATGGATGGATGAGTGGATGGGTCGATCGATCAATAGAAGGAAGGAAGGAAGGATGGATTTTTTTTCCTTAATTGCTTTTCCTACATGCTTCATTGTGATTATATGTAAGTTTTATGGGAATTGCACCTAGAAGATGGCACATGGGAGACCTGGACTCTAGTTCTGGTCTTGAGTTGATAAAACAGTGTCAGAAACACAGAAAGTCTGTCTCAGGCCAGCTCTACCTTCCTGCTTCCTTGGATGGCCTTGAGGTCCAGTCCATTTCCCACTCAGAAAGCCCATCTAGAAGCTTCCATAGCACATGGTATGAGTTGAATCCTCAAAGCCAGCCCTTCCCCCTTCTTGCGTGCTGGCCAATCCAGCTCCCATGATGGAGGCTCCAAATGCCAGATGCCCCCTTTTCCAGTTAGGGAGGGTCTCTGGAGCCAGTTCCAGCCAAGAAAACAGGGGAAGTCTGCTTTCTGGGAAATGTAAAAAGAGGCGCCTTTCCCCACGTCTGCTTTGGACGCTGTCAGGAGAGGACATGCCGCCTGAGTCTGGGGCCGCCGTCTTGCAGCCTGAGGACAAAACGCCGACACTCTGAGGATGGACAACGCCTGGACCACAATGACATCATCAGGCCACTGAACAAACCTTGAGCTCACTACGTCTGTGCTTCTCTCTAGAGACAATTAAGTGACTTATTTACACTACTCTTAGTCAGAGTTCTGATCACTTGTAGCCAAGACCTCACAGGGAAGCATCTCCCTTTGCAGGTGGCTATGTCTTTGGCAATCACGGCCTTCCCTGAGATTCAGACATCAAGGACGGCTGCAGGGGGGAGGCGGGCTTCAATGAAATGGATCAGGAGGAAACATCAAACTTGGCTTTAAACCACTATTTGTTTAGTTCACAATTCTGCGAGGAAGCTGGCTGGTTCTTCTGGTCTGGGATGGGCTGGCTCGTTTCCACTGGGCGCTCTCGCTCCTCCGTCTGTGGTCAGCTGGGAGCTAGAAGGGCTGGGCTGCTTTCACCCCCATGCTGCTGGGCGGCCAGGCTGTTGGCTGGGCTGTCTCAGTCCTCCTGGGCCTCTCACTCTCCAGCTGACTGGCCAGGCTCAGACACACCAGGTTCTAGGGTCCTGAGAGCAGCGAGCGGCAAGGCCCGGTGCACAAGCTCTCGTGTCGCATCTGCTAATGTTCCGGAGGCCAAAGCGAGCCACACAGCCAAGCCCGGGGTGGAGAAATTGTCTCCAGCCCCAATGGGAAGGAAGAGTTAGTGAGGGTTTTCAGACGCAGTGGGGAGAACAGATAACAGGCCTTGGAGGGACACAGAGGAGGGAGCAGTGACCTCGACGGGAGGGACCAGGGAAGACTTCACAGGGCAGGTGACGCTTGAGACGGAGCCCTGAACGATGAATGAAAGCTCATGTGGGAAAGTTGAGTTCATGCACATTATTCATGCAACAAGCTTGAGGAAGGAAAAAGAAGCCAGAACAAGGATTGTCTGGCCAACAGTAAGCTTGGCTGTGAGATGGCAGGGGTGTGGCAGAGAGAGGGGATGAAAAATATGAAGAGTTCATTTAACAAGAAGAAAGGAAGTGAGCACAGAGGCAATGGAGTATGGCAGGGAAGAAAACGGAGCTGTCCACCTGGGTGACCTTAGGCACATTACTTAACCTCTCTGTGCCTCAAACTCTTCATCTGTGAGGAGGGGATCATGATCATGATCACACGGGTTTTTACTTTTTTGCATAAAAAAAGTGAAAACATGAGAAGCTCTTACAACAGTTCTTCGTATGTGCTAAGCCCTCAGGAAATCGTAGTGATTTATCGACCGTCTAGCACACGCCAGCTTTCTGAAGGCATTACTGAGTGCATGTTCACAACAACCCGATTGAGGGATATGCTTACCCATGTCAGAGATGGAAAAGCCAGGGCTCAGAGTGCGCACGGAAATGCCCGAGGCACAGAGCTTCGAAGTGGGATCTCCGGTGTCTGAACAACTGTCAGCACGGGGGGCCACACGGACAAGTGGAACTCAACCCCTGGGGCTTCAGCCGTTGGGCTGTGCAGAGTTGGCATGAATGACCTGCAATCTATGAGCCGCCCCTTTAGAACTGCACTATTTCAGACCCGCTCTTCCATCTGTTCCTGCGCTGGAAGAGAGGGAGCGTTTTAGACACAGGTCGCCCCCGTGCCGTCTCGCCCGGCCACAGATGCTGGAGCCACCGGAGCCTTCGTTTATGTGTGTGAAAGGCTGTGCTGGGGTTTTTCCTATAAAACTGTTGTTTTCTTGAAAATGTGCCCTGACTTGACAGTCCTTGGCAGGAGGCAGAACATTCCGGTAACAGAGTCACCCAAAAGGCAACGTCTGTATCCAGCCAAGGAAGCTGAGGCTGACTCCTCCGGGCCGCGGCTCACGGACACTGCAGGTGCGGCTGCAGACGGTCACGCACCCGGGGAGGCGCTCGGCCGCGAGCACGCGCGAAGGCCGCAGCGGCCCAGGTCCCGGCGGAGGGCGTTGTCTTTCCTGGTTCCAGTCCAGGCTAGAATGGCACTCAGGAGTGCACGCGGCCGGAATAGAGAGAGTTTATTTAAAGAACCCGAAAGGTTAAACCACTCAGGGTTCTGCAGAGCTAAATCTGAGGCATTTGTAAGCCGTCCAGACAAATTTGACCTGGGCCACGCCGGGTCTCACAATTTATCCTACACTCTCGTGTCTCTTGATTCTGGAATATACAGCAAAATGCTGAACACTGAGGGGAAATCCATGAGTCAATAGCCATGGAGGCCGACTCTATGCTGCGCGTTCTCTGTGCAGAGCTGGTTTACTTCTCACAGCTCCAGGAGGTGGGTATTGTTATTATCCCTCACTTACGGTTGGGGAAACTGAGGCACAGGAGGTGGGGAGGAATCACTTGCTCGAGGTCTCACAGGGTACCAGGCAGGGTTGGGACTTGGAGCCAGGTCGTGCGACCCCAGCATCCAGCCTCTTCCCGTCAGCCTCCCAGCAGCCCGCCAGCGCTCCACGCATGGGTCCGAATCCGTCTCCAGCCGCAATCTGGCTCCTGGGCTCTGCTCTTGCTCCTCCACCAGCCTCTGGACTTCGGACGGGTCTGCTTAGGCCCCTCTGTTACCGCAGATGAAATGGGTTAGAAACTGACCTCGACCTCCGAGGTGGGAAGGGCCACCTCCCACTCATCTTGCTCAGGGGAAAACACAGAGATGAGACAGGTGAGGGGTTTCACCTGAGGCCCCAGGCCACGCTGTCTGCTCCACTCGCCCTGGCTGAGTCCCCAGAATTCTGCCTGCAGCCTGCTACACACACAGATGCGCAGCTGCCACTACACCCCTGCTGAATCAGAATCAGCAAGGGGAGGCCCCCACCTTGGGGGCACCCCGTACTTGGACCTCTGTGT
The DNA here is from genome assembly GCF_041296265.1 of Equus caballus. Classification (NCBI taxonomy): domain Eukaryota; kingdom Metazoa; phylum Chordata; class Mammalia; order Perissodactyla; family Equidae; genus Equus; species Equus caballus. The sequence goes on along the minus strand of NC_091686.1, from coordinate 33,539,384 downwards.
TTCCATGTTGGGATGTCCACTGTCCCTCCTGAGCAAGCAGACTGGGTGGCGTCTCTGGTGGGTGAGCCTGGCATCGCGGGGCTGTGCTGGCTGAGGGCCGGAGCTCTGCCTTAATGTGCGAGCAACGGGCCGCATCGAGGCTCCGAGGGGCGTGGACATCGGTGGCTGCAGCGGGCTGGCGATGGCGGGGGACTCGCAGTCCAGGTCTCTGGTCACCAGCAGCAAAGTGGACTCTGGATTCTGAAGTCTCCTGACGCCTCGTACCCGCTCTCTGTGATTTTCTGCCCTAGCGGGGAGGTGACGTGGTTAAGGAGATGTTCCCAGCTCCAGCCTCTGTAAGCTCTGGCAGCAGGGATGGCTCTCCAATCACGCCTTTGCTTTCTCCGTTTCGACACACTGCCTCCCACTCCTGCCACAAACCCTGCTTCCCCGAGACGAACGCTGTCACCCCTGTTCTAAGGCGGAAGGCAGGGACTGGCCAAAGAACGGAACCTCTGATAAAGCACTTTCCTTCAGGAAAGCTCATGCAGCCTCTCCCCGCTCCGTCCACCTCTGCATCCTCACGGCCACTCCGCTGGTCCGTGTCCCCTCACCCAGGACACCCAACAGCCACCAACAGGCCTCCCTGTGCCCCGCAGTCTATGCCCCGTGGCTCAGCCTGAGCCACGACCCTGAGTTATAAAACCCATGGTCTTCCATGTCTCTTCTTACAGCCGTTCCATGGCTTCTCATGGTTCTTAAGAATAAACCCAAGCAATCTGGAGTGAGGGGAGGGGCCCCTCGTGATGGGCCCAGGCTCACTTCCCATCGGCCCCACCCTCCGGGCTCCTGCACAGGGCAGGGGAGCCCGTTCCTCCCACCTCCGGCCCCAGCTGGCCCCCTCTCTTGACACGCACCCCCCAAGACAACAGGAAGCATGGCATGTGTCTTTTTCTGGCTTCCTCCTTCTCGCCTCTCAGCTCTCGGCTTCAGCGTCATGCCCACCAGGAATCCCCCGGCCCCCCGCGCTGGGGCCCCATTCCCGCATGCTGCCCTCCACACTGCAGGGGCCCCGTCCCCTGGGCCATGGCCCCACGAGGGCACGGAGGGGCTTCCACTACATCCAAGCACCTGGGGCCCATCCACCCTGGACCCGCGAATGTTCGGCCTCAGTGGCTGAAGGTCACCAGCACCTTCCCTGTGAGCAGGCTGCTCTCTGTGAGGGACATGCCCTCCTGACATGCTGGTCAAGCTTGTTTCCAAAGTTGCATTGTTTGTCACTGGAGATGCCACCCAATGGCAAGGATCCCATTTCCCTTGATAGAGAAGCCATTGAGTTTGCTGGGAGGGGGCACTTTCAGGGACTGTGGGGTTTTCTCCTTATTGGGAGTAAAAGTAACTGAGTCTTGGGGGGTCTGGATTCTCCATCCTCGTTCTTTTTCGTGGAATGTGGGTCAGATTCCGCGGGCACACTGCATGATTTGCCCTGCCCGGGCTGCCTGACACATCCTCCTCACCCTGGTGTTTATGGCCCTGCTGTTCCCGCTGGTCAGTCCCCACTCGGAACACCATGCCAGGATGAGTGCACCCCGCCCAGGGCTCTCTCCACGTTCCTGGGCTTCATCAGGGAGCTAGTTGCCATCCCCATAAAACCCTGGCAGCTCCTTTCTCCTCGCTCCTCTGGGAGCTCCTGCCTACGCCCTTTTCACACGCCCAGGGTGGAATATGATAAGTCATAATCCCTCACTCCAGCTGCATTGTTTGAGCTCCTCCCACCTCGGGGCCTCTTCCCCTTGTGACGGCTTTGAAGTGGCCTAAGCCTCTAGTAGCTTTCAGATGACACTTAAGTTACACCTCTTCTGCATTCTTATCTCCACGCTGACATGTTGGCAGCCCCGCAGCCTCTCCGCCAGGAGCATGTCCCCTGGGTGACCTTTTGGCTTCTGCAGACGGCACCTGGGCGCGCAGATGGATGGGACCTGAGGCGGGGCCTCCCCTGCACTGGGCGCACCGGGCGCAGCAGCCCTGTCTTCCCTAAGTGTCTCCTTTCACCACTGGTCCTCTGCAAGGAGGTCCTCCCAAATGCTCTGGGTCCCCCAAGTGCCCCCACACCATGCTCGCTGCTGTCAGATGTTTTTTTTAATTGTGATAAAACATATATAACATAAAAGTTACCATTTTAGCCATTTTTAGGTGCACAGTTCAGTGGCATTAAGCACACTCACGTTGTTGTGCGGCCATCCCCACCATCCGTCTCCAGAACTTTTCCATCTTCCCAAACTGAGACTCTGTCCCCGTTAAACACTCCCCACCCGCCTCCCCCAGACCCCGGCACCCACCGTCCTACTTTCTGTCTCTATGAACTTGGCTCCTCCAGGAACCTGATATGAGCAGAATAATACAGTATCGGTCCTTTTGTGACCGGCTTAGTTCACTGAGCACAATGTCCTCAAGATTCATTGTTGTAGTGTGGGTCAGCCTTTCCTTGCTTTTATGGCTGAATAATATTCCACTGTATGGATGGACCACGTTTCGTTTATCCATCCATCTGTTGATGGACAGTTGGGTTGCTTCCGCCTTCTGCCTCTTGAGAATAATGCTGCTGTGAACATGGGCGGACAAGTATCTGTTTGAGTCTCTGCTTTCAGTTCTTTGGGGTACATACCCAGAAGGGAACTTCTGGATCTTAATTTTGTTTAATTGTTTGAGGAGCTGCCACTGTTTTCTACAGTGGCTGCACCATTTTGCATTCCCATCAGCACTGCACAAGAGTTCTAGTTTCTTCACATTCTCACCAATGTTTCTTATTTCTCATCTTTTTTTTGGTGAGGAAGATTGACCCTGAGCTAACATCTGTTGCCAATCTTCTTCTTTTTGCTTGAGGAAGATTTCTGCTGAGCTAACATCTGTGCCAATATTCCTCTATTTTATATGTGGGACACCTCCACGGCGTGGCTTGATGAGTGGTGCCATGCCTGCGCCCAGGACCCGAACCTGCAAACAGCGGGCTGCCAAAGCAGAGAGTGCAACCTTAACCACTATGCCACTGGGCTGGCCCTTCACCTTTTTGATAATAGCCATCCCAATGGATGTGACATAGGACCTCACTGTGTTTTGTGTCAGAAGGTTTTTAATCCTCCAGCATCAAAACCTGCCAGACGTTCTCTCCTGGAACATCATTTTAAAATACTTTTTCCTCTCTCCTTCTTTCCTTAAGGAGATAGTTTAAGAACAATGTGGTCCTGTTATTTGTGTCACAACTACCTGTTGTTGTTGTGATAAAAATGGGAATCTGGGTCTCTCCTGGAAACCCGCCTGGATGCTCACTCCGCAGGCATAGAAAGTGCACAATGTTGCCGATGATGACCGCCACCTGTGCCACCGTGATGAGGTGGATACGATTTTCCCATTTTACAGACGAGGAAAACGAAGCTTGAAAGAAGAACCTTGGCTTCCTTGCCCTGCTGACCTTCAATGTCCTTCACCAAAAAGGCATGTCTGTTGCCACCTCATGCAAAACGTTCTGCCACTGGTCTGTGGAATGGTCTCATTTGAGGAGGTCATTTTGCTGGCCCGAGGAGCGGTCCCTGAGGCCACAGTGGAGGTTTGGTCCCCATCCTCTTCTGCCCTCCCATTAGGATACAGCGAGGATGCTGCCAAGATGGACAAAGTGGGGGAGTAACCAGAGGAAGCAGGGGGCAGGGGCAGGTGGGATTTGAAAGGGCTTCTGCGGGGGGGAGCCAAACCACTTGTGGGGAGATGAGTGTGTGGGGGCGGGCATGAAGAGAAAGGCTCCTGTGGCAAGGGGACTTGGACCGTGTCCCTCCTCTGCTCCAACCCTCGCCTGCCTCCCGTCTCACTCAGCGACAGTGGAGGCCTTGATCAGGCCCTGTGCCACCTGCCAGCCTGGCCCGCCTTGTCCCTGTGGCCTCATCTCCCGACTCCCCTCACTCACCACATTGCTCTGGCTTGAATGAGTGTCCTCCTTGCTGTTCCCTGTCTCAGTGCCTTTGTACTGGCTGTTCCCTCGTCCCAGAACTTTCTCCCCCAAACATCTACTCAGCCAAACTTTCACCTCCTTTGGGCCTTCACTTGAATGTCACCTTCTCTAATCTCTCTATTTAATATTGCTGCTCCTCTCCCTGCATCCTCCATCCCCGCCCCCCCCCCCCAGCTTTATTTCTCTCTGTGGCGCACAACGCCATCTAGCATACTGTACATTTACTCGTTTATTTCTTCCGGGGTCTTTCCCTGCTTCCAGTGCGCAAGTTGCACAGAGCAGGAATTTTGTGTGTGCTTATGCTATGTCCCCGGCACCTTCAATAGTGACTGGCATGTAGAAGATGATCAATAAATATTTGATGAATGAGTGGTGAATGAATTCTAGGCAGAAGGAACAGTCCAGAGAGTGACAGACATGTGAAACCATTTGATGTGTTCAAGGACCCTTGCGTAGTTCCTTGGACCAAGATTCATGTTTGGAGCTGCCCCATACAGTTGTTCAGGCTGTGTACTGCACAAGGATGCCAAGCTCAAGAAGCCGGGGCCGGGGGGGGGGGGGCCGAATTCCAGCCTGCCCATGCTTATCAGGACATGCACCCAAAAAGCTATTGAGAAGGGGTGACTTTCTAATGGGAACAACCATTATATAGGCTAATGATGGCCTTGAGTATAGGGGATAGACATCAGGAAATGAAGCAGGAAAGGCGAGAGAGATGGCACATAAAGCACTTTATCTGGATCACAAAGAGGAGGCTGCAGCAGGTGCTTATGCTGCCTCCACGGCAGCCCCCCAGCCCAGCTGACTTCAGTACCCTCGTCATGGGCAGTTCCTGGTTCTTGCCAACACCCCACATCTCTCTGCTTTGCTTTTTCCAAAGCTAGGAAGACCCTCCCATTGCCCAGATGTGCAGGGGAGTTAACGCCCCAGGGGCAACCCACAACTAATGGGGCCAGGGGTCAGTGGATACATGCCAAGCTCCTCGGATGATTCAGAATTGCCCCAGCAGTAACTGCTCATGAATGCACTCTGCACTGAGCTTTCTCCTCTCCTCATCTCACTCGCTCACTCCTGCTTCCTGGCACCATTTTCTAAACAAGCCACCTGCGCTAAGTCCTTGCCTCAGGCTCTGCTTTGGGGTAACCCAAACCAAGGCAGAGCCATTAAAGACTGTTTCACAGGTGAGTAACATCATCGATGTTTCACCTGGAAGGACCACCATGGGCACTTGACAGAGGGGGAGCAGTGTGTTGGCGCCAGTTTGGATGTTGAGGTTCAGTGGGGAAGTTCTTGCAGTGGTGAAGACCTGAGCTCGTTCATGGCAGCTGGCGAGGAGGCGTAGAAGAGACCAGAGACACAGTTAATAGGTAGGAGATGAGAATTCGGTGCTGATGATTTGTGGGTGACAACTGAGGGAGAGGGAGGAGGCTTTGATGACCCCCATACTTCTGGCTGGGCTTACGGGATGAGTGGTCACGTCTCCAATGAGGCCAAGATATAGTGAACACAGGAAGGGGGGCAAATTTGGGGTCTTAAGAGCAGAAGTGGTTGATGGGCCTTGTTTGGATGTGTGAGGTGCTCAGCCACTGTCGGTTCCAGTCCCTTCTCTTCCTCTGGAGGGCAGAGATGTTCTCTCTCTCTTGTCTGTTTATCCCCTACTGTGTTGAAACACACATTTGTTGAGCATGGAGAGTGGTTAAGGATGACTTTGTACCGGGCAGGGCTGCAGGAACAAACGGCGATGCACTCGAATGGGGTCACTGGGGAGAGGTTCATAAATGGGTTACTGATAATGGCTCAGCCAAGACGAAAGGAAACCAACCAGGGAGAAGCACCCCAGCCCAGCAACGGTGGGGAGCCGTTGTCACCAGGGCCAGGGGAGAGCTGTACCTGCAGGAAGGGGCTAACAGACACATCCGTTCAGTCAAGGGACACAGCCAGTCCCAGGCAGGGCTGCAGGGAGGGGTCCGGTGGTTAAATACTCCTCCTGCCTTCAGACCTGCTACCCACGACTGATTGACTGAACGCAGCTGGACGCCAGACAGCAAAGGGGTCCTTTGCTGCCTCTTGGGGCAGAGAGTGTGCACCTGGAGGGAGCAATGAAGGCATCCAGAAGGAAGTCATGGGCCGATGGACGAGGGCACAATGGCCTTTCATAACTGTAATCCAGATCTCCTGCTCCAACACCTCCAGCACTGGCTGGGGAATCTGGAGCGAAACCTGCATCCCTCACCACAACCCGCTGGAAGCCTGGGAGGATCTGGCCCTGCCCACCTCGCCCGGCTCAGCTCCCACCTCGGCCCTGCTCTCTGTGCCTGAAACTCCGTGCCAGCTCCCCCCTCCCTCTAAATCTCACCTCCTCAGTCGGTGGGACCTGCAATATTTTGTAGGCAAAGACTGCTTTTAACGACCATCCACGGGGCCGGTGGGCGTCCTCTAACACAGACGATGGAATTCTAAATCGCCCCACCTTTCTTAAGAGCCCTGGGCAATACATGCCAAAACTGAAAATGCACACACCTTCTAGAGGACGGCACTTGCGGGAATTGGTCCCAAGTAAATATTCAGATTAGACTGCAAAGGTTTGTATGCAAAGATGCCTATCAAACGCTGTCAATAACAGCGAAATTCAATGATGAAACAAACGAGCAACAACTCAACTGCCCATATGTCCATCGGTAGACGCTTGGTTTTAAAGTTGATGATCCTTCCACATGATGAAATATTACGCTGTGAACTTTCGATGTAGTGACAAGGAAAAGTGAGTCTAATATAACGTACTGCCTCAAGAGCGTACTAGAAAACAGTGCGATTCCATTTTTGGAGATAGGTAGGGAGATAGAGAGAGAGAGAGAGACAGTTGTATATAGCTTGAGGTAGAAGGCATATAGAGAGAAACATATGGATAGACAGATGTCCTCTTTGTCCATCTATGTCTATATATAGGTGGCTTCTGCCTCCAGCAATAACCACTGCCTTGGCCAGTGACTACGCTCCCATTCCCTTCCATGCAGCCCTGGTCTAAACTGGAAAAATTCTGCCAACCAGGAGGAATCCTTATTTAGCGGTGTTGTCAAAGTGGCCTTTCAATAGCACATTCATTCTGCACTCTCGAATTCAGCCAGGAAAGAGAAGGGAGGGCGAGGGAGAGAAGAAAAAGAAAAAGCCGAGTGTTTGTGTAAGCATTTGGCGACCGAGCTCAATAAGGCAGGTGTGCTGTGTGGGCTGCTTCGAGACCACAGGAGCAAAAGAAGCAGTTAGAGCACTAATTAAAATGTGCCAAATGGTTGAAGCTCCGTCAGATCCAGCTGCAGAAACCCAGAGGTCAAAGTGCTTAAGGATGCATAAAATGCGGATTTTTCCATAATTATTTAAATATGTGTTAATGAGTGCTACGAACGCAGTCAGAGTATGTCCACTAAGGGATGAAAAATAAAGGGTAATTGAAAAGGAGTAGCTTGAACAGTAGGAAAAGCACTTATTTGGGGTCAAAATGCCCCCGATTTCTATTTTGGCTCTAGTCCTGCTTCTCAGACCAAGAGACCCATCCTCCCTGGGGCTCCATTTTCTCATTTGAAAAGGAATAGGGAGATCAACCCCCCAGCCACAAAACCCCCTCCTCACCAAAGCCTGCCCATCTCCTGTATTTAATGAAACTAGAGAGCAAGAAGTGTCTAAGGAAAAGGAACTTGTGAGAAGACCATGGAACTTCATGTGCTTTCTCAGATCTAGAAGCGGAGAAAAGGCACTGCTCTTTAACCAAGAGAATCAAGAATACAAATGAGCCACTCGGAGAAAAATGTGATGGTTGGGGGAGAGGAGGGTCTCAAACACTTATGCCATTAACCCCCGTGTTCCTCTGGTCCCAACCTGAGTGGGAGCCCATCGAAGTATCTGCTTAGTCTCGAGTCTCGAGTCTCTGGTGAAGGAGGAAGGCGTTTCCACCATTTGCCAGGAGTGGAGGAAATACAGGAATGACATTTCCATCATTTTTCTTCCCCAAGTAAAGAAAGAAAAAAGAGAGAAAACCCAGTCCAAGATTTTGCTACATACCATGCCCTTCACACCCAGCCTTTCATTGGAACTGCTACTTCCAAAATAAAGAGAGTAGTGATTTCAGGGTGTATTTTTGCCTACGTTTTTGAGGATGTTTTGGGCCTTTCATCTCCTTTGAAGGTGTGTCACCTAATTACGCCTCTTTCATCCATGGATTCCCCAGTCAGAACATGCCAGTCCCCTCCACGGCAATTGCTTATGACTGAGGGGTTTCCACATTCCAGCTGGTGTGGAGAGCCCGGGTATTTGTGAATACCTGAATAAACTTCTTTAATCCAAAAACAAACTCCTCCTAAAGAAACGGGCTGAAAAGGCCTTTCATAGAATGTTTTCAAACCCGCTGGCTCATGGTTTCTCTGGATCTCACCATGCTTCCTGTACTAATGGTCTCTGAACGCATTCCCAATTGTGGCTTACTGGTCTACCGAGGTCCCCGGCGTTACAGGGGAAGAGGGAAAAAAGGAACACAGCAGATGCTTACAGGGGCTGCCAGGACTGGATCCGCGGAAACTGAAAGGAAATATACGTGGGTGAGCGTGCTCCCTCCCTTCTGCAGCTTTTTAAAAGGCAGGCTTCTCTGGGGAACGCTTTAGAAACAACATTGCAGTCACACAGCACGCACACGTGGGATTCATGTGCGGCATTAAAAGCAGGTCGCTTGAATTAGTGCTGAAAGTTCGTAGCGTTGAAAGTTCATAAATCCACGGCCTGATTACACTATTCTAATAAATGGATTTGCTTTTGGAAGACTGACAACTTGCATTGAAAAAAAAAAAGTGTATATTATTGAGATTATAGCAGGTCCAGTAAAAGTGTACGGGACTGACCTGGGGGCCAACACCTGGCTGGATGGGCAGATGGTATGCTGAGAGGGGAGCCCCGGCCTTGGAGTCACAGGAAGCAGGCGAGAGCAGCAGCACGTTCACTGACTGGCTGTACCGACTGCCCCAGCCCGGGTATCACCTGCCCTTGCCTCTGTATGGGATCTCCAAGGTGAAGGGCCCGGGCTAGAGGAGAGGACTTTCCTTCAATGAATCAGGCATCCTTATCTGACGAGTGTTCTGGAGCCTCCAAACATTGGGACCCTCATCCTGCCGGCTCCCTGCCACCCAGTGGTCCCTGACACGTCCAGGAGGGTTACTATTGCTGCCTTCAAATCACGCAGAACTCAGTGCTGGAAAACGACGGCCCTTTCATTTTGTCCATGATTTCGTGGGTGGGCCCCGCTGGACAGTTACCCCTCGGGGTCTCTTGTGAGCGTACAGTCAGGAGTCGGCTTGGGCTGTGGGCAGCTGAAGGCTCGACGGGGCTGGACGTCCAAGATCTTTCGCCCACGTGGCTGGTGGTTGATGCTGGCTGTTGGCTGTGACCTCAACTGGAACTGTTGGCTGAAGTGTCCACACGTGGCCTCTCCAGCACGGTGGGCTGAGGGTGGTCACACTTATTTGGTGGCTGGCTTCCCCCAGAGCAAGAGTTTCCAGAGAACCAGTGGGAAGCCACACGGCCTGTTAGGACCCAGCCTCAGACGTCACACAGTGTTACTTCCACTGTAGTCTGTTGATGGCCACAAGGCCACCAGATTCAAGGGGAGGGGACACAGGCCCCGCCTTTCAGTAGACAGACAGGCAAGTCACGTAGTGGAAGAGCGTGTGCGCACAAGATACCGTCTTTGCAGGTCACAGCTGGCCTCGGGGTCCAGGAAACACAGTTGAAATCTCTAATGCCTGGATTAGACTAGATGTCTAATGTCTCTTCCTGATAGGAAAGGAACGTCTCTGAAAGGGCAACATTTCTTTGTTCAAACTCTTTCTTTTTTTAAAGTGCTTTATTGAGGTACAACTGGTGTAGAATAAACCGCCATGTTTAAAGTGTACCATTTGACAAATTCTCCATATGTATGTGTGAAACCATCGCCGCAATGAAGAAATTGAACACACCCGTCACCCTAAAAAGCTTCCCCATGTCCCCTCACAATCTCTCCCTCCCCCTCCATGGCCTCATGCCCTGGTGGCGATTGACCTGCTTTCTGTCCCTATAGATATCTAGACTTTTATGTAAATGGGATTATGAACTGTGTTCTCTTTTTGGTCTGGCTTCTTGCCTTTGCCATCATTATTTTGAGATTCATCTGTGTTGTAGCACGCATTCACAGTTCACTCGGTTTTCATGACTGAGTAGTATCCCATTACATGGATATTCCACCATGTGTTTATCCATTCGCATCTTGACGGATATTTGAGTTGTTTCCAGTTTGTGGTTATCATAAATAAAACTGCTGCATACATGTGCTTTCATGTCTCTTGGGTAAATATACGTGGGACTGGAACAGCCAGATCACGTGGTGGGTGTATGCTTAACTTTTTAAGAATTTGCAAAACTGTTTTCCAAAGTGGTGTGCTGGCTGCCAGTCGCAGCTCTAACATGTCATTGGAGTCACTCCCACCCTTACAACAAGAAAAGTCCCGAACAACCTGAAAATCCACGACTTTTCCTGGACACATCAGAGAACTGGGGTCACGGGGTACATCATCAGAGTCGCAAACAAGACCTCCTCACAGGGAGCAGAGGCTGCTGGAGCCGCAACTGGCAGAACACGTAAAGGACAGATCGCTGGAGGCTGAGCATGAGCTAGCGCGAGGGTGAGAAACCCCCAGGGCTGCAGGCTCAGCGCCTCCCACACTTCCATGGGTTTCTAGCTCCAGGAAGACCACCAGGCTCTCCCCATGAACAGCTGACACAGACGCCCTCCGGGCTGTGTCAGGGAGAGGGAGAAAGTAACCATTCTGTAACATGCCCAGAGCCCCACCCTCCAGGACAAGAGGCTGCCGGACATTTATCTCAGCTAGGAGGAAGGCCAATGACAACTGCAGTCCCTCCAGCCTTCTTGTCTCACTGAGGAGGGACCATGAGCTTGAAACATTTGTGCAAGTCACAGCCCAGGGACACAGACCCACTAAAAGACTGGGATTTGATTGCAAAATTACATAACAAATCCCCTTCCCACCCCGCCAACAGCCTCCAGTGCAATATCAGTGGATTGCAGCCGAACAAGCTACAAGACTCTGGCTCTCTCTAAGGAGGAAGCCTTAGGGAAGCCCACAGACAACCGTGGAGACGAAAACTAGGACACTGAGGGCTAGGAAGCCTCTGGCACCTCCAGTACAGAGAACGTTAAGCACAGCCCAGCTCCTAGCCAGATCGACAAAACACCCCACACTATTTACCTCATTTTCTATTACCTGATACATCGTGTCTGGCTCTCAAAAAAATGGCAAGGTATCTTAAAAGGCAAGAAAAGACACAATCTGAGAGACAGAGCAAGCATCAGAACCAGACTCAGATATAACACAGATTTTGGAAAGATAACACAGGGCACTTAAAATAACTATGATAAGTGTGCTAAGGGCTCCAACAGAGAAAAGTACACAACATGCAAGAAGAGACGAGCAATGTATGCAGAGAGGTGGAAACTCTACAAAAGGATCAAAAGAAAGTACTAGAGGGCCAGCCCAGTGGAGTAGTGGTTGGGTTCACGTGCTCCACTTCGACGGCCTGGGGTTTAGGAATTCGGATCCCAGGCACAGACTATACCCTGCTCATCAGGCCATGCTGTGGTGGCGTGCCATATACAAAATACAGGAAGATTGGCATGGATGTTAACTCAGGGACAATCTTCCTCACCAAAAAAAAAAGAAAAGAAAAAAAGTACTAGAAATCATAGTGGTTGTTTCATTTCATGTTCCCACCGGCAGCATATGAGTCCCAGTTCCTCCACACTGTGGCCAACACAGGCGTGGTCAAACCTTCATTTTGGCTGTCTTCCTGGGTGTATGGTGGCATCTCATTGTAGTTTTAATTTTCATTTCCCAAATGACTAATGATGTTGAGCATGTTTTCACGTGTTTATTTGTCATCCATAGACCTTCTCTGGTGAAGTGCCTGTTCCAACCTTTCGCCCATTTTTATATGGGGTGGTTTGTTTTCTTATGATTGAGTTTTGAGAGTTTTTTTTAATATATTTTGAATAAAAGTCCTTTATCAGAGGTATGATTTTCAAACGTTCTCTCTCTTTGTGCAGCTTGGCTTTTAATTCTCTTAAGAGAATCTTTGGAAGAGCAGAAGTTTTGGATTTTGATGCAATTCAGAATTTCAAACTGTTTGCTCACAGACCATGCCTATCGAAGAGCCACAGACCACGATGTATCTAAGAAATCTGCCTGACGCTGGGTCACAAGTGTTTTCTCCTTTGATTCCACGAGCTTCATAGCTCTAAGTTTTACATTCAGATCTATGACCCATTTTGAGTTTACTTTGGTACATGGGGAGGTTGGCATAGTTTGTATTTTCCAAGGTAAGGAGGTCTCCCTCTAGCCATTGCTTTCTGAGAGATTTTTTCTTAAATCAGGAAAGGATGTTAAATTTTGTGAAATGTTTTTTCTGCTTCTACTGAGATGATCACATGATCTTCTTTTCCTTTTTTCTCCCTTTTTTTGGCCCTGAGCTAACACCTGTTGCCAATCTTCCTCTTTTTCTTTTCTCCATGAAGCCCCAGGACACAGTTGTATATTCTAGTTGTAAGACATTCTAGCTCCTCTGAGTGGGACGCCGCCACAGCATGGCTCGATGAGTGGTGTGTAGGTCGGCACCCAGGATCCGAACTGGCGAACTCTGGGCTGCCAAAGTGCAGTGTGCGAACTTAACCACTCGGCCACGGGGCAGCCCCTGGATATTTTTTTTTTTTTAAGATTATAGGCTTTTCTGTTTTATTTATTTATTTATTTATTTATTTATTTAAAGATTGGCCTTGAGCTAACATCTGTTGCCAATATTTTTTCTTCTTCTTCTTCTCCCCAAAGCCCCCCAGTACATAGTGGTATATTCTAGTTGTAGGTTCTTATGGCTCTGCTATGTGGGACACTGCCTCAGCACGGCTCGATGAGTGGTGCTAGGTCCATGCCCAGGATCTGAACTGGCGAAACCCTGAGCCGTCAAAGTGGAGAGTGCAAGAACTTAAACACTGGCCACGGGGCTGGCCCCATGATTTTCTTTTCTAGTTTGTTAATATGGTGAATCACATTGACTTTCTAATCAATTAATCTTGCCTTCTTGAGACAAACTTCACTTGGTCATGATGTGACTTCCTTTTTATATATGGTTGCATTTATTTTCCTAAATTTTGTTGAGGACTTTTGCTCCCACGTTCATGAGGAATATTGGTCTTTAGTTTTCTTTTCTTATAATTTCTTTGTCTGGGTTTGGTATTAGGGTAATTCTGACTCACTAAATAAGTTGGGAAATGATCCTTCCCTTTCGACTTTCTAGAAAAGCTTGTGTAAAACTGGAAAAATGATTCTCCCTAAATGTTAGATGGCATCCGCCTGTGGAGCCGTGTGGGCCCAGAGTTTTCCTTGTGGAAAGGTTTCTTCCTACAAATACAAGTCTTCTAACAGGCTGTTCTCGTCAGGCCTCCCTTTCTTCCTGAGTTAGCTTTGACAGCTTGTGTCTTTCAAGCAATTTGTCCACTTTCTCCAAGTTATCTGTAAGATCTGTAGTGATGTCAATATTCTCATCCTTGGTATTCGTAACTCATGTCTTTTCTCCTTTTCCTGATCAATCCAGCTAGATATTATCAATTTTATTGATCTTCCCAAAGAACAAGCTTTTGGATTCATTGGTTTTCTCTACTGTTTCCTGTGCAGAATCTCTATCCAAAAAAGGGCACTTCCTCTTCCTGTGTTTTCTGTGCCTCAGGAAGGCCCCGGGAGAGCTCTCTCGCATGTCCCTGGTCTCTGGCTGAGCTCCAGGACAAATTCGTCTATAACTCCCAACCTTCTCAAACCCCTCAGCCCAGGACCCCCAAGCATCAGGTGACAACTTGTTCAAAGATGCAGCGTTCCCACCACATACTTCAGCAAACCTGATGTGTAGATTTTGAGCTTTAGTGACAGGGACATGACGCTGTGCAATCTTCCTTTGGGGACAGGAATGTTCACGACCTGACCCTGCATTCTGCTAATACACCACCTTGAGCAAGCGACTAACCATCTCCAAGCCTCAGTTTCCCTCTCTCTAAAGTGGGAAGAATAATAACAGGGTCGTTTAAGGACCCGATGAGATGATAAATGCAGAAGGCTTTGCCCTGCGTCTGGCATGGGGTAGGCATTCCACGAGCAGTTGCCGTGGAAATATGACAGCAAGTGTTCAGGCTGGAGCTCCGTTCCCTTCGCTGCTGCAAAGGGAGGATTTATGGTCTTCCTTTTCTTATGTTGATGTTGGAGCCAATGTTTATTGGTCGTAAATGTTAAAAATATAAACCTGTGGTAGAAATCCACAGACTGTGCATTTTGTCCCATTACGGACAAGTCCATGGTCACACCTGGGCAAGCACCAAAGTTTATATTTCCAACACCCAAAATATACTTTAGTTATAACAAGTATTGCTTCAGGAAGTTTGACAACTCTGTGGCCATGTCTCAGGAAGAACATGGATCATGGGTATTTGCCCAAACCATCTTTTCCTTGGGTACGTAGCTGTGTTCACACAGCAGGGAGAGCTGGCGTGGGGGACGAACAGTCATGGGTGAGGAACAGTGGCCTGCGAAGCCAGACCAGCTGGCCCGCTCCCTGGTAGAAACATCCTCACTGGCATCCTCGATGCAGCTGCTTGACGTAAATCCCGCCCGAAGACTAGAGCGCAGAGGACGGAGAAGCAAGAGGATGGCGACCAGGGGTCTGGACGAGCCGGCATGGGAGTGGAGGAGCCAGGACTGCCCGTTAGGTCAGCCCCATGCCTGATTAAAACCTGGTGGCGCGTCCTGTGATGATCGTCCATCGAGGGAGGGTGACCTCCACCCGCCTCGTACAAGCCTTTGCAGCTGCCCCTGAACAGAGTGTGGCAGGTGCTACTCTGCGTCACCTCCAAGGTGCATTAGAAAAGGCTTCCGTGAGGCTCTCTGGGGACGCTCGCTCTGGGAGCCTTTGACTGACACATAAGATGTCCAGATGTCCAGTCACTCTATGGCCAATATGTAGACAGAGAGAGACAGGGCAGGGGGCAGGGGGCAGAGGAGGGAGAGACACAGAGAGAGAAAAGAGAGACGGAGAGAAAAGGGAGAAACAGAGAGAGAGAGCCAGCAGTCCAGCCCCGGCTGTTTTGTCTTCCCAGCCCAGTGCCAGACGAGTGAGTGAAGAATCTATGGGACCCGGACCAGCCCCCAGCTAACTGCAGCTGCCCGAGAGGCCCTGAGTGAAGAAAATGCATGACTGTGCTGCATTATACGACCATTTGGGGAGGGGCTGGTTTGTTACGCAGCTACAGATAACCAGCACAGAGCCCATGGCCTTGTAGGAGCTACTGAACTTCTCTGGGCCCCAGGGTCCCCGTCAGGAAGAGGAGAATCGTAATGTAGACTTGGGAGCTCTCCTCTGAGGGTCTAATGAGACAGCGGGTGAAGACTCGCTGTCGCACCTGCAGGCAGCTCACGGCATGAAGCCCCCACATCTGTCTCCACCCCACTCCTGTTTCACTCCAGCTTTTCATCAAGCTTCACTCTCCTCCCTTTTGTCTGTCACCACCTGGAATGCCCTTCCTTCCTCTCCCTCCCTTCTCCCGCTCTCCTTCGTTCTGTGCTTGCTCCTTGCCTGCCTCTCCTCTTCCACGTCACCTCCTCAAGGGCAGGGACAGTGTTCTGTTTGCTGCCATGTGCTCAGTGCCTGGATCAGAGCCTGGCACACCATGGACACTCAACAAATAGCTGTCAACTCACAGATGACATCTTTTCTGCATTGGGCTGAACCATGGTTCTCAGGGTGTACACGGGCAGAAGAAAGGGGTGCCACACACATACAGGTGCCCAGGCGCTGCCAAGGACCGGAGGGGCGGTGCCCTCTCCCCTCCAGGGAGGATGTCCGCACCGAAGAGCTCCAGAATGCTGGCAAGATGCTCACCTGGCTCCCAGACCACGGGACTAGGCCGGTGCCAGCATCCCTCATGCTCATCCAGGGTCAAGAATAAAGCGTGAGAGACCGTCAGCCCTCAAGACAGCTGTATGAGACCCCTAGGGCTGCTGGAGCAACTTATCACAAACCAGGTGGCAAAAAACATCAGGATTTTATTCTCTCACAGCTCTGGAGGCCAGAAGTCTGAAATCAAGATGTCGGCAGCGTTCGTTCCCTCCGGAGGTTTTAGGGAAGAATCTTTTCTGTGTCTCTCTCCAGCCCCTGGTGGCTGCTGGCCATCCCTGGCTCTTTGTCTTATAGATGGGTCAGTCCAATCTCTGCCTCTGTCTTCACGCGGCCTCTCCCCACGCCTATGTCACCTCCTCTTCTGTCTCTTAATGACAAAGGACACGTCATTAAAATTTAGAGCCCACTGTAAATCCAGGATGATCTCATCTTAAGATCCTTAATTACATCTGCAAAGACTCTTTTCCCAAAGGAGGTCCCCTCTCCAGTACCAGAGGTCAGGACGAGGACACCTCTTCTTTGGGGGACACTCAGCCCACTCGAGTGGCCTTTCCCTAAAGGCAGTGTCCTACAAGAAAAAAGAGAAGCCCCCCCAGCCCAGGCTTGAATCTCAGCTCTGCTGCTTCCAGCTGGGTGTTCCACCTCTCTGAGCCTCAGTTTATCCATCTGCCAAATGGGTCACCCCACAGCGTCGCCAGGAGGATTGATGCGATGGCACATAGAAAGCCCTTAGTGCTGAAGCTGGACACACAGTAGGGCTTCAACAACTGGCGAGTCAGCAGTGTTTGACCACCCAGTTAGTGGCCAGCCACACTCCACTCAGCCACCAGACAGCAAAGTCACCATTCTGGGACGTGAAGGGCAACAGAAATGTGCTAGAAGGGGCAATGTTGGTCCCTTTCTGCGTGGACAGACTGGGGGGACCCGAGGAGGGTCAAGGAGGGGGTTTCCTGGCTGAGAAAAGGCCGGGCCTTGACCTTTTCCTCCCCACCAGCTGTGCAGGGGCCTCTCTTTGCCTCTCTTCCCTCTGGCCCTCCTGTTTATCGGGGCTGTGAGTGCCAGCCCAGACGACAGCACCAGGACGTTCCCAGCGTGTCAGCCAAGGGTGAGCGTCCCCACGCGCTTAGGAGATAGAATTCTGGAAGCATTCTTGTGGCATTCTTGGATGGCGATGGCTGCCTCCAAGAAGACAAATGGCCCTCAACAAATGCCTCCTGGTCGGCCCCTCTCTCTGCCCCGCCGCCGCTACCCACCCCTGGGGCCCCCCCATAGGCCAGCAGCAATTGAGGGTCTTGTGGGACCCCTCACCCCACCGGCCGGTGAGCTCTGTGGTGGAGTGAACTGGGCGACCTCCGCGTTCCCCCAGGGGCAACCAGCGTCCGGCGCCAGCGCCGCCCAGGCCAGGGGCCTTCAGGCAAGCCTGGATTAGAGGTCTGGGGTTTGGAACGTCCGCTTTCGGATAAAATCAGAATTTTTTTTTTTTTTTAAAGAAGACAATTTCAGAGACACGGTCTGAAAAACAAAACAGCTCTTTAGCTCTTTCTCTGAAATGACATCAGCGGCCACCACAAAGCCTGAAGCGGCCCCATAGCTTTCAGCCATGGGGATGTATCATTTCCCCTGCAAAATACCCACGGCATCGTCCCGGATCCCAGCCGCCTCGGAGCCGGCTGGCTCGGTGGGAAGCGGCCGCACTTTCCCAGCCCTGCTCCAGAAGGGCCCGTAATTGGAAAAGTGCAAGTTGCAGATGAACTGGGAGCCCGGGCCAGGAAACGGGTTTCATGGCGGGGCATTTGTCCTTGTCCTACACCCGTCTCAGTAGTGCCATCCACGTGGGCATTGAAGGCCTGGGATTCCAGGACCAACTTTGCCCAGGACAGCGGCTCCCACCCAGCCCAGCGGCTCCCACCCAGCGCGAGGCTCCCACCCAGCCCAGCGGCTCCCACCCAGCGCGAGGCTCCAGGCTTCTCCCGCCCCCTCTCCCTCCAGCCCCATCCGGACGCCTCGCTCTCACCCATCGGCCCAAGCGTCTGGAGTTTCTAAATCGCGTGGAAACGAGAATATTTTCAAGATGGGTTTTTGTTCAAGCAGCAACCAGATTGCACTTAAATTTGTTTATCACCACATAAAAACAGACATGTGAAAAAACCGGGAAGAAAGACAATGGCATATTAACAACCTGCTTGTCTGTGGCTGATGCATGACTTTTCTTAATTCTTTCTACTTCTCTAAATTTTCTAAATTTTAGTTTTCCAACACAAAAACATTATTTATTAAAACCACCAACTGCATCTTGTCTCGGGGCCAATAAGAGCTACTTAAGAGAGTGGAGAGTCAGCCTTTATGGAGAGCCAACAGCCCCCAGGGAAGGGTTTCTTTGAAGAGACACTTTTTAAAAACTCAGAAATAATCTGCATAGTTGAAACTTCTGTTCCTCTGGGATTGTTATTCCTCCATTAGTTAAAGTGATTTACTGAGTCACAGGAAATTTGGCCGCTGGACCAAAAAGTGATTCCATTTCCCAAGCACTTACTGAGGGTTTGCCCCGGGCCTGGCCGGGGCCTGATAACGCCGCCACGTTCCTGCCCTGGGAGGGCGCACCGACAGACAGACGACTGGGCAGCCAGGTCTCTCGTTCATTCACTCTGCAAACGTTTATTGAGGCCCGACTACGTGCCAGGCACTGTTTGGGGTGTGCTGGGGCACAGCAGTGTGCAAACAAGAGCAAGCTCCCTGCCTCCATGGGGTTCACATTTATGGCAAAAGTAGAGAAAGAGGAATGTCGAAAAAGCCCAGGAAATTCGGAGGAAGGAGCCATGAGGGATGGCTGCGACGGGAGGAGGGGTGTACACGTCAGGGAGAGTGTGGCAGGTTGAAATGTGTCCCCACCCCCATCCTCCAAATTCCTGTGTCCAAGTCCTAACTCCCAGTCCCTAAGAAGGTGACTGCACTTGGAAATAGGGTTGTTGTAAGTACAGCTGTCCCTTGGTATCTGCGAGGGACTGGTTCCAGGACCCCCTGGGGATACGAACATCCAAGGATGCTCGAGTCCTTTGTATAAAATGGCGAAGTTTAGCATACAACTTACACACATCCTCCCGGATACTTTAAATCGTCGCTAGGTTACTGATCACATGTAATGCAACGTCAGTACCACTAACTAGTTGTTACATTGTATTGTTTAGGGAAAATGGCACGGAGGGCCGACTGTCATTAGTTAAGATGCGGTCCCGGCTTGGGGCCTAATCCAATATGGCCAGCGTCCTTATAGAAAGGAGGAATTTGGGCACAGAGACAAACACGCCTAGAGGGAGGATGATGCGAAGATGAAGGTGGAGAGCGGACTGATGCATCCATAAGCCCAGGGACACCAAGGACCGCAGGCAAACCCCTGAAACCTGGGGGAGAGGCCGGAACAGCTCCTCCTTCAGAGCCCTCGGAAGGAACCAGCCCTGCCAACACTTTCATTTCAGACTTCCCCCCGCTCCAGAGCTGTGAGATAATACACTTGTGTTGTCATAAGCCCCCGAGTGTGTGTTTTTTTTGTTCCGGCAGCCCCAGGACACTCAGCCAGAGAGCTTCAGAAAGGAGGTGACATGTGAGCCTGGAAAGAAAGATAATAGAGTCCCCGGGCTGAACAGGGGACGATCAGGCAGTGGGCGGGCAGTTGGGGTTGAAAGCTGCAGCAACAGAAACTGGCTGCGGCTCCTGCGAGCAGACGAGCATTTTCCCAAGAGGGGGCTGGGGGTCAGGAAATTGCTGGAAGGCTCCTGAACAAGGCTGGGAAAAGGGGCAGAAACAAAGAAGGCGAGACAGGAACCAGGACCAGAGGCAGACCTGGGCGGACACCCTGCTGCAAGCTGGCCATCAGTCACGTGACCCCCAGCTTGGCTCCACCCTGCTCCACCTGCATTCACCGTGCTCTTGCCCTCTGACTGACAGTTGGTTTGACCAATGGGAGGAGCCCGCAGGAGATCTGAGAGCAGGCGGAGAGCAGTCAGGGTACATAGCCCCCAGCTTCCACCTTGGGGTTCTGATGGCGATGGACTCCCTATCTCCAGGTGCTGCCCCTTCAGGCGGAGCCACCTATGGATGGGAATGGCTTCTTGCAGTTCCTAGCCCCTTTATAACTGTCTCCCGGGGTGATCTACCACGGCCACTGTCACTGGGCATTAGACGCCAGCACTGCCCCCACCCCTGGCTGTGCTGAATTCGAAGCACCACGTGGCCTGGCTGACTCCACCACGCCCTGGACGCCCTGGATGCTGCTGCTGCTGCTCCACCGCCAAAGCAGACCCCCACCCCCACGGCCCACTTCTGCTGGCCTGCAGCTCCCGATTCAATGTTGAGTGGCTGCATGCTTATCCTCAGCTGCAAAGGAAGCTACCAGCGCAGGTGTCTGGATTTTCCAGCATCTGTAGTGGGAGGCAGACCCTGACTCGGAAAAGCCTCATGGGTGGGTGTGGCAATAGCCACGGCTATCCCCCAAAACTCACCCACCCTTGCCTTTCCACAGAGAGTCTCGAGACGTTATTCAAGCAGGTGGTCACTGTATCAGTTTGTATGGCTGCTGCACAAATACTACACAGGACACACTTACACTAAAGAATTATTCGTCGTTCATCTGAAACCTGTATCTCATTGGGCATCCTGTTTTTTTGTCTTGTTTTGGTTTTGTTTTTTCCTCTAGATCTGGCAACCCCAGGCGGGGAGCCACACTGGATCAGGCGTCTCCAAAATGACCCGTGCCCACCCGCTGCCCCCGCTCCCTTCATGGACCGGCCGAAGGTCCTGTTTAGAGGAAACGCTCCTGGTTCAGTGATGGATGCGACCTGACATCGTTTTGAAGGATAATTGTGGCTGCTGAGTTGAGAGTAGCCCTGAGGTGGGGGAAGGACAAGGGCTCCTGAGATGTCAGCCCCCAGCAGAGGGTCTCAAGCAGATTCTGGGTGCTCAGGAATGAATGAATGAATGGACAGACAGCCTGAGGGCCCTGGAGGCCAACGTGGACCTGAGAGCACAGCCGGGGAGGAGGTGCGACATGGCGTCTTCTGCTCATGGCTGTTCGCAATGGTGACGGCAGCATCGGGCACTGTGTTCACTTCCCATGGCTGCTGTCTCAAAAGGCCACAGACTTAGTGGCTTAAAACAACACACAGTTGTTCTCTTTCAGTTCTGGAGTCAGAAGTCTGAGACGGGTCTCACTGGGCTCAAGTCACAGTGTCAGCAGGGCTGGTTCTTCAGGAAGCTCCAGGGGAGCCACTCCATTGCCTTTTCCAGCATCTCGAGGCCGTCTGCATTCCTTGGCTTGTGGCCCTGCATCGCTGGGACCTCTGCTTCCCTTGTCATATCTCCTCCTCTGACTTTGACCTCCTGCCTCCCTCTTCTAAGGACCCTGTAATTACATTGCATCCACTTGGATAATCCAATATCATCTCTCTATCGCAGGATGGGGGCCATTATACAGCCGAGCACAGGTACCACTGCCAGGCTGTGCAAGCCGATTACCATCTGTGGTCTTAGGGGATCCCCACAGTAGCCCAGGGAGACAGGCGCTTTCCAGTCATGAAACTGGGGCTCAGAGAGGGTGAGTAATTTTCCAGGGTCACACAGCTGGGACCTGGAGGAGTGAGGATGCACACCCGGATGCTGGTGCTCCCACCAGCTTGCTGGAATGACCCTGAATCTCCACATGGCCTCTCCAGGGCCCTTCGCCTTCGTAGCAAAGGGCTTCCTAGGAGAGACAAAGACAAACCCATCCCAGACAACCTGGACACCCAAAAGGGGTCCTTCAGTTCCAAACCGTCACCTTGGAACATCAACTCTGAGAAAGATGCACCTGCTGACGGTGTCCTCTTCACCCTGCAAGGAATAGGGTCACCTGACATCGAGAACAAAGTTTCTTTTGTGCTCCCAGAGGATGCTCCAAGGAGCCCCTTGGGAAGGACAATTTTAACAAAGCTGCCTCTCTCGGGGACAGTGGCCGAGTCTCTGGGTGAACCCGTCTGTCAGGAGGAAAAGAGCCAGGGCCCCTTCAGTCGTGGCACTCGGGGGCAGCACTGCCCTTCCTCCCAGGGAAGCGCAGGCTTGTTTATTTTCATTTTTGCGATTGAAAAATGCTCCCTTCCGAGGCCCCTCCATTCGGTATGGCTGTGCCTTTAAAAAGAAAAAGGAAGTGTGGTCCTGGCAGAGTGAACTGGAGCAATAAAAAATAAATCTTGGTAATTGTTGTGGAGACAGAAAGCAAAACAAACTGGACTTAAGTACATTGTAAGAAAATGTCAGCGTCGGAGGGGCCGGCCATCAGCATGCGAAGTCATCTGTCTCCCTGCAGCAGCGGCTGGATGGGGACCAGCACATTTGATTTTCTGCGTCCCTGCTTCTGGGGTTTCTTGGAATGTCAGACTACTGCGTTTTTTTCTTTTTCCTGAAAAGGATGGGTGGTTTCAGAGATGGTGATGGAGAAGCCTTCAGGAGCAAGCCCGAGGGAAGAGGACTGTCTGCGTTCACCACGCGGCGGGCGGTTCACGCCCCCAGGGCCGCGGGCGGGGCTGTGTGAGTGCGCGCGTGTGTGGACGCCACCTGGATGTCTTTGAAAGCAGCTAGCTCCCTTTTGACGTCATCCAAAGAGAGCATCCAGCGTCGTGTCTACAGCACAGAAATAAAATGGGATCTTCCAATAGCCTAAGGTCACCTGACCTGTGTTTCTGGGAATAATAATAATATCTTCCCTCTTTGGGCCACTTGCCACAGAAAAAAACTTTATAGTTGTGAACAGGTGTCTGAAAAGGACCCGGAATTAAGAACAGGAGTGTGTAATCAGAGTGGATCTTTATGGAACACTTTCTGGGTGCTAGTCCCCGAAACAGCCCTGATTTGCTGGAGATGGTCCCCATTGGGATGCCCCTGATGGGACCTTTCATCTTCAGAAGCTTCTGGTTGGGATGATTAAGTGACTTAGGGCATGAGATGGCCCATTTCCCGGATAAGGAGACTGAGGCTCAGAGACCGACATAAGTGGCCCAGGTCATATCTGGGGTTTAAACCAAGCTGACTGAGCGCGTGCTAGTGCCTTTAATCACAGCCGCCTCCTAACACAACAGGCGGCCGTGTGTTTGTACGCGGACGTGATAAAAAGCACACCCACGGCCACGCGGCTTAAATCTCCAGTGTCTGCCTGGATAAGAGTCGATCAGACTTCTGTTTGGGGCAAACCTGATTTCTATTCTGAACAGCCTGCGGGAAAGTAGGTTAAGACCCAAAGATAAGCCATTTTCTTCACTTAAAAAGGCCCTAATCGTTTCCCCATCACCACATTCTGCCCACAGCTGGGGGCCTCTCCCACCTGCTCTCGGGTTTAGGATTCCAGGTCTCTGCCGTGAAGGTGAACAGCATCCCGGGTGCTGGAGCGGTGAGCAGGACCAGCTCTTTCCTGAGATCTGCCGGGGAGAAGACGAGACGATTTCCCTCTCCTTCCATCGGGGAAGGCGTCCGAGGCCCCTTTTGCCCCCGGCGCCTTCACGCTGGCTCGGGTTATCAAGGCACCAGGCGGGTGTGCTGGGCTTCTCCCAGTAAATCAGAAGTCTGGACACTAAGTGCGCGGGGGGGCGAGCAGCCCTCTCAGCCTTGAGCTCTGAAGCGAGGCCCATTAAGCGGCTGGGATGACACGTGGTGGAGGATTAGCGGGTTTACGGACTCTAAACAACTGTAGGGGGGAGACTGGAAGAGCTCCAGCTGCCCCGCTGGGTGAGGGAGGCTGGTGGGCAGGGGGCAGGCGGGAGGGGGGGGGCGCCCAGCTGTGTACCCATGGCAACAGGCTGAGCCTCTGGGAGCCTCCTCCGCACAGTGGGGATCTATAATTCAAGGTGGGCCATCACTAAATTTAATCATCAATTGTACCCAACTCCCTCTGCCTTCCCTAGAGAGGACTCTCCCTGACCCCGGGAAACAGGCACTGTAGCCGATCCTATCTCCATCCTTTCACGGCAAGAGAAAGTCTCCTCCCAGTTTGCGAGGCCCCGAAGAGAGGCGATTGCTTCTGGACTCATGAAAGGTGATCAAATGTTCCCCACATGAGTGACCACCATGGTGACTGCCCTTTCTGTGAAATCAGCTCGTCCTGCAGAGGATGCAAGGCCCACGCACACCTCCACAAGGGCGTGGCAGCGATGCTCCAGCTCACGCATCAGCTGCCATCAGCTAGCTGGGCCTGCCTAGGGTTTCCGAGACTCCACCCAGACAGTGGGGAGGAGTGGGGTGAGCGATTGGTGATGTCTGCCATGGATGTTGGCGGTGGGACTGGCAGATGGTGGGCATGAATTTTCTACTCCTGATCTAGGCTTGGGCTAATTAGAGGAAAGAATTCAGCACATGTGTGTGAACAGGAAGCACTGTGCTTCTGGAAGCACTGTGGCCATAACAGCTGACATTCCTTGCACCATTCTAAGAGTTCAACACGTTTAGTCCTCCATCAACCCTGGGAGGTCAATTTATTATCAGCCCATTTTTACTGATAAGAGGACTGAGAGGCAGGGAGGACTGAGTCACTTTCTCAGTAAAGGGTGGAGTGAGGGGGAGTCTGCACTTGTAACCACTTCCCTCCTGGACATCTGGGGGATGGGAGGAAGAGCTGCTGGCTTCCAACAAACCAGCCTGGGTTCCATTCCCCGCACTGCTGTTTATCAGAGAGGTAAGTGATTAAGGCCTCTCCAAAAACAATGGTCTAGCCCCGGATGCAGGTGGATGTCAGTGTTTCCATTTTATTCTTTGAGGTTCAGAGAAGGAAAGTGATCTGTCCCAGGTCACACAGCTTGGAAGAGAAGAAATCAGGATGAGAATGCAGGGCTTTTGTCTGCACTAAGGGATGCTCTTTCCTCGACATTATGTGAGAAGGTGACTCTTATCCTGTGTGACCAGGGACATGAAATCAGAGAACTCGTCCCAAGAATAAGCCAGAAAACCAAGCAACGTGACCCTTCTCCTTAAATACGGAGCTCTAATTCCACGCAGCTGCAGGTCCCCAAAATGTCCTCCCCACGTCCTGGACTTCCACGCTTTCCGGTGGCCGTCGAGATGGATGCAGACACCCTGGACCACACCAGCACAGCTGTTTGATGGTCTTCCCAGCCCAGTTGGAAAAAGGAATTAGCACAAACCTCAAGAGAGAGGCTGTTCTCATGAAACCCGCAGCCTGCCCGGGCCGCCGAGAGTGGGAAGGGAAGTTCAGCCTGATTTCCCATTCTCTTATCTGCTGGATGGCTTGGCCCCGACTCCAGCTCGTCCTCAGCCCCACGAGAGACGATCTGGCACAAAACGGGAGACAGCAAGCGTGGACTGGAGAAGGAGTGAACACAAGTTGGATTCCAACACGTTTACCTAGAGCTCATCACCATGGCCTCGTGACCCTGTTTCGGGGGTCACGTCAAGGCTCTTTGTTGGAGGAACAGGGCTGCTGGGGTCTCCTGAGAGCTGTCTTCTGCCACCTGGAAGGAGTCGTCTCTGGATGCTGCCGCTTCCCGGATGACCTCCTGTTGAATCCAAGCGCCCAAAATCTGAGCTCTGGGAAGCTGTTCTCGGCACATGGAGATCCCCGGAGTTCATTGCCAATCTGGACACAGCCCTCACGTCCCCGGCCACCGGGAGCCCGTCACCACCTTAGTGACGGGGCTTCCTTCAGAGCGGCACATGCTTGCTGTGAGCAGTGCAAACCACTGTGTCGGTAAAATGTGACAATCCCCATGCCAAAGACGGCCATTGCAAAGAGGTGCCCATGCCAGCAAACGTGCACACGTCCTCGCGGACATCCCTCCATCCTGGTGGGTTTAATTTGAAAATAGGTAAATATGAACATTAACTTAATTTGAAAAATCAAAACTATGCCGACAATGTGCACTTGGAAGCCTCCCTTATCCCTTCGCTCCTTCCCACTTCCTTTAGGTGACCAAGCTCGTTAATCGTTTCTGCTTCATCCTTACTGTATTTCTTTCTATAATAGAAAATATTATAAAATATATATATGTGCACACAACCATATATATACCCACGTGCACGTGTGTATCTATCTGTCCGTGTATGAGAAATATATGTATATAATAAACACATATTATATGCAAAATGTGGTGTGTGGTACATTCTGTTTCCACTGAGGTTTTTTCCTCTCATAACGTTATACCCTGCATTTCACCCACATCAATTCCCATCAGACCTCCTCATTCCTTTTCACAGCTGTCTAGGGCTCCATCCAATATTTTGCAATTACGAGTAGTGTCGCGGTGAATGACGTACCTGTGTGTACTTTCTGATTGTTGAGGGAAGCATTTCCTATGCCATGCAGGCCAATATATTTTACAGCGTTGAATGTTGCCTGTTTAAGAGCACAGGCTGAGGCCGGGCTGCTCTGGCTGCAGCTCTGCCACTTACGAACGATCTGGCTTACCCTTTGCAAGCCGCCTGACGTCCCAGTGCCACGGCCTCCTCGTGTGTAACTGAGGGTGATAAATAGCATTCTGTCCGTGGGATTGCTGTCACCAGTAAATGAGCCGAGGTGTGTAAGGGTGTTAGAACAGTGCCTGGCACATGGGAATGCTCAGGAGATGTCTGCTGGGCACCTCTGTACGAGACACTGTCCAGGTTCCTCCCAGGCTGGCAAATGTTTAACAGTTGGCTCTCAAAAGACAAAAAAAAGTTCTGAATTGTAGCATTTGCCAATTTCCGTGGTGTAAATATCCCCACGTGGCTGATTTCAAGCTAAGTCAATGGTGGTCGCTCGGCGTGGATTGGGAAGCACATGATGCTCTTCTGATCCGGGGCAAGCTGGCCCCAGCTCAGCCCCCGGGTGCCCCCATCCCCTGACCGGTTGAGTCCACGCTGGCTGCCCCACAGCTGACGCTGCTGGCTGAGGCTCTGCCCGGAGCCTCACCCTCGCCTGGCTTCCTCCCTTTCTTCCTCCCACATCCTCGCTCCTCCCTCCTCCCCCGTCTTCCCTGAGAACTTTCCTCATTAATCCCTTTCACGTACAATCTCGTCCCAGGCTCTGCTTCCAGGGAACCCACCTGAGACTGCGTTTCAAGATATCTTTTTTCCCTAAAATGCGCTGAGGTTTGGGACAGTTTCCTGCACAATAATACTCAACAAGCTCGCAAGTTCTCTTCTCTGTTAACCCCGCCGTAACCTTCTCTGGGGTTTCATCGACGTCTGTGTCCCAAGGTGTGTCTGTCCGCGGGTCCTGACTCATGGGGCAAGGGCCTCTGCACTGACTCAGCAGTGCCATTTCCTGCCCACAGCCTTCTCGAGCTCTTGCACTTTTGACACAATGGAGGCCAGCCCACCCCTGATTCACCAGCTCAGTTTTCTGTGACATCCTGTACTTTCCCTGAGGATTTTTCTGTTCTCCTCTGACCAGGGCCAACGCCAACCAGCCCACAAGCACCAGAGGCAGAAGTGCGGCCAGGCAGACTCCAGCACGCTTCAGAAAAATAAAGAGGCAAGCGTGGAAGGTCGCGAGGTCTCGGCCCTCCTCCTGTTGGAATCGAATTCACGGTGTCGAAATGTACACGGTCTCTGCGTTTCCTTCCTGATTTCCCCCGACAAGGCCACGGCGGCGGGCTGACCAGATGGCTTTCCATGTGGCAGAAACGTGAAAGGAACGCTCGCCAGGGAGTGTAATCGTTCTGGAAACAGTTGAGAATATTCATGTGTTCTGTACTTTTTCCCCAAGTAAATAAGGTGGAAAAGCATCAAAAAAGAGTCAAAGGTTTCTGTAGGAATCCAGACCACAGGGAGAAAATAATGAGCTGACGTGGCTCCCCCTGTCGCACAATTTCCCCACGCACCCAGGGTGGATATCTATGCAGGGGAAGACCCTGCAGTGTCTGAAGTTGGCTTCCATAATGGGCAAAATGAGAAGGGCTGCCAAAAATGACCACTTTCAAAATCCACTGAAAACAGCTAAATCAACAAAGGAATAACAAGATCCCAGGTTGCAAAACAAGTTGGAAAAACTTTTCCTAGAGCCGTCCCTAACCGCCACGTGACCGTCAACTACACAAATCCCTCTCTTTGCTTCTGCAAACCTTTGGCTCAGGATTCCTCCTCGAATTCCATATGGTTAATCTGAGGCGTAGAAATGTGCTGTAGGGTGAAATTTAGCGGTTGTGGCGATTGCTTTTTACAGAGCTCACGATAATGTATTTTCAATGTCTGAGACCAGATGACACTCTCACGTCAGTCATGGAATCGTTACAGAACTCTCTCCAACGCCAGACGTGGACCGCCGTGGAGATAAAGTGACTGTGGTTGTTCTTGCTCCCGAAGGACATGGACAATCCACAACTATGCTAACTAGAATACTGTGATTCAGAATTCTCATCTTAAATTGCCTCCTGTTAGGATAACTTTTAAATAAACCAAAACAAACAAACAGAAAGAAAACAAGAAACAACAAGAAACGTTAAAACGCCGTGCCCGTCTAACTAAAGATGAAATGCAGGGCTAGCCATCCAGAGGGGAATATGACATTGTCACCATTTAAGCTAGAACATCTGTATCCAAAATACTCATTCCTCAATAACCTGAGATTTTTACATTCAAGCTGGTAGAAAAGGGATGCATTCTTAGTTAATTTTCTTCCAAAGACTCTTCTAGATCTGTGAATAAAGTGCAATGATTAAAAGCACATACTTTGGACTCAAAAACCTGAGTTAAGCCCTCAGTCTGCTACTTATGTGTGACACGTGTAAAGTGCAAATGCCTTTACCTCTTTCAGCCTCGGTGGAGCATCTTATATGGTCGCTGTGTGGCTGATAAGACACGAGGCATAGAAAAGTGCTTACTGTGTCGTCTGTCGCCTGCCCATGGAACAAGCTAATGCCATTATGATGATTCTTTTTCTTAATTAGTTCCCTACTGGAAATAGATTAGTTTTTTAAAACATAGAGTTTGTGCCTCTGTAGCTTCGTAATAATGCAAAATAATTCTACGTGATCCACATACGCACGCGTGCACACACACACTCACACACACACACACACACATCTTCAGAAGGATAATTTTCTCCAAACCACATCTTAAAGGCCTGGGCACAGAGTACTTGCTGATGCTTTCCCAGCAAATAAAGTGTCCCAATCTGTTTACCCTCAAATTTACATGAAGAGCTTCATTAGCAACAGCCGTGGAGTAACTGGCCGCCACATGGCGCACACAGAGACAGTCTTAGAATGTTGGTTTACCCACTTTCGCAGAGTGATTTGTTTTTGATGAATTATCCGCACTGATCATAGGCTCTGCTCAAAGCCTCATTTACTCTGGAAATTCCTGAAATCGCTATTCATTTTTCCGAGTACCTTTTTTTCCCCCTTGAAGGATCACAAACACCCTCTGAAAGAGGAAGTTATCCACATACATCTTCTTGTAGATTAGGAAACACAGAGGATTTGATAGAAAGCAGGTTCAGGGTGAAATATTCGTGATAATGAGTCCGCTCTCTGACTTTTTTTTTTAAATCTATGGAAACCCTGACAGCAAAGAAACTGATTAGGGAAATTCAGGGAAGACTCAAGAGCTCTCGGTCCGGGGCCTTGTACTTCTCTGGAGTAACTCCTGGCGCTGAGAGCATGGTAGAGGCGTAATAAATACGTGCGAGCAAATTAATACAGTCACCTTTCCAAACAAATTCTTCAGGAAGTCAAGTAAGGCATCGATCCTTTCCTTTGCCATCGCGTCCGTGGAGCCTGGCCGTCTCGGTGAGTCAGACCCGCTCTGCGACCTGCAGTAGAGAGCGTTTCCCCTTCCTGGTGGAGCACACAACGGCAGGATTTCTGGATTGTGTCTTCTGCACAGGTTGCAGCTACAAGACATCAAATTAAGCCTGTAGACAGGGTGGGTTCAGTGCTAACTAGCTTTCACAGAGAGATGAGAAAAAGAACCAGCACGCCAGGCCTATCCGTGCCTCAAAGGCTGCAGGATCTTCAGAACACCAGGAGTTGAACACTTGGCTGGAAAATAAAAACAATATGGTCTCAATCATTCCATTAACGTACATCCTTGAACAGCCTGCATAGATAAGGCACAACGAGGTGCTGGGCAGAGCTCAGCTGGCAGAAGGAGCCGTCCCTGCCTCCAAGGCTCACAATCTACCTGGGAGAGAAGACTAAGAGGTCAGGAATTAGATAACAGGCAAGATGCAAATAAAAATGCCATGTGAGTAAATGCAAAAGACAAAATAAGGGTCCCTGACTGGCACGCCATGTGGTGTCCATCAGCCAGATCTGTTCTGAGTCTTGGCCCCTCCAGAAACAGATGAGCAACTTTGGGTAAGTTTCTTCTCCTCTCTATGCCTCCATGTCCTCAGGTATAAAGCAGGCCCCCTAAGATCACTATAAGAATGAAATGGCATAAGACAGGGCCAAGACAGTCAGAGCAGGTCTTAGCGTTCCCAGGGTCCAGCGTCCGGATGGTGAGAGTCATCAAGGATTGCCTGGTGATTAAAGAGGAGCACGCCACCAGAACCAAGCGTGCTCCCCCAGACGAGTGCTCCTGCATGTACTCAAGACGCCAACAGGCATTTCTTGGAAAAGGGTTTATGGCCAAGTAATTTTGGAAGACGCTAGGTTGAACAAGTTTCTTTACTATAGGACCTAAAGAGCCTTTTTTGTTTCTCACCGAAGCCCCAGTACATAGTTGCATATTCTAGTTCTAAGTCCTTCTAGTTTTTCTATGTGGGATGCCACCACAGCATGGCTTGATGAGTGGTGCGTAGGTCTGGGCCCAGGATCCAAACCTGCGAATCCCAGGCCACAAGCTGGCAGCAAACTTAACCGCTACGCCACCGGGCCAGCCCCTGTGAGTTGATGTCTGTCAGCTGCCTAGGACAGCACCTAATGGTGCCCGAGGGACAGCTATTCAGTTCAAGCTCCACTAGATGTTACCTGGGGGCCGTTAGACAAGCCATCGAAATTCCCCGAATGCGAACTTGCTGTTTTTACAAAACGGGTGTAAGAAAGCTCCCTCCCACGGGGGCAGCGGGTCGCTCTCAGGATCACAGGTTGGATCTCTTCTCTGGCTTCCACCACCCTGGCCCAAACCAGCGCCCTCTTTCCCTTGGATGAAACAGGCACCTCCTCACCCATCCACAGCATTTCCTCCCCCTCCTCATCCACCTCCTCCCCCACCCAATCTCTTCTCCATAGAGCTGTGAGGGCGGCCACAGATGGAGCCCGTCTCCACGCAGAACCTTCCGTGGCTTTCCGTCCTTCGTAGGTAAGAAGTGAAACGTGTACCACCGCCTGCAAGCCACAGGGTGGGCTGTCCCCTGGGGCCCACCCAGCCTTCTCCACCCTCACTCCTCAACCACACCAGGCTGCTTCCTGCCTCGGCTCCCAATGTTCTCCACCTGGCCAAGTCCTCACCCTTCACCTCTTGATTTAAACGTGGCTTTCTCGAGAAGCCCTCTCTGACCTTGGAGGAGTCTCACGCTGTCCCTTAACTTCCTCGCACGGATCTAATCACAGCTCACGCCCTTGCACTGAGGGCTGACCGTCTGACGGACGCCCAGCTCCTTTGCTGGACGGGAAGCACCCAGACAGGGATGTGGCTGGTTGGTTGGCTGCAGCACCCCAGCCCATGCCTGAGCATATAGGTGCTCAATACACACGTACTAAACGGGCCAGTGGAGAGACAGAGGGAGGAGCGGATTAGTAAGTAAATAAAGATGCCCAGCACAGCCCGGCGGCCCGCAGAGGGAGCTCAGAAACGCCGGCTCCACAGCTTCCCTTCCTGCGGATCCCCAGTCGCTAAGAGGAACAGGCAGGACTTGAACCACGTCTTCTGTCTCAACTGTCGGTTTTGTTGACCCGTTTCCCAAGTGCCTAGAATAGTTCCCGGCACATAGTAGGTGCCCAGTGAATCTTGTGGGATCGAATGAATCCCACGTGTTTGGCACCAGGCCCGCTCAGATTGAAGCAGGGCACGCTGTTTGTCCATAAATTGGGAAGTCAGGCATATTATTTTTTTTTTTTTTAAAGATTGGCACCTGAGCTAACAACTATTGCCAATCTTTTTTTTTCTGCTCTTTTTACTCCCCAGATCCCCCCAGTATATGGTTGTATATCTTAGTTGTGGGTCCTTCCAGTTGTGGCATGTGGGACGCCGCCTCTGCGTGGCCTGATGAGCGGTGCCATGTCCGCACCCAGGATCCCAACTGGCGAAACCCTGGGCCGCCGAAGCAGAGTGCGTGAACTTCACCACTCGGCCCCGGGGCCGGCCCCTCAGGCATATTTTTAATGAACGTCCAGATGAGTTACGCTCTAGGTAGTGTTTCTCAAAGTGTGGTCTACTGACACGTGAGGGTCCTGAGACCCCTGCAGGGGGTCTGAGAGTCAAAACTACAAGTTTGCATGAAAAACTTAAAAAGCCAGTTTCATTGAAGAATATCTTAAGTAAAAATGATTACTTTTATTAAATACCAATCCTCAGGCACATATCTCTTTGGTATTTTATGTGATGAAACGGAAAGTACACACAAAGCACTTCTGCTGCATACAAAGTACAGCGGTCGACCCAAGGTAAAGCACATGTGCAGTTGTCTGAGTTGTGTGCTGAACAAGTCATTTTTTTTATTCGCGAACATCACGTTTTCTTGAAAGAACAAGTGACAGGCAAACCATGGTTATCCACACTTGGATATTTGGCAGACACTTGCTCAGAATGAACACAAGTGAGCCTGCTGTCACTTCAAGGAAAACAACTGACAGTTTGCTGCCAATGACAAAATTTGAAGTTTCAAGTAAAAATTAGAATTTTGGAAAATTTGTATTCACTACTGAAAGCTTGACAGCCTCCCAATTCTTAATGACTTTTCTGATGACATTGGTGGTGATATTAATGAATGCAATTTTTAAAATTTTGTGTAAACAAATGTGTCAACATTTGGAAAATTGGAGCCAACATTTGCCAAATGACCAGTGCATGAAGTTACAAAATCATCTGTGGGGAAAACAGCCGAGTGCCAGATAGACCAATGGATTTCAGGGTGACCGAGAACGAAAAGTTCATGATATGATTCCAGTTGCTGCATTGCAACTAGCCTTTAAGGAATTGCCACTTGCAGAATTTTGGTGCAGTATCAAAGAGGAAAATCCACAAGTATCTGAAAAATTGTATCAAATTCTTCTCCCTTTTCCGACTACACGTCTCCGTGAGTTTGATTTTCTTCTCATGTTTCAGAGAACACACTGCAGCTGACTGAGGTCACAAGCCAATAGAAAAATGGAGTCGTCTTTGATTACGCCAGGCATTAAAAAGATTTGCAAAAATGTACAAGAGTGCTACTCTTCTCACTGACTTTTTGTTTGTTTTGTGACATATTGTTATTTTTCATTAAAAAGTGAACTATTTAGGTTATGGGTTTATTATCGTTGTTTGTAAATAAGTTAATAAGCATTCTAAATGCTTTTCTGTTTTAAATTCTAATACAGTGACTATTAATAGATAGAACCCACAGAGATAAAACTCTTTGGGGCTCCCAGTAATTTTTAAGGTTGTGAAGGGGGGTGGGGCCAGCCCTGTAGCCTAGTGGTTAGGTTCGGTGCACTCCGTTTCGGCAGCCCAGGATCACGAGTTCAGATCCCGGGCACAGACCTACACCACTCACCAGCCATGCTGTGGTGGAGACTCACATATAAAGTGGAGAAAGACTGGCACAGTTGTTAGCTCAGGGCTTATCTTCCTCAGCAAAAAAACAACAACAAAAAAGCATTGTAAAGGGGTTCTGAGATCACAAAGTTTGAGAACCACTGCTCACACTAAGTACTTCCTGAAATTTCCCCCCAAACTAAATTCTTTGTGGGAATGGCCACAAGAGAGCTGGAGAAGTGTGGGTGGGTGATCACGGAGACTTCGACTTCCTAAGAGAAAGGCCTCCTGCAGGAGTCTTCCTGCTCTCAGGATCTCCAGTTCTTCAGTATTTCACAGCCATATTGAAATTATTTGCAGAGATTTTTAGAGCTATGAGAAGGGATAAGATAAAATGGGTCCTTTATCCAGATGGGAAAAATGGAGGTAAGAAGTTAAGACTATGACAAAGAGCGGGTCCTGAGCACACCCATCCTGTGGTGGGGCTTGGGAGGACCGAGTTCTCCAAACTTCTCGGAGACTCTGGAGCCGGGGCAATGGTGCAGGACGCGGCTTTTCTCATGACACATCCACAGTTTGGCCTGTGGTCTCGGCTGCAATCATCATGGGAACAGCTCGTAGTTTTCTGGCCCCTGTTCACTTCCGTCACCGCCGAGAGCAGGAATGATCCAAGTGGGTGGAAAAAGAAAATGAGAGCAATTTAAGAAACACGACTTTAGGGGTAAACAAGTGCTTGGCCACCCTCCTATTCGCTTCTCTGCAAATCTGTCTCCAACGTTGTGCTGCCCATCAGAGGAGTGACTGACGCCCAGGCTGGAAACGCAGGGCCGATTTAGCTCGACAGGCGGGCCCCTCTTACTGCAGCCTGCAGAACTCCAGCCTCCCCGAAGCGACCCCGTTGCAGCCCGTGCTCCATTTCCCACACACGGCCCTGAAAAATGATGCCGAGCGCCAGACCGCAAGGGGCTTTTTATCTTAGCTGTCAGCCTGAAATATATTCAGAACTCAAAGCAGTGATGGAAACATTTGGGTCTCCTGAACTTTTCTCTGCTGGGTTTCTCTCCCAAATAAAATGAAATGAAGCTTAGTGCTTTGGGGATTAATATAAACAAAGATCATAAAGGCATCTAGTGAACGGGGTGGGGGACGGACATCACAGGCTGTGAATGAGCGGCTTCACTCGCACGGTGGGGAGGGTCCTGCCATGAATACGGTTAATTCTTCTAATTAGAGCCCAGGAAAGTGTTGGTTCAGCGCCCTCGCCTCACTCTGCCGATCTGCATCACACAGGTCCTGAATCGTATCAAATGCAAATAGCCCTTTTTTTCAAAGGAGGTGGTCAGAGGGTCTGGAGGGAAGAAGGGATTTTTGAAGTATGCACTGAGTCAACAGAGCCCTGAGCAGTGGGACAGTAAAGTTTCGCAGCCAGGCTTTGATCTGGATTTCAGAAAAATGAAGCCATAAATGTCGAATGTTTTATGAACCCAAAAATAAGAAACTCTTTGTCTTTTATCTAAAATGTCTACTGAGAGAAATCAGAGGATTATCTCAACGTCAAGCTCATTATATTTTATTTGTGGCGGGGTAAAAAGAGAGCACAAAAATATTTACCGAGGTTTGTTTTAACGCTAAATAAACTAAACGTTGTTTTATTATATATGTATTTTTTTCGAATGGGTTTCAATGGACAAATCCATCAACCCAAACACGTAGAAATGAATGCATTTTCTTGCTGAAGTTGAAATTTTCCCTCTGAGGCTGCCATGACCTCAGTGAAAGCTTCCTTCTGTTGTCAGCCCCGCAGGTGAAATCCTTCCTGTGCCCTTGGGACCGGCCAGCGTCCATCGTGGATGATGCTTCTAGACTTGGGTTGCCTTTGTTTGCGCACTGAGAGGCTGAACAAATGAACTCAGGGCTCCCTCCTGCCTGGCGTCTCTGTGCTCTCAAATGTCTTCTGTTTAAGGAGGCAGTAGGGGAGACAGAGAGACTTCTAAACTAAGCGCCCAGTAAAGACCACTGTCCTCAAAAAGGCGGGGCAACCCTCACCCTCTGACCAAGATGGCATGGAGGGAGCTGCCTGCCTGCTCGGCCGCACCTCACCTGAACCAGGAGGCGGGAGAGGAAGAAGCCACGAGGCGAGCCCGCAGGTCACCCACAGCTGGATTTGGGTCTCAGTTCACAACTCTGAGGGAGCCACGTCACCTCCACCTCCTCACCTGTGGAGGGGAATGCCCCGGGTGCCCACCTCAAAGCGTTGCTGTAGGCATCAGGTGAGATGGCGCAGGTGGCCGTGTCTGGTGGGCAGGGGTGCTCAGCCAAAGGTGAAGGAGAAGGCCCCTCTGTCTGCATCTGCCCACAGGACAAGTGTCCCTCGGCAAAGCTCCATCCTCGTTTTCCTTGAGTCCCAACCAGGATGGGGAGATGGGTCTCCAGCTGCCAGGATGCGAGCCTGTCTCCTCAGAAAGGAAGACCAGCTTGAGGTGAGCCTGCTCAGAGGAAACTGGGGACCCTTTACACTGAAAATCCTATAAATGGACCCCTGGCCTGCTCTGTCTTGCCACCACCCGGAGCTCCGTTCCTGGAGAATGACTCGGTGCCAAGCTGTTTTTAATAGAAACGACCCTGTTATTCACAGCCACCCTGTGGAGCAGACAGGTCCACCAAGAGAATCTCGTTTACAAACGAGGAGACAGGCTGGGAGCCACCAGTGGCTTGTTCCGGCTCTAGCCAAGCTGAGTCTCAAAGGCAAGTCTTGGGGTCCCAAAACCCACTTCAAAATCCTCCATGTTTTAATTGCTTTCTCTCCGTAGGATGTTGTAGTCTCCTTCTTGGTGAAAGTAAAAGCATCCACCTTCACATGGCCGGCCCGATGGTGCCGTGGTTAAGTTCACACACTCCACTTTGGGGGCGTGGGGTTCACAGGTTCGGATCCCAGGCGTGGACCCATGCACCGCTCATCAAGCCATGCGGTGGCAGCATCCTGCATACAAAAAACAGAGGAGGATGGGCACAGATGTCAGCTCAGGGCCAATGTTCCTCAAGCGAAAAAAAAAAAAAAACAGAAAAAAATCTACCTTCTAAAAAGCCTTGCACATTTTATGTTTGATTATTCTGCTATTTTGGCAAATAATGGGAGATTTTTTTCAGTTGTATGTCTTAACCTAATCCTTTCAACATCATGTGATAATATCAGAAGCTGGGAGAGGTGGTTGTGTTTTTCTTTTGTATTAAGTTAAATATTAATAATAAAAAAGAATCACCAATGAGAATCCTTTGCAGTCACTGAATTCTTCTAAAGATTGGCACCTGCGCTAACATCTGTTGCCAATCTTCTTTCCTTCTTCTCCTTCTCCCCAAAGTCCCCCCAGGACATAGTTGTATATTCCAGTTGCAGGTCCTTGTGGGCGTGCAGTCACTGAATTCGTTACACAAAGTTCAATCCTTGCTGGACAGGTGGCCCTGCGCCCATTTTACAGGCGAGCCAACTGAGGATGGAGTTTACATAACTTCCCCAGGGTCCTGCAGCCAGTATTTAAGCCCAAAGGACTCCTTCTTTCTTTCCATGCAACCTGTTGCCTGAAAAGTTAGTGAAGAGGCTGGGTGCAGGCGGGAGCGGATCCGAGGAAGATGAAAACACTATTAGAAAATGGAAAATAGAGAACGTGCCATCTGAACAAATTGCCCAGAGGAGGAAGGAATCATCATTCCCAGCCACCTCCTCCTTGGTACTCTTGAGCTCGAGCGTGTACAATGAGCCAGCTCAGCTTTGAGACCAGAGAGGCACACACCTGGACGCTCTGGGACACTTGAACACTGCAGGTTCAATGTCAACACCTCTCCCGTGATGAACTCACCCCGACGGAGACCCCGCAGCGTGGATTCCCCTGGATTCAGTCATCTCCCAACTGACTCCAACCCCACAGCACGTCCCACCTGGGACCTGCGCCCCGTTGGCCCTGCTCTTGTGCCCTTTTGCTTTTCTCCATATCTGTCCCAACTGCCAGGTAGGGTGCTGCCTTCCACCTCTTTTCTCACTGCACTTTGCCCTGGGGTCACTCAGCGAAGGCTGGGCGTTGTCTCCGGTGCTCTCACCTTGCAGGCCGTAACCCCCTGGTGGGTTGCAGAGGCAGTGGGATGGGTGATCACCGTCTTTAAAAAAGGAAAACAAGACAGAACAGAACAGAACAGACCACATGGTAGGAAGAGGCATCGACGTTGTAACATTTGTGTCCGTTGTGCATGTGTGTGTCTGTGTGCGCATGTGTGTGTGTGGGTGAGTGTGCCTCCTGGGCACATGGCTCAGGGACTATGCTATGCTGCTGTAATGAAGAGACCCTAAACATAGTGGATCAACAAGATGGGATTTATTTCCCTCTCCTGCTCCAGTCCAGGTTGGTTGGAGGCTCTGCTGGTGGGATACTCCAGACAGCCAGATTCCTCCCGTCTTCTTCCACCTCCCCGGGTGTGACCCTGACAGCGTGGTGTGGGCTGGCTCACGCCCTAGGGCTGCACACAGCCCTTAGGAGAAGGATGAAGAGGAAGTAGAAGGTAAGCATTTCCTTTTCCAAGGATGTGATCCTTGCACATGCTTCCTCTCCTATCCTATTGGCCAGAGCCCAGTCTCGAGGCCACACCTACATGGTAGAATAGCCTGGTGGGAAATGTAGTCTTGCAGCTGAGCAACCAGGCATCCACCAAAACTCTACTAAAAAGCACGAAGGGGCAGGGCCGGCTGGTGGCGCAGCAGTTAAGTGCACACATTCCGCTTCCGTGGCCTGGGGTTGGCTGGTTCGGATCCCAAGTGTGGACATGGCACCGCTTGGCAAGCCATGCTGTGGTGGGCATCCCACATATAAAGTAGGGGAAGATGGGCATGGATGTTAGCTCAGGGCCAGTCTTCCTCAGCAAAAAGAGGAGGATTGGCAGCAGATGTTAGCTCAGGGCTAATCTTCCTCAAAATAAAAACAGAAAAGAAAAAAAGCACAAAAGGAAGAATGGATGCCACACGGGATAACCAGTAAAATGACTTCTTACTGGGGAGGTGTTTAAAATGTTTGAAAGCCGCTGCCTTATGACGCTCTCTCTTGTCCTCTATGAAAACCCCCAGGATCCTCTGACCTAGTAAAAAGGGCATGACCTGAACTTCGGGAGAGTTAGATCATAGTCCCCGTTAGCACTAACTGATTGTGTGCACTTGTGCAAGACACACGGTCTGCTTGCTCCTCAGTATGCTCGGCAGTGAGATAGGGGCATGGTATGGCACCCAGCTCCCTAATTCACCAGGCTCCTTGGAGTCTGAAATGAGACTTCCCTTTTTCAGAAAAGGAGAAGATGCCCCCAAAAGAAAGAAGTGATTATTCTCTTCGAATTCCCACTCTGCTGCTAACTAAAGACATACACAGGGGTGCCTTCCTGCCCCACCAGCTCTCAGCTTTCACTTCTAACACAGGAGAGAATGGGGTTCAGAGGTCTTTAGGGTCTCACATTAACCTCCTTTTCCTGTTCCTACCCTGAGTCTGCTCTATCTATATAGTGAAGTATCACAGCTATTTAACTACAAGTTTAACCAAATGAGCTGGGATATTGCCAGAATTTGCTGTGGATGCACAACAGGTGAGAGGAGGAGACCTCTGCTGAGCGAGCTGTTTGTGCTTCAGCGCTATCACGCGAAGGCTGGCTGGTGGCTGAGTTTGCTGATGTGGAATCATTGAGGGAAAAAGTTGAAATACGTAAAAACAAAAAAAAAACCCCAAAACTTGCTCACTAGATGACTGCCTTGGAGGACCTCATTTCTAGCTCCCAAATGTCAGATGATGTTTGAAAAGACAGAGATTGAAGAGGGGTGACTTTTTAAACAGAAGGATCGTGTGTTAAGAATGCTTCCTTGCCAGCCCCTTTCTGCCCATCTCCAAGGTCACCTCCCAAAGCCAGTCCAAGGCCAGTTAAGCAAAGAGCCATCAGAGCCGACATTTTCAACACAAGTCAAAGACTCTGGTTTCCGTGCCGTATCATTATACCTTGAAATTGAGCTCTTGACATGCTGTGCTTAAAATGTACAACTTTTAGCTAATTAGAAGGCTAAAAAATGCAACTTAATGAATTCAAGACTTGTTTATGCTAACCTGCCAAGGCATTTGGCAAAGAAAAAGTGCGATTTGGTGAACATCTGATTAGAGGCCGTGTGCAGTTCCATATGGAGGGCGCTGGGTTGGATCGGATTTTTATTGAACTATTGTCTAGAAAGTGAACTAATTTCCGACTCCCTCATAAGGACTTCTAAACAGGGTTGACAAAGGATTTATCATAATTATTGCTCTGGCCAGGGCTGTGATTATAAGTGATACATGTGTAAATTGTGTTTATAAAATTTCCGACTCACAATTAAAACATGCTGTCATTTCTCGCCCTTTTCCTTTTTTCCTCCTGGTGATGACTTGCCTTAAAAAACTTCCCTTTTTTCTCCCTCAAATTAATACCTGCCAGAGATTTCCTTTGGACAGAGCAGACTCCCAGCACATACCCACACACATTCTCAAGGAGCTTTTGATCTGCCATTTTTTCAAACCGCCCCCTGAGAAAGCAGTTTGGCTATCAATACTTTATGTAACCCTTCTTTTCAAAGGCACAAACTGAAAGTAATTTGCAAATGCCATTCAAAGCTCTAATCTTTTTCTTGCTTAGTGCCAAGCAATTTTAGAATCATACAGTACATTGAGTACATGTCTAAAAAAAGGAACAAAATGGGGTTCAGGGGGGTGAGCAGAAGGAAGATGGGAAGAAAAAAGGAGAATGCGTTAAAAGCAGATAGAAATAGCACCAAAAAATGTATACCCAGTTTTAGGGGCATAAAGTTCTACATGTGTCTATTGGAGAAACCCTAGTCGTGCTGTTATTCAAAACTTCCACATATGTGTTATTTTTGTCTCTTTTAGCTTTCAGGGTCCAAAAGGGTGTGTTTAAAAAAATTTCCAGGGGCCGGCCCTGTGGCCGAGTGGTTAAGTTCGCAGCTCGGCTTCAGCGGCCCAGGGTTTCGCCGGTTCGGATCCTAGGTGCGGACATGGCACCGCTCATCAGGCCATGCTGAGGCGGCGTCCCACATGCCACAACTAGAAGGACCCACAACTAACATATACAACTATGAATACTGGGGGGCTTTGGGGAGAAGAAGAAGAAGAAAAGATTAGCAACGGTTGTTAGCTCAGGCGCCAATCTTTAAAAAATAGTAGATAAAATAAAATTAAAATTAAAAAAATTCCAACTAGTGAACACTTGATGATTTACCTATTTCTCCCCATAATGCTGTCTATTGTGGATTTATTGGCAGAACCATTAGAAAATCATAGATTTTTGTTAAGGCAACCAATAACTTAAAAAAGACAAAGTATATAAGAAAAGCACCCAGGAAGAGGAAATGACGTCCCTAGGGTCAGGTAGCACTAGTGACCCAGACTTGGCACACCTAAGGGCAGGGGTGTGCATCCACCTTCTGTACCACCTGCTCCCCCGTGGCATCTGATTGGTCTGTGGCTGGTCCTCGGATCAAGATCAAGAGCAGCCAATCCATTGGATTCCCAGTAACCAATGGTATGACTCGACACAGGCAGATGGGCTGGACCAATCAGAAGGCCTCTCTCAACAAGTTGAACTAGGATATACCCCCGGTCCCCAGAGGGCACCGCAGCTGCAAGAGGGCAGTAGGGAGAGATGTTCGACTCTAAGGCATCTTCCCCTGGTCCCCAAAGTCGGTGAGGGCCGGGCTGTGTTCCCTTAGCATGAACTGTGTGATTGGTTTAAGTTTTCATGTTAGAGATGCCAAGGGTTTTGGAAAGCCAAAGCCAGGAGGAAGCAGAACCATGAGACAAAGAAGAGATACTCACAGTGGAGAGCAGGGGGACAGCAGAAACACTCAGAATCTCCACAGATCCTAAGTCCTGGCCCCACCGAGACCCAGAGCAGACCAAAGGAGTGAGGGCCAGCAGCTGGCTCTGGCTTCCCGTCCAGCCCCTTCCAGCCCCTCCTCCTGTCCCAGGGCACATGTAGCCACAGAGGGAGCCCCTTCCAGTGAGTTGGCCCCTATGAGCCCCAGATCCCACACCAATGACCTGAACCTACTCACAGATCAGTTGTGGAGACCTCGACTTGGGGGCCCCACTTTTCCCCACACCATGCATGCTCTTCCCCCCAGTACCGTCCTGGACACCCAGGAAGAGATGGAGGAACTCGACCACCTGAAAAGGCATGACGTCACACTGAGAGGCAAAGATAGAGACAGGAGTTACACAAGGGACAGTGGTTACCCTGAAACATCTGATAAACTGGGTGAGATGGTCCTGACAGCCCTGACACCCTGTCCCTAAGGGGCATCTCCCAGGGCATGCAGCCACCCACATCCCTCACCCCCTTCCTTTGTCACCGTGCCGCCTGCCTTACTGTGTGGCCCTGTAGGGTGTTGGCACCGTTCTCACCAAGCAAACCCTCTCTGTCTGCAGTGCCCCCAGGACTGCCCTTCTGGTGTCTGGCTTCTGGTTCGAGGTAATGTATATAATCCAGGAGACTCAGTTTCCTCTAGGTAGAATGGAAATGTGAGCGTTCCTCCCTCATCCGTGACAGCTCAACTAGTGGGAGCCTTTACTAGCCATGCTTCAAAATGTAGCCTCTGCTCAGGAGATCGGGAGCTACAGACGTGTGTATTCAGGGATTATTTCTGTGTATGTCAGTCGCCTCCCCCCAGACTTGACTACAAGCTCCGTGAGGACAGGGGTCTGTCCGTTTAGTTCAACATCAAATATCGAGTGACCAGCAAAGGGCTCAATACACACTAAGAGCTGGGTAAATATTTGCTGAATGAATGGAGGAATAAGAATAAATACGGGTCAGCGTTTTCGCAAGGTGCAGTCAGTCATGTACTACTTTTGAAGGACGTAACTAGGCATCATGTGGGATTCCACAGTCAGATCCATTTGAGAAACCTCTTCTTTTCTTATTTGAGAAATATGCCTCAGTTTTTTCCCAGCCTTATTGAGAAATAATTGACACAAAACTTTGTATAAATTTAAGGTGTACAATATATTGATTTGATACATTTATATGTTGCAAAATGATTTCCACTATCGCATTAGCTAACGCCTCCATCCCATCACATAGTTACCATTTCCTTTTTGTGGTGAGAACATTTAAGATCTACTCTTAGCCACATTCAAGTATTTAATACGGTATTGTTAGCTGTAATCACAACGCTGCACATAGACTCCGGAACCTAATCCTCTTAGATCTGGAAGTTTGTACCTTTTGAAACATCTTCTTTACCACAGAGCTTCTTTGAGCCTTTTGCCTGCTAAAGAGCATTTTGAATCTTTCTGGATTTTTCTGGAACATTTCGCAGGGGGATTATTCCATAGGGCACACTTTGGGAAATGAGCTCAACCCAGGTTGAGCATCTTGAAAAATACTCTGTGACTCGGTCCTAAGGAAGACTGTGTCTCCCCCGGGGGCAGTCCTGAGCCGTTCTTGCAACCCCTGGGTCAGCACGGATCACCAACTCCACGCTCTGTTCGCTCTGGGACCTTGGATGAATGAGACACAAAGACCAGCCTGAAAGCTTTGAGACATTCAATTTTAAAGAAAAAAAAGCGTTTTTCAGAGATCATGTATCTTGTCCTTTTCATTCCACATTAGAGGACACTGCTCTGGCCAACACTCCCACAAGAGGATGAGCTCTGAGCCCAATGCCTGGGTTCAAATCCCAGCTCCACTACTTCTTAGCTGGGTGGCCTTGGAGCAGTCGCTTAACCTCTCTGAGCGTCACTTTCCTTATTTGTGAAATGGAGATACCCATAGTGCCAACTACATGGGTTGCTGTAGGGATAAAATGGGAAACCCACAGGAAACATTTGTCACAGTGCCTGGCACTTAAGAAACACTCCGTGAAGATGAGCTGTTACAGTTGCTTTTTCTTTATTACATTTCGCTGGGACTGAGAATAAAGCTGAGGCTGAATGGCCTAGCGGTTTCACGTATGAATTTCTGAACCAAACCACCTGGGTTCAAGTCTTTGCTTTGCAACTGACCGGCTGTGTGACCTTCAGCAAGTTGTTAAACCTTTGTGCGCCTCAGTTTCTTTATGTGGCAAATGGGGATAGGGGTAGAACCTAGTTCAGGGGTTGTTGTTAAATTCAGTGAGTTAATATTCGTAAGCACTTCACGCAGTGCTGGGCGCAAGGTTTATGCTCTTACGGTAAGCATCACTGTGATTGTGTCTCTTGCCCTCTCCAGAACACGCCGGAAGGCTGACCAGGCTACCCCTGCAGGCTCTGTCCTTCCATAAAGGATGTTGTTCTGGGGGGCTCCCTGAAGCCAGGCACCACACCTCTCGCTTTTCTGCACCCCAGCTCCTGGTCCACACTGGCCCATGATGAGTCTCCAGGAGTGACTCAGTGACTGAGAGCTCCCTTTCCCTGAGGGTCTGGTCGTCACGCTGTTCCTGTGGGCCCCTGGCCGTGCTTGTCAGC
Organism: Equus caballus; assembly: GCF_041296265.1. Classification (NCBI taxonomy): domain Eukaryota; kingdom Metazoa; phylum Chordata; class Mammalia; order Perissodactyla; family Equidae; genus Equus; species Equus caballus. Next base: position 33,495,248 of record NC_091686.1, on the reverse strand, counting down.
AGATGGACTTACTGTCCGTCACCCTCACATGGTGCCTGCCATCAAAGACCGAGGTCCTGGAGGAGCAGGGCGCTCCGCTCCAGAGTGGCTTGCTGAGTGAGCGGCGCTGTCTTCCGGTGGGGCGGAGCGTGCTGACTCCCCACCGCCCGGGACTGGGGGCTGCAAGAGGAGACGAGCCTGATCTTCCTCCCCGACATCCTGCTGTCCGGGCAAAGTCTGGGAAGCAGAGGACAGAGTGCAGCCCTCTGGGACCTCAGCTGGGAGCATCCACTCTGACCTGTTGGCACTGGCCCCTCCTTTCACCGGAAGGACCAGGAGAGCAGCTGTCAGTCACATGCCAGGTTCCAGCTGGTGCGGGGGTTGGGGGGGGGGGGTGCCCTCAACAGTTACGTAACCAGAAAGCATCACCTCCATTGTAATTGCATCACCCAGCGCCTTTCCGAGGGCACTTGGGAAGAGTCCAGAACAGCCCAACTGTGAAAGGGGCTTAATGGGGTCAGACAGCCCCACACGTGCCAACCGTTTCCTGCATTTCTTGGAATGACTGAGGACCATCTCAGACCACACACAGGATAAGCCAAAGGGCCATGGAGCCAACGTCCCCAGGAGCAGCCCCCAATCAAGGGAGACAGGAGTCTCGGGTACATCCCCCAGTCTCCAGGCCCCTCAGTGGGACAACCCTCCAAAGTGCTCTGCCCTGTCCCACACAGGGTGCCCCCTGGAGAGGGTGCAGCTGCCCATAGCAGGAAGGTGCCCACGAAGGAGCTCCATGTTGCCTTTCCCGCTTCCCTGTCTCACTCCACTGACCACCAGCACAGGTCTGCGTCTCGGGCTCTGCTTCGCGGAGGCCCAGACCAAGACAGGCCTGAACCCGCAGCCTTGGGAGTGCAGCTCTGCATCCAGAGGTCCAATCTGAACCCAGCTCCCCCCTCGGCTCTCAGTAGCCTGCAGCTTCAGGCAGGGACGTTGCTTGAGCGCGTTTCTTTACTTGCACTGTGATTATAGCAATGGTACTTCCTTCTTGGCACGGATCTCAGGATTGACTGAGTCTGAGGACAGAAAGGGCTTAGAGCATGTGTGTCTGGGGGGCAAGCAGCACACACAGGGCACCTGCGACTAGTGCCCCCTTAGCACAGTTTCTTAGCCAGTCGAAGCCTCATTTTGCACATCAGTAAAAGAGGAAAAGAATCCATGACAAAAGCCAGTACAACACTGCTGAGAACCTGCACGGAGGAGGGGCTTCATAGACAGCAGCTGTTGTTACAAGAATGCTTATTGACAGTGACATTAATCACCGTACCCCCATGACCGACACCCAGCGGTGCCCTGTCGTGGTGGCCGCACTACAGTCAGGGAAAGCTGGCCAGCTGGAGTCAAGAGGAGCTGTTGCGGGGTGGGGGGTGTAGGGGTAGATTCAATCAGTCACTGAATATCCGCAAGCAGTATTCCCCTGACGCGATTGTCAGGATCGCAGGAGGAACGCACTGTGGGGGCCGGGGAAGGGGCGGCGCTGTGATAAAAATCGCTAAAACAACATCCAACCTGCTGCAGATCCAAATACGCGTCTTCCATTTAACTGTGCTTTCTCCCGCAACTGCTTTGCCTCGGAGGTGGGCGGACAGCACAGCCCTCGGCCGCTGCCGCCGACACCAACAAGAACAGCCTCAGGTGGGCCAGCCTCTGAGCCGAGTGCTTCCCAGCACGGGCTCAGTGAGCCCCAGCCAGCTACCAGGTGGGTGTGTGCAGGTGCATTGCACACACATTGAAACTGAGGCTCGGAGAGATGAATTCACTGGTGCAAGGCCAGGCAGTAGCAGAGCTGGGGCTCAAATCCAGTCTGTCTGACTTCATTACCTTACACCCATCTTATCATTTTTAGCCTTTTTTCTTAAATAAATATCATAGAACTTCCAAAGTTAGGCCCTGCCACCCTACACATCTGTTCTCAGGGAGGCAAAGAGGCCTGGCCCTGACTCCCATGATTGCCAGGTGGGTGAGTCCTCCACTGGACTCCTCAATTCTTCAACTCCTTGGCTTTTGAAGAGAACTCTTAGTCATCCTTCAAAACCCAACTCAAATAGCCCCTCCTCTGTGTTGCCTTCCATGACTCCTTCAAGTACTCTCTATAACTCATTGCACTTTCTTCAGCTAACACGTGTCCATATCCTGGAAGATTTCAGTGTGCATTGACACTTCTCTCGCCAGCCAATCAGATAATCATGGGTGAGCACCCAACTGGCCTTTACCAGAAACTACGAGGGGTAAAGATATGCACGATCAGGTCCTGCCCTGGGGGAGCTTGTCCTCTAAGTAAGGAGATGAGACGTGCACCGTCACAGTGCCTAGAAACAGCCCACAAGTCCACTTCTCTCTCGCCACCTGAACAGCTCCTAGCCATTCTTCCAACATAGCTGAGGGCTTACCCTCTCCCAGCAGCCTCCCTGACCCACAGAAAGAAGGGTCTCCTCCCATGCTCCCATATCACCCACCTCGCGATTGTCTGTGTCACTGTCCCCCTGCAGACTCTGATAAGCTCCTTCCAGGCAGGGGCTGTGAAATCATTAAGGTTCTTTGGGATACAAGTCAGAGAATCCAACTTGAGCTGGCATCAGTAAACAGGGGAAAGTTACCCAAAAGGGGAAGTGGAGCCTCATAGAACCTGGGCAGGGAGGCAGCTGGGGCCCCAGGAGCACTGGAATCAGGAGGAGGAAGGAGCTAGGAACCCAGGCTGCACTCTCTCGGTGCCTCTGGTCCTGGCTCTTCTGAGTCTCCTCCGTCCTCTCTGTCTCCAGACCTTACTGTTCCCGAGGCAGGAAGCACATCTTTCTACAGCTTCCAGACATCCTTTAAGCAGGTTCAGCAAAATAGCATGCTCTCACTCCCTCTCTCTTCTAAATCCCCAGGTTGAACCTGTGCTCCTGGCAGGCTTGTGTCAGACGTCCAGTCCTGGTCCAGAGAACCATGGGGCTGAGTAGAAGCCGCCTTTGTGGGTCAGAGCAAAGCCCAGAAGCTGCATGGGTTCCCCGCCTCCTCTACTCCATGCAGATGCCATGGCAGTTAGTCTTTGCAGTGAGCTGTCACTCCCGTGTCCCTACCAGTGCAGGGGCTGCAGCCAAAGTGCTCAAGGGACCTGGAGGTGGAACTCTTCAAGGAGCCTGTTCCCTCCCAGGCATTGTCTCAGAGAGCTTTGGGCCAGGGTGGAGCTGCTTCCCAGTGAGCCTGATGAAGCTCAGGATGCTGAGTCGGTGAGACCTCTGGCAGAGGCCACGCTGAGGAGGGCTGACACGGGAGCCTCTCCACCTGGGCACACAGGGTACAGGGAAAGCAAGCTGCCCCTGCAGGGTGGGCCACAGGCAGGGTCTGTGCTCCGGGTCCTGTTGCATCAGTGCTGCCAAATTGGGCAGCTGCCCCAGGAGCTCAGGGTCCTGGTGTGTTCTAGCATCAACCACCCCTCTGACCCAGAGCCCCGATGGCCCCTCTCTTCCATTAGGAAAGCAAGTGCACTCTAGGTACTTCCACCAGAGGGAATTGAATAGAGGGAGTTGGTTACACAACTGAGAAGAGCTGAGCAGGATTGTGAGCCAGCTAGACAGCAAGAGCAAACAGCTGTGACCACCTCTAGACAGGGATTCCTCTGGCCCAGAGCCAGGGCATCCAGTCAGAGCTGGCACCATGGTGGGGGCAGCCAGAATGAGCAGTCCCACGGAAGAAGGGGCTGGAAGCACAGAGCAGGAAGCACCAAGGAGGCCAAGACGGAAGGAGGGGAGAAGGAGAGGGCTGCTCTTCCACTCTCTGATCTCGGCCAGGGCTCCCCACTGAGCAAACCTGCGCAGGAGCCCACGTGCAAGGCCCCTGGGAGGGGTTTGCAGAGGGAGAAGGGGAGGAGAAAGCAGGGACCAGATCTGAGTGCTCCTCTCCCTAGCGTTGCCCACCATCACCCTTCTGCACAAAAAGGAGAAGTCCCGTTTCCCCCAGGGGAGTCAAGTCTTTGCAGACACCGTCCCCTCACTCTCTTTCCTGGGGGAGGCTGCCCTGCTGATTTCCAGGCCCCTTTGCCCCTCCTCACCCTGTAGCAGAGCTGGCAGCTTCTCTCTCTCTGAAAAAGACGAGAAATGCATGATAAAACATGTTATTCTATTTCTATGTGATTAGTGCCATAGTCTCCCACCAAGTGACTCCCTTCTTCCATAAAGTTCAGCCACTTACCAGGAGGATGCATAAGAGCACAGTAGTCCCATGACCCCCAGATCATGCTGCAAAGGCCACGCATGTGCCCAAAACGGACCCCCGACCTACCAGAAGGCTCGGGCCAGCAATCGGCCGGGGAACAAATCTGCTACGTGGCGGCCCGCTTCACCCGTTACCCCACTTTCCATCCTTCCATGCCGCTCGCTCCCTCTCTGCATGGCTTGGAAGTCAGCTTCCCTGGATGGGGTTCAAACATCTATACATTTTTATCAGCTTTTTAAAAATGGAAGTTAAAAGTCTAATGGGATTCCAGAGTAGAGATTGAAGGGTTCCAGGGGAGGAAGTTATATGGGATAAAAAGGGGGTGTTCGGTTTCAAAGGCTCTAATAGAATGTGAGAGAAGGCGTGCATAGAGAGCACTTGTCCTCCGTGCCAGACTTTATTATGCAGATCTGGTCAGAAAAAGAAGAGAAAATGTAAAGTAGGAAAAGAAATTAGGGCAACCGAGGACTTTCATGGTGGGAGGAAATATTTCACTAAGTGCATTATTCATTTGTCATTGACTCAAATGCCAGGGGCTTTAGCTCATTGCGCAGGGCTGGCGACAGCGTCCAGGCCCGGTCAAGCTCTGCAGCGGCACACTTTTTCTCCTTTGTCATCTCGGTTAGAGTTCTGGTCCTCTCGGGAAAGTTCGCCGTTTTGCTTGACAGAAAAATGGAATGGTAACCTAATAGAACTTCGTTTCTCTGGTTACCAGGACGTAGTGAGCCTTTAATCTCCGCTGAATTACCCCGTCCCTGGGGTTGGGCGGGAGGTCTTTGAGTCAGTGAAAAGTTCACTGTGGTTTTCACGTGGGCCTGCTATTTCTTGCGTCTCCATCGGGGACTCTGTGAGCGAACCATTCTTGAAATCAGACAGAAATGCTTGGCTTTTCCTTTCTGACTGTGACATACAACAGTGATTTCTCCTTCTTATTTGGTGTGTTTCAAAATGTCGCAGTTCCTGCAGACTATTTCCCTAATTGATCCGGAATGCGCACCAAGTCCCTTGCCCTGAATTGGTTCCTGTGTCCCAAATTTGGAAACCGTTTCGTACATTTCAGAGGTGCCTTGTTTGGTCTGCAATTCAGAGTTGCCGTTAAAACAGACAAAAAACAAAAGTGGAGGAAGACAGTGAACTGGGACCCGACTATAAATGTCTTTTAAAAATCTGACAAACATTGCGTTAATAATCATGATGATGATAAAAATAGAAGCAGACATTTACTGTGACGCTTCGACCTGCCAGGCACCGCACTGAGTGTTGGCATGTGGAACGCATTGGATTTTCCTAATTATCTGCGTGAGAGGCTTCAGCACTTAGAATTCAGTTCACAGGGGTGCACAGAAGTGACGTGATTTGCTCAAGTTGACACAGACAATACGAGGTGGACCCAGGACAAAGTTCTCTTTGCTTAGGATGTGTTATCACCTGAGTCATTCTGGGTATAGGATTTGTGTGTCTCCAGAGGAGTGCTTTCACACGATAGCTGATGTCACAGCTTTGACCCAAGGGCCCCCCACACCACAGCTGCTCTTTAAGTGAAGAGTAAGAACCAGCATCCAATTTCTTCTTCTCGCTTATCCATCCATCCCAGAGACCTGTTCCATCGCATAATTCAGATGTTGGATGCATCATGGCCACTCGTATCCCATTGGCCAGAAGTTAGTCACATGACCATGCACGGGCGGCTGGGAATTGTAGTCTTTAGCCGGGCAGCTCAGCTGAAATACTGGGATTCTATCACTAAAGGGAAGAGGGAGTGGATACGGGATGACTCCTAGCTGTGTCTGCCCCAGTCTCATTCACCATTGCGTCCTCAGCGTCTATCCCAGTCTCCATTATCTAAGTCTTGAAGAAATAAACTCACCTGTCGCAGGTCGCCGACCTCTGGTGAGAAGCCCAGCCATTATTTCAAGCATCTGGAAGTGCCGACATTAAATGTGGAAATTCTCTTCTCAGCCTGGGTACGGCCAGCGTCGGGATCCCCATTTACGGCTGAGGGGGGACGTCAGTGCTCCGTTACTTCCTTGTGAAGAGGACCTCAGTTTTATCCAGGGTGGTAATGTGGCCATCGTTCTTCCTTACAGCAGAATTGTGCCTAATGCATGTAGATGCTCTCCTCTCCAGGGCGAGGAGCTTAATCCTGCCCTTGAGTGTGAGCTGAGCTTAGTGTCTTGCTTGCAAAGAATAGAGAAAAGTAGGAAGCCTGCAGTGGAGAACGCTGGCAGACGCGACGTCACCAGGGGATCAGGGTCAACATCGCCAGTGAAAAGTCATCTGGGTGCGGTCCCCCTGCCCAATACCACGTGACGTGGTGAGATGGGCTCTTCATCTCTGTGGTCTTCTTCTCTCACACCCATTACTCTAGTCTAATCCTGAGAAGAACCCAAATTGACAGACAAACCATCTGACCAGTCCTGTTCGAAACTGTCACGGACACGAAAACCAAGGAATGTCTGAGAACTGTCACAGCCCAGAGGAGGCTGTGGAGACACGACGGCTAAATGCAGTGCGGGATTCTGGGACAGAAAAAGGACCTTAGTGGGAAAACCGATGATCCAAATAAAATCTGGAGTTTAGTTAACAGTCATGAACCAATGTTGATTTCTTGCTTTTGAAAACGTGCCGCCATTATGGAAGATAGTAACAGCAGAGAAAACTGGGTGAAGAGTAGATGGGAACGCTCTGTACTCTCTCTGCAACTTTCCTGTAAGTCTAAAAGTATTCCAAAATAAAAAGTCTACTAAAATTAAAAATACCCAGCATCCTTTGCAGGTAGGGGTGGACAAATGGCCCTGTACTGGCCAGGGAGATGGGAAGAGGTGTCTGTCCACAGAGCTGGTCTCTGGGAAAGCTATTGTGTGTGTACATGTTTTTTTCTTTTTTAATAAAATCTTCGCCCCTACCTCTTTCTCTTCCTCTTATCACCTCCTCCAAGCCTGAAACGCAGACACTATGCCTGTTCAGGACAGCAGGGTGGGAAGCCGGAGGGAGACCCAGAGTCACGAGTTCCCTCAGCAACTACAGTGTGCTGGACTGTCCATCTTTGGTCAAGCCTCACGGCTTGATCTCATTTGCTCAAGCTCTGGGTCAAGTTCCTGTGTTATGCAGCCGAGACCACCCCTAATTTATATTAGGTGGAGCCATAGGAAGTTGCCAATATTTGATTGTTTTGGCCTACAAAAATGGCAACTTTACCAAGTTTGACCTACTGTGGGTAATTTTTTTTCCTAAATGTCTTTGAACCATCTTCATCAACTATAAATCTAAATAACAGGAGGAGCAAACTACCGCACTCCAACATTTTTTTCTGGGATGAGGATTTGGCCTCTCAAGAACCATAATAAGTCTGATGTTATGTTTTTCCTGATGCCCTGTTGCTTATTGACGCTTCAGATGATTCAGTAAAAGAGACACTGAACCTCTCAGTACTGCGTGCATTAGAAGGCTTTGAAAACACACTATTGGTGTCTAAAAGAATGCTTATCTTCCCAGCAATTTCACTCCCAAGTATATACTTGAAAGAATCAAAAACAGGGACTCAAACCAATGCTCGCACATGAATATTCATAGCAGCACTGGTCACCATAGCCCAAAAGTGGAAACAGCTCGAATGTCCAGAAACTGATGAACGGATAAACCAAATGTGGTCCATCCATGCAATGGAATATTACTCAGCTGTAAAAAGGAATGAAGCGCTGACATACACTACAACGTGGATGGACCTTGAAAACATCATGCTGGGTGAAAGAAGCCAGTCACAAAAGGCCACATACGTATGACTCCGTTGCCATTAAATGTCCAGAGTAGGTAAAGCCACAGAGACAGAATGGAGGTGGGTGTCTGCCGGGAGCTGGAGGAAGGGGGCATGAGAGGCAACGGCTCAATGAGTACAGTTTCCTTTGGGGTTGTGAAAATATTGTGGAACCTGATAGGGGTGGTGGTTGCACCACACTTGGAAAGTACTAAACGCCACTGAATTGTACACTTTAAAATGATTAACTTTATGTTTTGTTAATTTCACCCTTGATTAAAAAAAACGTGTCTTCAACATTTTTAAATATGTGATAAAACCAAAATAATAATCGCACAAAGCGTCTTACAATTGAGATAAAGGAAAAGAAGATCCAGCCAGCCAGAGGCCAAAAGCTCTCGGTGCAGACAGCGTGCATCTCCAGTATTCTGGTCATCTACTGCTGCCTGATAAGCCGCTCCAGAATGTAGGGGCTTAAAACAACGACAACACTCGTTTTGCTCACAAATCTGCATTGTGCAGGGCTCGGCTGTTCATCTCTGCTCCACTCAGCATCACCCAGGACTCCTCGAAGTGGAGGCTGGAATTATCTGCAGGTCCTCTGGCACACCTGGCCGGTGGTTGATGCTGCTGGGGACCTCCGAAGGGGCTGGGATCAGGACACTGACACATGGCCTTTCCGTGTGACTGTCTGGCTTCCTCACAATATGGTGACAGGGTTCCAAAGATGAGCATCCCCGAGGTCCAGGTGGATGTGACTTCGCCTCAGCTGTCACGCTGCATCCCTCACCCCACAGTCATGGGCCTGGGCAGAGGCAGGAGGAGGGCGGGGTCAGTGTCCCGTGGGAGACGAGCAGGTGGACCATGATGGACTATGCAGCCATGATGGAAGGGCAATGTGACACATCCATCACGCTACAGTTATGTATGGTCCTGCCTGTAAAGGACTGAAACGGGGAGCACCAGGAAGAAGCCTAGTTAACAACGTGTAGCTAGGAATCTGACAGTAGTTCAGGCTGACGATGGAGACGGTCTCTGGTTTTTCACCATAGAACTTAAAAGTCAATTCTCTGCGCTCTCATTGATGTTGAAGGATCATGTGGAAACATCCAGCCAATGTCCCAGGCGACTGGACTCCATCGTTCCAACATTAATATTCTCGCGCATCAGCCTCCTCCCCTTTACAGCTGTAGAGAAGAACCTCTGGGCTGACTGCCGCCCAGAGATATTTAGCTGACTGCACATACACTGTGAACTGACTTAAAACGTTGAACACATCTGCGTTTATCCAATCAATAACGTCTCTCTTCTAAAAAAGGGAGAGAAAGAAAGAAAAAGAAGAAAAATATCTATCCAAAGTGGTTTGGGTTAAATGCCAGCATTTTCATCTTAGGGATGAAAACCGCTTTCTCCGAAGGCCACACTCCCCGAAAACACGCCCGTAGGGTCAGGCGGCCAATGTTTGGGGAGCAGAGAAACGCCCCGACTGCTCAGCCTCACCCCATAATGCGACATCCTTACGAGGCGCCCCACACAGAGAGTGAGGTGGACTTATTCCTCCCTCAGGACACCCCCCCAGACTTCTGTAACCTCACGAGCGGAGTCCCACAGTTGGGGGGGGGTGCCCTGGATAAGAACAGACGGGGAGGGCTGTGTGCGTCTCCACGATGTACCGTGAGCTGCAAATGCTGAAGTCTCTGTCAATCCCAGTCCGCCTGGAGCCTCCGGCCTCCTGTGCTGCCACTTCCCTCCTCCCACTTTTCTCTGCTCCAAACCACAGTGTGTGCTTTTCACAGAACGCCGACTGAAGGCCAACGTACTATGAAGAGAAGGGAGTAAGACCCTCTTGCTCTCTGTGCCTAAGAAGGAAAACAGGATCCACTTCATGCGTTTGGTTGAAGGTGAGAGGTCAACCAGGACCCCCAGCCACCATCCACCCTCTCTGGTCCCCTCCTTCCAATACTGAAATGCAAAGCGATGATCTCCCCAGATGCAGAGCAGCCACCTAACAAAAATACAAGTTTTAAAGCCAACGCGTTGCTTGTTTCTCATGATGACGTCAGACCTACGGACGCTCAATCTGCTGGTGATGGTTCTTGTTGTGTGAGCCCCTAATCTTTCCTGGAGAGGCATTTTTCAAATCTGTGAGAGCAACGCTTACAACGAACTCCTGAAAGATCAGAGCTGCAAGAAGGGAGCGGCCAGCGGCTGTGCTTAGGGTCACCGGACCCCACCGAATGCAGGCTGCCCGCTGATTGCAGACGGCCTCGCCTGACCGGGATGCACGAGTCACCTGGAGGCCTCAAGCACACCCCGGGGCCTCTGCCCCTCCCTGCTTCCCTGGGTCATTTGTCCCCCACTGCCGTGGCCAGGACCGTGCTTCCTGGGGGAGAAACGCACACAACCCGGGTGCTGGCTCTGGGATGGGCCGTTCTCCGGAAGAGGGAAGGACTGGAGCTGCGTCGGTCCCCTCTCCTGCTCCCATCTCTGCGGTGCCTCCCGGCGGCCGGCGCGGTTGCCGTTTCATCTGCCCCATGGCGGGCGGTCTCGGTTCGTTCTCAGGGTTCTCATTGGCCCCCCTCACAGGCTCCTGGGTATTTCTCCTCGCCTGCATCTTTACTCTCCAGGCTAGAGGGGCTGCAGACGGCCCAAGCCATTGGGTTCTGGCCACTGCGCCCCCAGACCTTTCGCCCATCAGTGTGAAATCCGCGCTGATGTGCAAAGGCCGAGATGCGCACGCGGTAGGGAAGGGTGAGCGAGGCGGGCTCCGTCCTGGACCCCCGGAGTCCGTGATCTGGCGGGTCCACCCACACGGAGATCCACTCAGAGGCTGACCAGCAAGGGCGAGGGCTGGCCGCTCCAGGAGGAGGGAACAGTGTGCAAACACCCATCTCTTTAAGTCTCTGAGCCAGCTTCCCCACCTGGAAAAAGGAGAATGAAATTACCTGGTCTCCGTGCATCCACCTTAGCCCCCACCTTAGCCCCCAACGCTCTCCTGCCACGCAGGAGCTGGAGTGATTCTCTTAAAACCTAAGTCAGCTATTCCTCTGCTCAAAGCCCTCCAGTGGCTTTCCATTTCTCTTTGAATTGATAAAGTCTTTGCAAGATCCTACAGACCCTGGCTCCCCTCACCCACTCCCCACCTCCTCTCTTCCTCTCCCCTTACCCAGCCCGGCCTACTCTGTTGCAGCCACACTGCCATCTTGCTGTTTGCACACGAAGACACCTGCCTCAGGACCTTTGCACAAGCTGTTCCAGTCCCTCTACCTGAAGGTTCTTCCCTAGACACTCTCCTCCCACACATCCCTCAGATCCTGCTCGAATGCCCCTCCTCTGAGAGGCTGTTCCAGTTCCCCTGTGTAACATCACTCCCCCCACAACCTCTATTCCTTCACCCTGCTTTATTTGCCTTGATGGCACTTTTTTGACACTTGATACAGTGTATGTTTTCCTATTTAGTGTCGGTTTTTCTCCAGTTTGTTCATGGCTATATCTTCATACCTTGCCCAGTGCCTGGCACATAGTGGGGGCCCCCAAGATGGCTCCAACAGCCCAAGGTTTGTGTGACCCTCATTGAATTGGGGCTCATCCTAGGTGACCAGTAGAATATTGGGATGTGACTCAGGTGACCTCAGAGACCAGGCCACAGGCCTTGCAGCTTCCACCGTGGGCTCTCAGGACCCATGACCTGGAGCCCCGGGTCACGGTGCCCAAAACCCGGCTTCCTCTCGGCCACCCAGCTGGAACCACCCAACAGAGGGTGGACATGAGGAGAGACAGGTGCCGGCTCCAGCCATGCCGGTCATCTGGATGAGGCCTCTGACAACACGGAGCAGAGACGAGCGGTCCCTGTGGGCCCTGCCCAGATTGCAGTCATAAGCAGAAGAAACGACCTCTGTTGTTTTAGGCCGCTAAGTCTTGGGGTCGTTTGTTACACAGCAACGGACAACCAGAACATGTGCCAGACAAAAGACTTGTCCTCAAATCCTGACCTCAGAGTCGGCTTCAGGGGGACCCCACCCTGGCCAGTTGTGCGGGTCAGATGCAGTGCATGCAGAGTGTCTGCACGCCTACACACCCGGCAGTCGCTCTCTGTCCCTGTTGTCTGTTAAGCCCGTCGGGAAGCCTTACAGACACGGCCAACTACGCTTTCGCTCAGTGCTCCTCACAGCGTCTGTCCAGGGCCGGAGTGGGTGGAGACATGGGCAACGGGGAGGGCGTGGGCTGAGCGGGTAAAGTGGCTTGAAGCAGGCCTTTGCAAGATGCTCGGTGTTTCTCTTGGACCAGAGTCAGTAATTAAAATGTAACCAGAGGTACATATTATTCACATGAAATGATGCTTTGCACAAGGTCACGGCAAATTGAAATCACCTGGCAGGAGGACCCTGGGGCTCTGGGAAGGCGCTGTCCGCAGGGCCTCAGGTCGGGGCTCCCGCTCAGCCCCCGGCCCCAGCAGCATGGCCCCTGCGGAAGTGAGCCGAGGATGTGGGGAGAAGGGGGCCCACGCCTTTACAAGAGGCCAGGAAGTCAGCATTCCAACCGGAGTGGACAGACACGCAGCAGGGGAGCTGCCAGGGGCAGAGGGTGGCTGGGCTCCTGGACAGGGGACTCCAGAGGAGAATGCAGATCAAAGGAGGCCTCCGACGGGGCGGGGACGCGGCCTGGGAACAGGCAGAGCTCAGGGATCTCCCGCCCAGCCGGGGCTCCGTCTGGCCTCCCAGGGCAGTCTGGGAACTGGAACTTTCCTGCCCTGTAACTGACTCTTCTCAGACCCTCAGGAGGCCCGGGATGACACTCCCCATGGTGGAAAGGCTGCGGTCACAGAGGACTTACGCTGAATGGCCCAGACTCCGTGCTCAGTGTTTCCTGTGAACTGTCTCCGTTAGTCCCCACAGAACCCTCGGGTCCCCCTTCCCCAGAGGAGCAAACCGAGCCCGAGAGGCTCAGCTGATTAAAAAGGAACGTCACTGACGAGGGAGATGTCACTCACACCCAGGTCCGTCTGCCGCCGAAAGCCAGTTCTTCAAATCAACTTGTTTGAGATATAATTGACATGTAATAAAAGGCACCGTCATTTTATTTTAATTTTTATTGAAGTGTCGTTGACATAACAGCGTTGGATTCATTTCAGGCATACCACATAGTGGTTCAACATTTCAATACGTTACAAAATGATGGTCCTGATAAGGCCAGTAACCGCCTGTCACCATACAAAGTCATTACCGTATTATTGACTCTATTCCCTATACCGTGCATTCCATCCCCAAGGTTTGCTTATTTTAGGAACAACTTCCTCCCGAACCCTTTCACCTATTTCACCCGTGCCCCCTCCGCTCCAGCCTCCCCTCTGGCAACCACCAGTTTGTTCTCTGTATCTATGAGTCTGTTTCTGTTTTGTTTTGTTTGTTCATTTGTTTTGGGTTTTTTTTAGACTCCACACGTCAGTGAAATCCTCCTCTATTCTTCCTCTGACCTGCTTCACTTAGCGTAATGCCCGCTAGATCCACCCGTTGTCACAAATGGCAGGGTTTCATTCCTTCTTACAGCTGAGGAGTTGTCCATTGCATTGCATAGACCATGTTTTCTTTATCCATTCGTCTATCAGTGGACACTTAGATTCGTTTCCACGTCCTGGCTAGTGTGCATAACGCTACGGTGAACATGGGGGTGCAGATATCTTTTTGAGTTAGCGCCTTCATTTTCTTCAGATAAATACCCAGATGTGGGATCACTGGATCGTGTGACAGTTCTATTTTTAATTTTTGAAGACTGTCCATACTGTTTTCCGCAGTGGCTGCACCAATTTACCTTCCCACCAGCAGTGTGTGAGGGTCCTCTTTTCTCTGCATCCTCGCCAGCACTGGTTATTTGTTGCCTTTTTGAGAATAGCCATTCTGACAGGTGTGGGATGATACCTCACTGTGGGTTTTCTTTTGCGTTTCCCTGATGATTAGTGATGCTGAGCATCTTTTTATGCACCTGTTGGCCACCTGTTTGTCTTTTTTGGAAAAATGTCTATTCAGGTCCTCTGCCCATTTTTTATTTGGATTTTTTTTTATATTTGAGTTGTATGAGTTCTTTATGCGTTTTGGATATCGACCCCTTATCAGATATATGGTTTGCAAATGTCTTCTCCCCTTCTGCAGATCGCCTTTTCATTGTGTCGATGTTTTCCTTCACTGTGCAGAAGCTTTTTAGTTTGACATAGTCCCAATTGTTCATGTTTGCCGTTGTTGCCCTCGCCTGAGGAGACAACCTGAGAAAACATTGCTAAGACCGATGTCGGAGTTGACGACCTATGTTTTCTTCCAGGAGCTTTATGGTTTCAGGTCTCACATTTAGGTCTTTAACCCTTTAGAGTTTATTTTTGTATTTGATGTAAGAAAGTGCTGCAGTCTCATTCTTCTGCACATGGCCGGCCAGTTCTCCCAACACCATTCACGGAAGAGCCTGTCTTTTCCCCATGGTGTGCTCCGTCTCCTTTGTCAGAAGTTAATTGACCATATAAGTGTGGGCATAATTTCTGGGCTCTCTCTTCTCTTCCTTTGATCTCTGCATCTGTTTCTGTGCCAGTACCATACTGCCTTGTTTCCTATAGCTTTGTAGTATAGTTCGAAATAAAGGGCACCTGCTCGACGTGTACAGCTTGATAAATTTTGATGCATTTACAGTCGCATAACCACTGCCCCAATTGAGAAACAGAACGTTTCCATCGCTCCGGGAGCCTCAGGTGCCCCTTGCCCCTCGTCCACTCCTCCTCATCCTGAGCCCCAGGTGTCACTATTAACTAGTTTTGCTCCTTCTAGAATCTCGTGTGAGCCATCGTCCAGGATGGACGCCTGCGTCCCGCTTCTCTCCCTCAGCACAATGTTTCGTGATGCCTCCTTTTTGTTGTGTGCGTCCACAGTCCGTTCCTTTTCATTGCTGAGTGCTGTTCCATTGCACGGATGTGCCCCAGTTTGTTTGTCCATCCACCTCTGCTTGGGCATTTGGGCTTTCTCCGGGCTGGACCGTTAGGAATCAACCTGCGGTGAGCATTTCAATACAAGTCTCTGTGTGGCTGTGTCTTCGTCTCTTGGGCAAATGCCTAGGAGTGCAATGGCTGGATTGTATCAAAGTGTATTTAACTTTATGAGACATTGCCAAACTGTCTTCCAAAGGGGCTGCAGCATTTTACACTCTAAAGTCGACGTTCTTAACTATTGTGCTCTCGGGCGAGTTTGAGACACTTGGCTCTTCGACCTTCCTCCGCCACTACCTTAGGCAGATGACTTAACATCTTAGGACTGAACTGCTTTCCTCTGTGAACTGACGTGCTCGAAACACCGGGTCTGAGTCTTCAAAAAGCCAGGGACCCTTGTAATTACTGGCCTCCCTGGACCCCAGAATGTTCTGCCCACCAAACAGGGCACATCATTTTATAAACCCACGAGGCTCTTTGCCTTTGAGCAGGGAGAGAAGTTCAAGAGATGGTGGGGTTTGCAGGGAACTGTGTACACTGAGAAGTCAGCGAGACCTGGGTTGAAATCCTTGCTTTCCCAGCAACTGGCTGTGTGACCCTGGACAGGTTACTTGGTCCCTCTGGGCCTCAATACCCTCATCTGGAAATGGGAGTGAATGATGCCGGCAATGCTGTGGAAAAAAAGCAAAAACACATGGAAAGACTTTGAAACACAGTAGAGTTCAATAAATTGTAGCTATCGCTGTGATTAGATTTCATTTTCTGTCTAATAATTAGTTTCCTAATGAATAAATAAGATATGCCTTTACATTATCCTTCCAGATGTCCCTCCAGGGCTGGAGAAGTCAGGGCCAGGAGTCCTGTGCACACTATTGGCTAACAGGAGACCGTGGTTGAATCCTGAGATGCGGTCCAACCAAGTTGTCCTGGTGCCCTGGACTGGGAGAGAGGTGAGGCTGGCTCCCCTTGACGTGAGAGGTGGTACCAGTGGATTCATGAGTTAGTGGCTGGGGAGGGGCCACGTGCTGACTGCAGGCTCTTCCCAGCAGGGTAGTCTCCCGCTTCTGACCGGCCCACAGGCTACACTTGGGGAGGAGGGCAGAGCCACAGACCGCACAGCCCTGCCCCACCTCACTAAGGCACCAGACGCCCCCGGGGGAGCCCAGGCTCCAAGATCTGCCTGACTCATGAGAAGGGGCCCAGCGGAGTTGGGGTCTCACTGGGGTAACCCCAACCTCGTCTTCTCCAGGAGTTCCTGACCCCCGGGTCACGGGAATCGAGGTCCCCAGGTGCAGAGTGTGAGCCGCAGACTTTGTGCCCACGGTCTGTGGCGGGGGCCCTGAGAAGGATGCTCTGAGGAGGGAAGCAGGGCGGCCGGCAGAGGTGGGGCCGGGAGGCAGGTGCAGGGCAGGGGTCTCGCCGCAGCTCTGGAGAGGGGCCTGCAGCACAGCCTTCGTCCCTCCCCGGGGCTGGGAAGTGGACTGCCAGCCGTTGGCCACGGGCTGCCCTGACAGAGGGACGAGGCACGTGAGCTCCCAGGCCCTCCAGGGACACGGCTTCAGTCTGGAAAAGGGGCAGGGGCGAGCGTCAGCAGGACTTGCAGCAGCTGGGGGAGGGCGCACAGATGTAGAAAAGGGACCCCGGGGGTCTGGCAGACTACTAACTGCACCCACTGTAGGGGGTTGAAGATCCCATTACCTCAAGTGCTGGAGGTCAGATGTCTGACATTGTGTGGGCAGACTACATTCCTTTGCAGGCTCCGGAAGAATCTATTTCCTTTTCCTTTCCCTGCCTTTTCTGGCTCCTAGAAGCTGCCGAGATGGAGGGCACAGGCGAGGGCACAGGATGAAGTGATAAACCGTGGACGCTTTAGCTGGGTAAGAAAAGATGGAAGGGCAGGAGGAGCCGACGTGGGGGAAGACGGAAAAGAAGTCGAGACACTGAGAGGCTTCGATGAGGATGAGGAATTATTGTGCCAGGAGTGAGAGAGGGAGGAGAAGAAGAGCCTGTGGTCAGAGTGGATGTTGGAACTGACCGTAGCAGAGATGGGGCCGATCAGTGGTGACGATTCCAGGAAGAGACCATGGGGGTGGGCTGCTTTGGTCGAGTGGAAGTGAAGCCACAGGCAAAGAGGAGGCCAAGGAACTGAGAGTTCCAGGGGTCAGATGGGTTTCCCGCTGATGGTACCCAGTGTACATTCTGTCGGATGATTACATGCAATTTCATTCAAGAGTTATTTCCACGTGGATACAAGCTTATCTGCTTTCTCAATAAATGGATACTAAAAGCATAGTTTCTGAAATGTGGTGTTGATTGGGAATTTTTGTAAGTGGAAAGGGGTCCACAGGCTCCAGAAGCTTAGCCATCACGAATCGTTCTTTACCCGGTTCTGGGTGCTGGGGGGACCGCCAGGACGACCCTCGGACGGGTCAGGTGGACGAGGTGTGCGTGACGGCCCACTTCCCAGCGCCGCGCTTTATGAAGTACGCAGGAGCCGTCTCGTCCCCTGCATCCTCCCCTTAAAATAAAAAGATAAGAACGCCCACCGCCTAGGACAATCGTGTGGGTTAATCGAGAACGTGTCGTACGTAAGTCCCTACAGAGTGGGTTTCGGCCCCTGTCCGCAGCACTCGCACGATGGGAAATACGCTTCACGCCTCACCCCGGGATGCGAAACAATATTCTTACTGCCTCTGGTGTGGCCTGGAGCTTTCTATTCTAGTCTAGTCTTTTTCATCCTATTCTATTTCCCTGTTTTTAAAAAACACTGCTTATGAGCCGTGGGATTGATTGTATAAGTCATGAGCCGTAAATGTTCCAAAAACATATGCCCCAAAGTTAGCATTCTCTCATTGAGAAGACCCGCTTTCCCCTAAATTCAAATGTCCTGGTCCACTCCTCGTTCTTCCCGGGGTGACGGAGGGGTGGGCGGTCAGGGCCAGCACGAATCTAATAAGCCGGTTAAAGATGGCAGCCCGTGAGAGCAGGAGCCTTTTGTCATGACTTTTTTTGATTTGCTCAGCCAATAAATACAAATATTTTCTTACTCTAAAGAAAGGGTCCTTTACCCTAAAAAGACACTCTGAGGACCACCCAGTTCTCAGAAGTCTAACAAGGGACGCCAACTCTGCAGCTCACCCGAGCCACCTGGAACGTCTGAACACTCCCGGTGTGCAGGTCACGCCCCAGACCAATTAAGTCAGAACCCCGGGCCGGGGGAGGGGGAGCATCTATTGCTTTTAAGGCTCCCCCGTGATTCCAGCGAACGAGACAAGAGGAAAAAACATCGTTTTTCAAAATTTAACATTCGTATAAAATGGCTGGAGTTCTTGTTGAAAATGCGGATTCTGATGATTCCAAGGGTCGGGGTGGCGTCTGAGACTCTGCATTTCCAGCAAGCCTCCCGCTGGTGGAGAGCTGCTGGTCCAGGGACCCACTTTGAGCATCAAGATTTTAATCCCTGGCTGAACGCAATAATTCCCTGGGGAGCCTATAGGATGCCCCCCATTCCAGATGAATCAAATGCGAGTTTCTGGAGGTCCAGAGGCACCCCCTATTTCCTGAAGCCCTGCAATTGGCTCTAACGTGCTTGAGTCAAGGCTGAGAGCTGCTCTTTCAATGGGTACAAACACATCCGGAAGCGCCTGGCTTGGGATCCCACAGCTGTGGGGCCCCGGACGAGTCCCTTTGCTCTCTGAGCCTCGGTTGGTCTTCTTCTGTGAGACGGGCTTGCTGTGTGTGTCCTGGGGCCCTGACTGAGGTTCAGACCGGGTCAGGTGACAACTTGCTGAGCAGGTGGCGCCAGCTTTTGTTCACCTGCGTTGAGATGCATTGGGGAGCATCCTGAGAAGACACTGTTCTTGTGGCACTTGGAGTTCAGACTGGAGAGAGAGAGTCAATGAAACAGGAAGACCACTCCCAGCCTGGCCCATGGGCTGAGCTGGCCTTGTCCCCATAGCACCCCTGGGGATCCTGCCAGGCTCTGCCCCCAGCTCTGCCTTTCCCCCACTCCTGGGTGCCCCGGGGCCTTGCCATACAGAAAGAAAGTGAGTCTGTTGGACAATCAGTTCCTTTCAAGCTTTTGAATCAAAAGACTTAGGCTCAAACCCCAACTCTGCTGTGTGACCTTGGGCAAGTGACTTCACCTCTCTGGATTCCTTTCGTCATCCATGTAAAACAGGAATGATAAGAAACCCTCTAAGGTTGTTGTGGGGATAAAAGGAGGCATTCTATGCACATGATAAGTATTATGATTTTGAATTGTACTGGCTTTAACGAAACAGATGTGAAGGAATGGGTAGGATTGTGAGGGAAGGTCGGAAAATGGAGAAATTAAAAGGAAAAATAGTTGCAACTTTTCAGAAAACACCCAAGTGCTCTCAGTGGAAAGCTATTTTCCAGCTGCGACAGCGCCGCCCCCCGTCTTCCAGCCTCAGTGGAAAGGGGCTGCTTTCTGGAGCAACGAGCCCTAAAAACAGCGCCCGGGGTTGTCAGCGCCGAGAAGGGCTCCCAGCCTCCGGGAAGTCAGGCTCAATCCAGTCTGCCCAGACCTGGGATGTTTTCCCAGGCGCTCAGGATTGTCTGGACGTGGCCTGGCCGTGTCCGAGCTTGCACGCTCTGCTGTGGGGCCTGCCAGCGCCGCTCGGCAGCGGGCTCAGCCGAGCAATTGGCGCCAGGGCTGCGAGGAGGACTAAGTGATGAAATCTCCCCGAGACGGTGTCATATCAGATTGTGCGGCTGCCAGCTCTGGGCTCCACGCTCAGCAAGCGCATCCTCGGCAACCGATGGAGAGATAGGGCGGCAGACACGACAGCCGTCAGCCCGGGGAGCTGGCCGGGCGGGTCCTCGGGACCGGGGAGTCATCTCTGCCCAGGTGAGCCAGTGTGGGCGGTGGGAAGGAGCAATGGACCCAGAGGAAGGCCCCCAATTCTGTTCACATCACTGGCCAGGCATGAGAGAAACAGCCAAGTCATGAAGAGTGGAGGCCCTGATGTCATGTGCAATGTGTGGACCTTGCTTGCGTTCTGACTTGAATGGATGGATGGATGGAAATGTTGATAGATAGACAGATAGATGGATGATAGATAAATGAAAGATGATAGTTGATAGATAGAGATAGATACAGAGATAGGTAGGTACGTAGAGACATAGATGATATTGTTAGTGCAGTCGAGTGGATTCTGACTCCTAGTCACTCTGTGGACAGCAGAGCGGAACCCTGCCAGGTCTTTTTCCTCCATCCTCTCACCTTGCGGTGCTCTGTCAGACAATGCTCCACTGCTATTCACAGGGTTTTCCTGGCTGATCTTCTCAGAAGTGGGTGGCCAGGTCCTTTCTCCTAGCCCGTCTTGGTCTGGAAGCTCTGCTGAAGCCTGTCCACCACGGGTGACCTGCTGGTGTGTGAAACATCGATGGCAGAGCCTTCAGCACCACAGCCACATGCGGCCACGACAGCTCGAGAACCAGTTGATGGGTGACGTGCTTCCCTGACCGGGACACAAACCTGGGCCACAGCGGTGAGAGCGCCAAGTCTTAACCACTAGACCACGAGGTAGTTGACATATAGATAATACATGACATAGATATAAACACTGCAATTGGGAAAATTTGAGCAATAATTGGATATTTGATTATTCTGAAGAATTATTATGCATTTTTTAGGTGTGAAAATGTTACTGTACAGACAGTAGACACACGGCCAGACCCGGCCAGTGAAATTCCGTCATGAATTTAAGGTACGTTAGGCTAGAGAGGCTTACACTAAGCTTCTGGATCTCCAGGACCAACAAAGGGCAGGAAGGAGAGAAGTAAGACAAGGTCCTCACGGCGCAGTGTATCGTCTGCCAGGCGCTCCCCTTGGTGTGGGGAAACAAGGATGGACAAAGCAGGGGTTCAGAGTCCCAGGTCCCACGGTCCAAGACTGAACCCACCAGCCACATGTGGCTGTTTACATTTAAATCACTAAAACCAGAAGAAATTAAAAACTCAGTTCCTCAGTCACACCAGCCACATTTCAAGTGCTCTAATAGCCGCGTGTGGTGACCACCTGGGACAACATGGTTCTAGAACATTCCATTGTTGCAGAAAGTTCTCCAGGAGGACACTGTTTGGGGGAGTCAAGGTCTGAAAATGGAGGCAGCTCTTGTCGGGACAATGAGCCCAGAGGTGTTGCCAAGTAAACAAGAGTGAGGATGATGAGCATTGTGTGTGCAGTGAGGGTGATGGAGAGGTCACTCAGCCTTGTCTGTGGGGAGCCGCCTGCCTCCCTTCCCTGCTGGGAGCTGGTGGGGAGACACTGCTCACAGAAATTATGTCTAGTGTAGATAGGAGCATTAATCAGCCAGCCCATTATATTCTTGTTAATGAGCCGGCCAGCATCTTGCCGGTTACTAACTTCCCAAGTTAGAGTCCCTCTGTCATAGGGTAGCTCTGGGTCTGCATCTGGAATGTCCTCTTCAACCCAAGTCTTGGTGTGTGTCCCACTGTCTCTCCCCCACTTTCCATTCCCAGATGCCCATTGAGCTGTACCCAGCATACAAAGCAGGCCAGCAAGGCCACCCGTTTCCCGCTGGTGGTTGGCGACCATAAATAGCCTGAGCCTGCAGCCCAATTATGGCTCACCACTAACAGCTCAAGACTCTTCCACCCACCCAGCCTCGACCAGAGCCCGACACCCCGATGGCCTGCTTTCTGTCACTGCCTCCAATTCCCAAACGACCTAGAACGAAACCATATCATTTCCTCGTTTCAGAATTTGTTGATGACCAAGGACGGCCCTTTTACAAGGAGCCACTGTGACACACGAGCTGAAATGGCATGTCTGGTCCCGAGGATGGCTCCTCTCTAGGAGGAAGGGAGCTTTTTGGCTCAGCGTGGACTCAATGCCCACATCCTGGGTTTCAGATTGACCTCAGATCTCTTGAGATTTGAGGTAGTTTTCTCTTTGGGCTAAATGTTTATTCTAGAGTTGAGGGAAGCTCGCTGCCTAGGATGACTTTTAAGCGTCTGGGCTCCAAATGGCTGCTGGTAAAAGATTTATTGGGAATGTGCTGTGGTTTTGAACAACTCAGACGCTCTGTGACTCAGTTTCTCCACTCACTTGGTTGGCTTGGGGCTGGAAGAAGCAACGTAAATATCGGTCCCAACACTAACCTGATGGGAGGAGGGAAGGACTGGGTTTGTCGGGGCTGTGAGCTCCTGACAAACTAGACAGAGTAGAGCCTCTGGGAAGAGCTGCCATGGCCTGGGGACAGAGTGACCTTCGATGGCTGCGTTGGGGGATGCAGGTGCTGCTGTCGAATCTGAGAGCTTGGCTTGGGGAAGCAGGTGGCGGTCAGGGATCAGGAGCCCCAGCAGGTGGACAGGGTCCCAGCCCAGCGTGAGGCCGCAGAGGCAGAGGCAGCAAGGTCGGGGTGGAGCTCACAGGACACCCTGTGAAGCTGGATTTGGGGACAGGAGTCGCAGAGCCTGGGAAAAGTGGAACAGAGTCCCAATCCCGGGACAACCGGAGAATCAGGCCAGAACGTGGGCCCACAGTAACCAGGCAGAAAGACCATGCTGAACCCAGAGCCCCAGTGGAACTGCAGCCACCAGGAGAAAGCTAACAGCCCAGTGGCTGGAACTCACTTGCCACAGATAATTCTGAAACGATTGTGGATGCTACGCAAAGCCCATGTGTGCTGGGCACAAACCAAGACCCGGTCCGTTCCACACCCCCGTGGACCCACCCTTCCCCATCATAACACTGGACAGACGCATAGTCACTCTGCTCAACGCCTCTTCCCAGACTCGAAGCTCCACGGGGCGGGGCCTCGTCTTGTTCTGCGGTGTGTTCTCAGGTTGATGGCAGGTACCCAGTGAGGGTCTGTGGCGAGAGAAGGGGTGGGAGGCATGGAAAGAGAGAGAGAGAAAAAAGGAGAGAGGGAAGCAAGAGGGAAGGAGGGAGGGAGGGAGAGACGAAGAGGAGATCTAATCCTGGAGACGGTCCCAGCGACCTGCGCCACAGCAGCCCGGCCGTCCCCGTCTGGCGCGGCCAAGGGAATGTGCTTGCGATGGCACCTTGGGAAGCTGGCGGGAAAGTGCAGAGCACTTAGAGAGAGCAGAGAAAGGAGAGCGAGAGGGGAGTTTTTACACACCAGCTTCCCGCACATCATCACACCCGCCATTTGAAACACTTCTTTCCCACTGTGCTTCTATAGCTTTAGTTTTCTCTGATTACAAAATTCAAAAAATTCAGAAAGTCTAGAACACCAGAGAAGGAAATGAAGCACAGGCTTAAATCCAACCACGTGTAACATTTTGATGTTTGTACTTTCAGATCGTCTTTCTTACAAATAGACGTTCACGAGCAGAAGTGTGGGTGTGGGTGTTTGTGTGTCCATTTTATACATAATTAGTACAAAAATGCTCTTTCACAACTTGTTTTTTTCACACTTAACGATATATCATAATAACTTCTTCGTGTTAATAAAAGCATGCAGCAATATCCTCCCTTTAGTGGCTCAGCTGTACTCCGTTGTATGAATACATCATCAATTATTAGCCAGTCGTGTCCACTAGGAGTGTGTTTGGCTGCAGGGAACAGAACACCCAACCACAGGGGCTTTAAAAGTTCAGATTGGGGCTGGCCGGGTGGCGCAGCGGTTAAGCGCACACGTTCCAATTCGGCAGCCCGGGGTTCACCGGTTCGGATCCCGGGTGCAGACATGGCACCGTTGGGCATGCCATGCTGTGGTAGGCATCCCACATATAAGGTAGAGGAAGATGGGCAGGGATGTGAGCTCAGGGCCAGTCTTCCTCAACAAAAAGAGGAGGATCGGCGGCAGATGGTAGCTCAGGGCTAATCTTCCTCAAAAAAGAAAAAAAAAAAAGAGAGAAAAAAAATTCAGATTTATCTTCTCACTTGACCAGAAGGCTCTAGGAGGCAGTGTGGTCGGTGGCCCAGCGCTGTCAGCGGACGGAGCCCCAGCCCCTGGTTTTCTCTGCCATGTTACAGCAAGCTCTGAAGGAGCAGCAGATATTCAGGAGGCTGTTGCTGTTTTTGCTTAATAATAACAATAGCAGCTAGAGTTAACTAGACCACACGCAAGAATTCTAGACAAGAATTCACAGTTTAAAAAACTTAACCGTGGGTTTAGGTCCCTGTAAAGTCCGGCACGGTGGACAGGGTCCGGAATAAGAAAATCCCTTTGGGAGCGCCAGTTGGCTGAAACCAGCTTAGTGAGGGGCATATGGTTGTAGCCAGAAGTATTTTTTAAAGAGGTACCTATCCTTGGACTTAAAATTCTTCTCCAAGAAATTTATCCTGAGAAACCCTCTCATAAACGTGCCAAATAACTGTAGAAGGACTTTCACTGTAGCACCATTTGTCATAGCAAATGATTAGAAACAACCCAAACATTCACCAATAAAGGACTGATTAAATAAACTAGAACCTCACAGAAAACCCTCCAGCCACTCAAGAGGACGAGACCTGTGGGCAGAAGCATGGAGAAGGGCCGAAGCCTGCCATTAACTGGAAAAGACGTAGTAAAGCAGGGAGTAAGGGCAAGTCTCCCTTTTTATTAAAAATAAATAAAAATAATATACGCTGGATGGACGCGCACATACGCCCCACAGTCTCTCAGTGGAGTTATCCTGAGAGGGGAACTGACACCCCTGCATTACACACTGAATGTTATGTGAATTTTTTCTGAAAATAACTCTATGTCACTTGTTTATTTAAGAACATGTTTAAATAAAATAGAAGTGGACAAAATATAAATACAATATAGACAATATGTAATACAAAATGTGATCATAGGAAATTATAGTTTGAAATCCCAGAAAGTGCGTCGAATGAAAATTTTTAAAAGTAAATTCTGCTGGGGGCTGGCCCCGTGGCCGAGTGGTTAAGTTCCCGCGCTCCGCTGCAGGCAGCCCAGTGTTTCGTTGGTTTGAATCCTGGGCGCAGACATGGCACTGCTCATCAAACCACGCTGAGGCAGCGTCCCACATGCCACAACTAGAAGGACCCACAACGAAGAATATACAACTATGTACCGGGGAGCTTTGGGGAGAAAAAGGAAAAAATAAAATCTTTAAAAAAAAAAAAAAAAGGTAAACTGCTGTGCATCTGTGATGCCTGAATTTTGTCAAATACACATTAATTTTGCTGTTGGGGGAAGTACTTTAAAGGAAGGAGGCTATGAAGAACGTTTCTTTGAAACTCAGCACCCAGTACTTCGTAAGCCTTGGAGAAGGTTATCTTCTTCTTATTCTCCTGATCGCAGGTTCCCCCTCTGCTAACAATAAGGCGTAGTAAATATTTGCATTCTCTTTACTTTGGAGAGAGCAAAAAGAACATTCCAGATGCTTCTCTAAGTGCTTCCAATCTAACTTAAGAAGTGCACCAAATATGGTGAGAGAGGATAACCTGTGTGCTGCTTTGCTTTCTCATCGTTTTTATGAAAAGTGACTAAGCGGGTTCCAAGGACCCTCTCCGGGGTTGTGGATGGCCACCTTCTCGCTGTGCCCTCACAAGAAGCCCTCTGGGGTCTCTTTCATAAGGGCACTAATCCCATTCTTGGGGGCTTCGTTTTCATGACCTAACCACCTCCCCACCTCCTAACACCGTCACCTTTGGGGATGAGGGTTTCAACAGATGTATTTTGTCGGGGGGGACACAACATTCAGACCACAGCACCACCTTGTAATTCTATCGTCCTCTCCGTTGGCTCTACTCTCAAGCAGGAACTGCCCCTCATTGAGGCAAGATGGCTGCCTGAGCACCGGGCCTGCATCCTATCGCCCTAAACTACACCAGCCAAACAGAGAAATTCCTTTCCCAGTGGTCCATAACCAGGGAGTCTCTTTGGTTTCCATAGGTCCCATATGCATCCCGGACCAAGCACTGTGACGGGGGAGCTGTGAGGGAATGAGCTGGCTGGCCAGGCTGAATCCCCAGGCCGCTTCTGGACACAGAAGTAAGGTACCCCCACCCAGACCACATGGACTGAGTGTGGGGGAGGGGTGGCACCCACGGAAAATCACAGGAAACCGGATACGGAGGCGGCAAAAGGAAGGTGTCAATCTTGTCCCTGAGGCAGGGCCACACCCCCTGTGCTCGCTCGCATCTCTGGTTCACCCTCCTGTGATGTTGGAAGCAGCGGCTGGACACTGTCGGGGGCAGTCAACGTGTATTTCCACCTCACTTATTGCAGAGCTAGAAGATGGAGAACGACGTTTCTCCCAGACTTCTGGCCTCTGGAGCTCCACACACGACGTGCATTCCATCGATGGGAAACTCTCACGCAAGGCTTGGAAGGCAGAGGCCGTTCTTGCTGCTCTGGCACCCGCAGAGGATGTGTGGGCTTTGGCAAGTGTAGGTTTCTGTAGCCGCCTCCGTGTTCCCTACCCAGCCACCCAGCTCGGGGCTGCAAGGCAGCCTTGTCAGCAGTGGTTTCCTGCAGTTTTATGAACTCTGGGCAACAGCACCGACTTGTCGCGGCGTTAAATTACACTGACAGTGACAAAACTGAAGCTGGATGCAGCCTCTCCTGATTCCACTCTCCCAGGCTTTCTGATGATTTTGTAAACATCTAATTCCCCACATCCAGTCCATTTCCTCTGAAATACCTAGTGTGGCTTCTGCTTTCCTAACTGGATCCTGATTGTGATATGGTACTCTGGTGGAAAATTTTAAGAAGTTCTAATATGTCCAAATTTTTCTTTTTCTGGTGAGAAAACTGAGGCTCAGAGGGGAAAACCACCTACCATGTTCTCCAGTTTGCAGACTTTCTCCCCGAGCCTGTGAGCCCAACACCATAGCCGCTAGCCACATGTGGCTACTTAAATTTAGATGAATTAAAACTAAACCAAATTTAAAATTCAGCTCCTCAATTGCTCTCATCACACTTCAGGTGCTCGGTAGCCCCGTGTGGCAACTGCTACCACACAGGAGAGCACGCGCATGCTGTGTCACAGAACATTTCCGTTGTCACAGGACGTTCCACTGGACAGTGCTCTTCTCAGCAATCATGGTACAAACCTCTGTGCTTTTGACGTTAATTTTCTTCTTATTAAATAGTAGCAGTAGGAGGATGACTGACTTCAAATCATCTGTGTTCCAGACGAAGAAACAGACCCAGACTCAAATCCCGACTCAAGACGACCCAGTGCCAGCAAGGCCACATCTCACTTCCCTCATTCCGCTTCAGTCACCTCGGAGTTCAAGTCAAAACTGTATATACTCAAGTCAAATACAAGACCAGGCTCAAAAAGCGTGAAAGAGAAAGGGAAAGCAGTAAGCAGTTATTCTTATAAATAACCCATTAGCGTTGATTTTTTCAGCCAATTCAACAAACCGGTTTTTTAAAACTATGGTTCTAGGTTTTCCCTTGTTGCTGTTCCCAGATGAAACCATGTCTTCATCTGATTCAGATTCCCAGATTCTACGTACGGCTGTAAATGTGATCTGCGGTGACAGGCTCTCCAAGAGCCGAGCGACTGCAGCCAGCGTTCGTTCCGCGAGTCGCAGAGCACGTCTGTTTTCTACGAGGTGGTCGCTGAGGGGTGACGTTCCTTCCTGAGAAAAGGACTTAACCGAGGAGGTTTTTCAAGTCACTGTGGGAATGCGTTTTCTTGCGAGGAGCCGTGAGTATTTTGGAGGTAGGAGTAATTCTTTCTCAGAAGGCTTTTTCCCCTTTATGCCTTCCTGGAAAGACCGTCCAGGCTCTGACACTGGGGTCCAGGGATGCCCCACATGGAGGGGGTGGAGAACATCGTGGGACGCAGCGTCTGCGGTGAAATGGAAGTGACTGGAACGTTGGAGGGAAGCAGTGTGCGTTGCTTCAACACAAGGTTTCCTCCCAAAAAAGAGCATCAGAGACTGTCGGAAGCTGGGCGTCCTTCCAAAGGTCAGAGACGGGGCCAGAACATATCATTCTAGGCTTTTCGGATGGCCGTTTCTGTCTCCGAAATGTTAAATACTGTCTCACCACAGTTGCAAAAGTCCATCCCTGGGACACAGCCAGGCGGGTCCGCCCTGGCTCTTTGGTGTCCAGGCTCGGGAGACCGCAAGGGACAGAAACAACCCCCAAGGGTGCCCCCCACGGCCCAGACCACAGCGCACTGCCGCCCCGCGGTGCCAGAGAAGGGGCCCGCAGTCTGGGAGGCAGCAGGTCTGGGTTCAAGGCACGGCTTTGCTTCCGGAGGGCCCCGGCCGAGCCACCCATCGCTCCTGACCTCAACTCCTCGACCATGAAGTGAGGGAGGTGAGAGCGGCGCTGGAGGTGGAAGGGCTGCTGGCGTGTGCCAACTCCCGTCCGGCGGGGACTCAGAGCTTCAAGGGAGGCGGCGGGCGGGAAAGGCGTGGAGCAGGACATGGGAGCCCCTACCTGCCAGCCCCGGGTGAATGATGTCCGCCTTCATTTCTGGCGTTGCAGTATGTCTTTACTGTTTTGCTCACACGTACCTCCTGCCTCTCTTTCGCCGTCGTCAGAAGGTCTGGACTTGGCCGTTGAGAGGGGGCTGGGGCACGGCAGAGTCCGAGAGCAGAAGGGTCGCTGCCTCAGGGGGGTTTTGAACTAAGCACGGCTCTTTCTGCAGCCTCTGGAGTGGAGCAGCTTCCCGGCAGGCCTGGGTGGCCTCTGCTGTGACAGATGCTGCTGGTGCTCCACCCGTACACCGTCACCCTGCCTGTCCATCCAGCGGCTTCCCACTGCAAGCTCCTCAGACCTGCCTGAGGACAGCCCTGGCCACAGGCGCTCAGCCCTCATTCATGCCGGGAAGAGCAGCGCCCAGCCCCAGGAGAAGCCCTCAGCCAAGGGCGAACCAGAGTTGGGGGGTAAATATGCCAGCACCCTTACCCCTTGGGTGGGACAATTCTGGTCTCCCGAGGCCCCCAGGGTCACTGAGCCCAGTGCCCTCAGAAGTCACCTCCTGGTTAATGCATGTCTGTTGGCTCCGTCCCTTCCCTGCCTCACTTCCCCACTCCCTTGCCAGTGCTGCCTGGGACCACCTCCCAGGTAAACTTCTTACACCCAATCCTTGTCTCAGGCTCTGCTTTTGGAAAACCTGAGCTTAGGCATGTTTCTTATGATTGAAAGGGTGTCAGGAAAGCTCTTTCTCCCCTACAACATCTGCTGTCACAGGCCTATCACTCACCCCTGAATTCTGTCACTAGAGATTCATTCTGTGGGGTTTAAAGATTGAGGTCTAATCATTTGATCCCGTGATTCCGCTTCTGGGTGTATCTGTACCAAAAGAATTGAGAGCAAGGTCTCAAAGAGGTATTTGTTCACCCCTGTTCATGGCAGCATTATTCACAACAGCCAAAAGGTGGATGCAACCCAAGTGTCCATTGATAGATGAGTGAATAAACAAAATGTGGTCCATCCATGCAATGGAATATTACTCAGCCTTAAAAAGGAAGGAAATTCTGGCCCATGCTACAACGTGGATGAACCTTGAGGACATTATGCTCAGTGAAAGTAGCCAGTCGACAAATGATGAATACTGTTTGATTCCACGTATATACGGTCCCTAGAATTGTCAAAGTCATGGTGACAGAAAGCAGGACGGTGGGTGCCAGGGGCTGGGGGTTTGGGATGGGGAGTGAATGTTTAATGGAGACAGACTTTTAGTTTGGGAAGATGGAAAAGTTCTGGAAATGGTTGGTGGGATGGTTGCACAACAATCTTAATGTACTTAATACCACGGAACTGGGAGCCGGCCCAGTGGCGCAGCAATTCAGTTCGCACACTCCACCTCGGTGGCCTGGGGTTCACAGGTTCGGATCCGACCTACTCACCACTCATCAAGCCATGCTGTCCCACATATACAATAGAGGAGGATGGGCACAGATGTTAGCTCAGGGTCAATCTTCCTCAAAGAAAAAAAAATTATTAAAAAAAAGGTTAAGACGGTAAAGTTTATGTTATACGTATTTTACTAAAATTTTTAAGAGTTAAAAAAATAAAGATTGAGGTCGGGAAATAGGCAAACTGCAGCAGGAGACGTCACAGCAGCACTTGCTCCCTGCTCCCAGGAATCTGTTGGTGAACGGCACATCCCGGAAACTCGTCACCAAGGCACAAATCCTAGGTGACCGCTAGCACTCCCTCATCCCCTCCCCAAACCCACCCATACCAAAGCCCCACTATTCTTCCCACCCTCGTCTGCATCCGCCCCGCCCCGGGTCCACTCACTCCCCTCCTGCTGCCCCAGGTCGGGCTGAAGCCACCCCAGGCCTGCCCGCCCTGCCCATGGGAACATGGCTCCCCAGAGCTTAGGACCGACTCGCCTGAATTTTGTAGATCCTTGCTTGTATGACCGTCAGAGTTGGAGCCACAGCCAGCACCACTGCAGAGCATCTTGATGAGTTTTGACATAGTCACACCCCTGGGCCCTTCTTTACTACATCCTTCTCTAAACTGACTTGCTTTCATGTCACAAATTTCACTTTACAAGAAAACTTCATGTCTCTAATGACAGGCCTGAGCTGCATGATGACGTTTCGGTCAGTGACGGCCCACATGCACGAGGATGGACCCATGAGAGCAGTTCCACAAAGCCTAGGTGTGCGGTAGGCTGGACCATCCAGGCTCGTGTAAATGCCCTCTGTGATGTTCGCACAACGACAAAATCGCCTAAAGATGCATTTCTCGGAACGTGTCCCTGT
This sequence comes from Equus caballus, assembly GCF_041296265.1. Taxonomy (NCBI): domain Eukaryota; kingdom Metazoa; phylum Chordata; class Mammalia; order Perissodactyla; family Equidae; genus Equus; species Equus caballus. The sequence continues at coordinate 33,464,642 of NC_091686.1, read as the reverse complement.
CGTTAAGCGAAACATGACTGTAAATGGAAAACCCACAGTGGGGACCATCAAGAGAAAGTAACCTTGGAAATAAATGCCAAGAAAACAAAACAGTGTTTGTTAGCATCTAACCAGACACTCTGGCGGCCTGAGCTGAGGCTTGGCTCTCTTCATTAAAAGGGAGATCAGGAAGTAGTGAGACAGGGGTCAAGGCAGAGCAAGGCCGGGCAGAGAGGGCTCCCTTTGAATAACCAGAAGTCTTCAAGGAGTGAAAGAAAAATCACTTTCTGCAGTTTTAACTCAAATGCATTGAACATAAGGCCTGAGGTCCCATGGACACCACCTTAAGAATGCCCAGTGGGATGTGGCTCACAATTTGGAAGGTATGACCTTCGGCAAGAACTGCAAACGAGTTTTTAATTCCCCGCAAACACTCATCAGTTGGTGGTGGCCGCCTGTGCCACGTCCTGAGAGGTTGTCCTGTGTGATTCCATCTTCAGCCCCAGCAGGAAAATCACTGAGATCGATTAGCAATGTCTGCCAAGGTCACGGGGTGGGGGGAGGTGGCAGAACATGTGCCATATACTCGGCACCCCCAAACCATAGTGACCCCACTCCTTATCTGACCCTACCTCCTCTCCATGAACCTGTCAGGCCAGCTCTTCCTGTCTCAGAATGGTCCATCTAGCAACTGGTTTGAAATCATATTTGCAGCATCCACCATTGCTCACTCCTCCTAACAACATGGGAGGCAGGTTTATGTGCCCCACTTTTCAACTGGGGGGGGAGTCTCCAGGAGGCTAGGTGACTTGCCCAAGGTCACACAACTGGGAAATGACAGAGCTGTTGTGAGCCTCGTCACCGTGACCTACAACATATGGCGGTGACTGAGTCAGGAGAAGAATCGTTTGTCTATATTTGTCCCACGGTCAGGTCAGCTGCCTCCTCCTCGGGCAGGCAGGGGCTGCGCCATTTGAGTAGACACAACAAACTTTTAATAACTTGACACAGCGCTGAACCAGAAGCATATTTTTACTCTTGTGAGTCAACCATTTATTTGTCAGTAGAGGCCAGTAAAGGAAAAGGCCCAGGGGCCATTTATAAACAGACTGTAGCCCCTGGAGACATCCCAGGGGAAGCCAAACTATTTAGAAATGCACTTGTCCCCAAAAACAATGCCACAGGAACAGACGAGCTGCCGAGAGCTATCTGGGAAATGGGCTGTCGGGGAGAAGCAAAGGCAGAGGAGCTGGACAGAGGTGGACAGGATCACGACTGAGCACATGGGCCTCCAGTGGATCCGGATCCCAGCTCCACCGCTTAGGAACGTGGGGGCAGAGCAACTCTGCCCACTGAGCCTCAGCTCCATCATCTGGGAAGCGGGTATGATGATGCCAGCCTCCTGGGTCCTTGTGAAGATTAGAGGTGATCAGGTACATCGTGAGCAGCGCACAAACGTCATCCGTGATGGTGATGAGGATGCTGGCGGTGACAGTAATGAGGATGGTTGTGTAATGGGAAGGGGGCGTGTTCAGTCTTCATTCCCCAAAATTAACTGCATCCGCTGAACACCTGCTCCATGCCAGGTTCGTACCACATGTTGAGGGAGGAGGAGAAGAGCACATGTCACTGCAGCCCCCGTGAGGAGTAAATGGAGGAGCCCGAGCTCGGCTTCCCCAGGGGACCGTCTGGCAGGGGCTCCCAGGGCTAAAAATGCACACACCCCGTGACCAGCAATTCCTCTTCTGAGTATATACCCAAGAGAAATGAGGGCTTATGTGTTTCAAGAATGCACCCAGCAACTTTACTCCTAACAGTCCAGAATGCAAACAACCTGAGCCTTGGTCAACAGCAGAAGGGAACACAAATCGTGGTGCGTTCACGTAGGGGAGCAGACCGCAGTATATTCCTGTGAGAATAGCACACTGCAGGGAAAAAGGAACACACCACTGCTACACAGCCACAAGGACGAGTCTGCACCACGTGCCAAAGAACAGAAGCCCCACACAGAGGAGCCCACGCTGCGTCATTCCAGTTACATGACCGTCAAGAGCAGACAAAACTAAGCTTGGTGATAGAAGTGACAATGGCGCTTACCCCTCGGATGGGGGGTGTTGACTGGGAAAGGGCACGAGGGAACTTCCTGTGTGACAGACATATTCCATGTCATAACCTGAGAGGTCACTGAAAGTGTGCACATGTGTAAAGCTTTATGTATGTAGTACCTCTCTATTTTTTTTTTTTTTTTTTTGGAGAATAAGATGTGAACATAAAAATGTCAGGACTGGAAAGTGCCTAAGAGGCCACCTGTGATCTGGGGGTTGCAAACTCAAAAGTCTACAGGGGCCAGGCAGAGAGTAAAAGCGGCTGCTGTGGGCCCGGCGTGGGACCGTGGACTCTGGGCTGCTCAGACTGTGACCGAGGATGCGATCGGCAAGACACGGCGTGTCTTAAGATATTGTTGAACCAAAGAAAACAGCCAAGGCTTGCGTGTCTCCAGCCGTAAACCGCAAGTCTGCACCCTCTGTATGCAATCCTTTGTTTTACAGATGGGAGTCCAGAGGGTGTCACAGTTTGTGTCCAGAGACACAAAGGGACCTGCCCAAGCTGGCACAGCCAAGCAATAGAAAGCAGACTGAGGGAAGTATCCAGGAGTGAGCTTCTTTCAAATGCTGCCATGGGGGCAGCAGGCTGCATGGAAGGACCCCGACAGGGCAGTTCAAGGAGGTGTGCCTACCCCTGTTCCATGTGCGGCCCTGAGACTGCTCAGGAAAGACCCTCGACCTCGCTCCGTGCCTCAGTTTCTTCATCAAATGGCTGACGATTCTTGAGTGTCATCTACTAGGCAAAGAAACTCCATCTTACTCATCACTGAACATCCCCCCAGGGCACCCCACTCATGGTAGGTACTCAGCGAGGATGCTTGATCAAATTAATTAATCAATCATTCTTGGCCATATCAAAGGGGTGCTCTGAGAAAGAAATGGTAAATTTGACAACACTTAGCAAGGCTAGGAAAACGCCAGGCACCAGCTGAAGTGGTCTGTCACAGCAGGCCAGCTCTTAGCAATGATGACACTGCAGAAACTTACAGCTCAGGCACCTGAACCAGGAATGCGGCTTCTCTCTCCGAAGCACCTCAGGCAGGTCACTGCAGAGCCACTGGGCTGGTCTGAAATTCCGTTTGCAAATGCTTTGTTTTCTAGCCACCAAACTGTCCTGTATGTGCTTAAAAATATAATTTTGTCAGATGTATTTCATGAGAACTCTTCCAGATGAAGGTGACAAAACATACAACACAAACTGGCTTAAGAATTTATCAGCTCCTCTAATCAAGTGTCAGGAGCCTCAGGGACTCGAATGCTGTTTTGCTCCCTCTTTCTCCATCCTTCGGCTCTTATTTCTCCCAAAAAACAAGAAATCACCAAAATGAAGCCACCTCCTCAACGCAATCAGACGGTGAGGAGGAGAATCCTGAGGGGGGAATGCTTTCTCACTGGTGACTCTCAGGTCATCTCCATCCCCCCACCAACAGGCTGGACCCAGGGTCGCAGCATCTCCAGGCTCCCATCCTCTCTCACAGAAAGAGTACTAGCCGGCCAGCTCCAGTGAGAAAAATCCTGCGGTGGATCCTGATTGGCCCAATAGGAGTCACATGTCAGAAGCTGGGCCAATCACTGTGGCCCAGGGGTGGAGTCTGATACAGACAGAACTACTGGTGGGTTATTTCTGGTCCCTCAAACAAAGATTTGTGGTTTTCTTTATAGTCTGTACCCAACAGCCTGCAGTCCATCCTTTTATAGTTCCAGAAAGATGTTGAGTGAGTCGGGGAAACAAGAAGAGAGTGTAAAGACTATAATGAAGGAGGAGGAGAGAAGAAATGCTGGCTAGAGGAGTGCGACGAGATGATTAAATTACGCATAATAACTGCGGTTTACAGGCGCTTTCACATTCCTCGTCTCTGCTCCTCAACTGAAACCCTGAGGTGGGTCTGGGGTTCAGGTCAGAGAGACCCTCCCCACTCTGCAGGTGAGACCGGCAGGTTGCAGAGAGGTGAAGTGACGTGTCCTGCAGTCACTTGTCAGATTACAAAGAAGAGGAAAAAGACCCAGACTTCCTCGCTGCCCCCCCAAATCTCCCTGCTCCCCTGCTCTTCTCCCCGAACATCAGCCATTCCCCGGGCGTGAAGACAACCATAGGACTGACCGCCGTTCCACTTTGTGGTGAGTATCTCCTTTAAGTCGACTCACACTTCTTACTTTAATAATTTTTAAAAATAAAGCTTGAAGGATTGCCATCAGTGAAACATCTCTGGATAAGTGGACTGCAGCTAAAAGTAGATGCAATAAAAAGAAAGCCACGGTATTCAACTCTAGCTAGACATTGTCACCTGCCCGAGGCTCCGTGCCCAGGCCTTGATCTGCCTTCGCTAAACGAGAAGATTGGCGGGTGTTAGAGAGAAGTTAGAGACGGCCCATGCCAGACTGAGACGCTCCTCGATGCTGTCACACAGTGTGGAGGACAATGAAAGAGGGAGAAGCTTTCTCACTGGGTGACTCAATGATAGATAATGCTGCCTCGGAGCACCACGTGAAAACTACCTGTGGAAAACCTGCTGGTTTTAGTTGTGTGTTCATTGTCAGGATCTCCCTGGTCCTTCCTGCCCCTCCTTCCTGTCTGGTCTCAGTACATGATGCAACAGGGGCCTGCCACTGCCACACTTGATGTCTTGTGACTGTGGGTCCAAACAAATAAACCGCTTGTGTGTGTGTGTGTGTGTGTGTGTGTGTATGAGATATACCCAGAGAATGGAGTTATATGCAGGGCAAAAAGGTATATTTCAAGGTAGCAAAAAGGAAATATTAGGCCCATCAAAATGTGAAATAAATTGTTCTAATAGGATTGACTGCATGAAGTATTTTTTTACATACACCTTAAGGATTCATATTTTGAAGAGGAAGAGAAACTTGTTAAATGCAAAGACATAACCAGAAAAATCCAAAACGTGGGATACGTGTGCCGCGTGATAAACGACTTGTTTCTTCAACAGAAAAATTACCGAAAGAGAAAGAGAAGAGTAACCGAAAGATTGAAAGCCGCCTACGAGACACAGCAGCCAAGTGCCCTGTTTAGATCCTGATTTGAAGAATCCAATTTCTAAAAACAAAAAATTCATGAGAAAATAGGAGGAAATTAATCCGTGTCACGGTGTTGTGTGCCACTTAAGAATTTATTGTCAGTTTGGGATCAGGGTCCTGTGGACTTTTTTAAGAGTCCTTCCTCATGTTTAGAGATACATTCTGAAATATTTAAGAATGAAATCGTGTGAAATCCAGGATCCATTTCAAAATCAAGAGTGGTCCTGACCCGGTCATCACGGAAGCATGGTGAGTAGGACATGGGGGTGTGCCCTACACTCTTACATGGCTTAACCTTTTCATCATAAAAAGCTTAAAATACTTCAATTGAAAATAATTTATAAACAAATTAGAAGTTCCTCCTGACTTATATTCCCCTAAAACGTGGGGCGACCAGTCCTCACAAATGCCTTCCAGGCCGCCCTTCTCCAGGCAGAACCAAGGTGCTAAGGCAACAGAGCCCAGGATCCTTGTCGCTCACCCTGCCGACGACACGGCTGCAGGACTCAAAGGCTGTGGGACGCTGGCCCTGGATTTGGGGGAGGGGTCCTGACAGGTCTTCAAAGGAGGCAGGTTTTGCCATTTCACAGCCCATTGAGAATTCACAGTTCTCTAATTGTGAACCACACATGAACCTTCTTGCAGCCTGGGAGCTCACTGATGCTTGGCAAAAGGCAACCTCTCATTTCAAAGCCCGGACGGGAAGACTTTAAATGGTTTAAAACCCAACTCCAAAAGCTCCTTGGACATCAAATAACTTTCGAAACAAGGTTTTGATGAGTTAAGAGCAAATGAATCAGAAACATATGGATTAAATTCCCCTTAAAATCCACATGGGTTTTAAAATGAAGGGGAAAGGGGCTTGGCAAATACCTTTTCGGTTTTATCAAACCCCAAGCATTTTACAAACAGTGTGAGATGGTCGGCAAATTCAAAATGCAGGAACTCCTCCAGTGCGAATAGCAGGCTGAGGAGAAGATCCCGCAGAGCAAGCAGAGGACGCCAGGCCGGGGCGGGGGCGGCTGCTCCTCCTCTGACGGCGCAGGGGCCCCTTGGCCAGGCCAGAAAGCCGTGAGCTGAAGACTCCAGTGAACGGGCCACAAAGTGTTTCTGGTCTCTGTAGGCGCCCTGTTCTTCTTGATAACTGCATTAAAGGAAGTTAGAGGAAATTGCAAAAGGCAGCATTTCCATTTTGTTCTCGTCCCCACTCCCAATTAGAAATGCCTTCCAAAATTCCCCCTGCAGCCACCTATCGGAAACCAGGATGGCTCCCGCCAAGGAAAGGGATGGAGTCCCCGCTCTGGGGGCGTGAGACTGGGCCCCGCCTCAAGCTCGGAACAAAAGCAAATCTCGTGCTCTTTGAGAATCAAAGTCTGGACTCTCAAAGGAGGGTCTGGGCTCAGGCATCCACGACAGGGGCTCCTCTGAGGTCAAAGGGCAGAGACTGAACAGTCCTTGGCCATCACTGGAGCTAACCCCCATTTAATACAGGTAGGGAAACTGAGTCCAGAGAGCGCAGGGCCCTGCTGGGAGTCACCCGTTGAGATATACAGCAGGGATGCCAGTAATGGGACCCACTTCGGGATTCCAAAGCCACACGCACAGGTTGCATACTGGACCAGGTGCCGCGCAACTCCAGGGGAGCATTCTAGAGCATAACCCTGAGAATCCTTGTGGACTGTGTCCCTGGAGTGGTGCAAAAGATGCATCAGCGGCCAACGCATTTCCAGAATAGGTACCAACTCTCACCTTTGCCAAGTCGGTGCTTTCTAAAGGTTAGCACCCATTCCATCCGTATTTACTGAGAACCCGCTAGAGAGATGGATGAGAACAGCCATAAGAGAATAGACGCTAAAGCCAACCTGCCTGGGCTTGCCTCCCAGCTCTACCACTTAGAGCTGTGTGATGTCGGGCAAGCTGCCTACCCTCTCTGTGGCCCAGTTGGCCCATCTACAAAATGAGGATAATCATGGCTCCCATCTCAGAGCACGGTTGGAGGGACTGCCTGAGTTTCTACATGTAAGGTTGTTGGCGTTGGGCTGGCCCGGGGTAAGCGCTCTGTCGATGCTCATTGTTTTGATTATCACGCTATGCCAGTCACCGCAGATAAATGACTTCATCCCACTTACTACTCACCAACGCCTCGATGTCATTACCCCATTTGAGGCATGAGGAATCTGAGGCTCCAAGAGGCTGAATAACTTGCTGACAAGTAGCAAAGCCAGATTGCCAGTGCAGATAGGGCCGGCTCCCAGGCCACCTGGAACCCAGAAGGTACCTCTTCTCCAAGGGGCGCCACTTGGCAAGCAGAGGGAGGTTGATATTCACCCCACCCCTTGGTTAGTTCTGTGCAGGGAACAAGCTGCAGGGCCAATCGCCACGACCCTGTCTGAATCCAGGGCCTCCCCTCCTGTTGGCTGAGCACGGGCAGAGAGCTAAGGAGGGGACAGCCACTCCAGTGCAGCGTCCAGGGCTCTGAGTGAGCTCCAATGCCAGCTCTGCCACCACCCAGCTGGGTAACCCTGAGCAAGTTAATTCACTGAGCCTCAATCCCCTCGTCTGCAAAGTGGGCCTAATGTTAGTGCTTAAGTTACAAGGCTGGGAAAAATAAATGGCAGAAGACCTATAACGCTCTCGCTTGGCAGGGTTCCCAGCACATGCTAATTGCCCGATAATTGTGAGTGCTCAGGACTGTGTTGTCACTGCCAACGTTCCGGCCTCCGCCTCCAGAAGCACGAAATGTCTCCATAACGCAGAGTCCTTCAAACGCAGGCTCCTTTCTACAGCTCGTCTCTACTGCATAGCCCGGTCCTCAGCATCATGCCTGCCAGAACCCGTCCAGAATCGAGGCGTAGAAATACAAAGGAATGCCGGGGCTCCCACTGTCTGCACTTCTCCACTGACATTTTGGGATTTGCCTTCACGGGCGAGCCAGGCGTTTGCTGGTTGCTTCGTCTGTGAACGTGCGAATGGCTGCCTCTGATCTCGCCTCCAGATCTGATACCAAACAAATCACTCCAATTCTAAGATGTTGCCAGACCTGGGGTCACGCCGACGAGATATATCTTCAGCCCAGCATGATGGAGGTGGACTGAACTGGCCTCAACTTCCGTCCGTCTATCTGCAAAATGGAGCCAATAATAGCTGCTTCTAAAGGGTGGTACCCAGGACACAGTGAGCGCTCGGTAATGGCGTTCCCAGTGCTGCAGACTGTGCTCCAGCCCCCAGTCCGCTTTCGCCCTAGGAGCCAGGAGCGCTGTGGGTTCAAACGTAAGCAACAGGCAGAGGGATGAGTCGGTCCCCCGGGCTTGCTTAAGATGAAAGGACTCGCTTCGCCACGTCAAGATCACAAACCTATTACACTTCTAAAACCCGGAGAGGAGGCCTAGGCCCTTTGAAGCCAACGTAAATACAAGTGTTCAACAGCTTGGGTTAACTATCCAATGGGAAAGAGCTGCTTAAATGGAGTCACGCTGCCAGCAATCTCTTTTTGCGACATGGTATTTGTTCGAAATCAGGATTTTACTTAACTGAATGTCCTGTGGTCGCTCCGCTTTGTTTCCTAACAGGGCTGTCTTTATGTGAGTTTTCTTTGGCTCCCTAATAGAAGAGTAACAGATTCCTTTTGAAGTTTTTTATTGATGAATGAGCCGCTATAAATAACCCTTCGTGGCAGCCGCCAGATCTCTGAAGTTTCCTCTGGAATAATAGCAGCAGAGGGAATGAAGGGCAATTTACGGCAGCGTGTCATGAAATCGTTTAATGGGCTTCATACTGTTTAACTTAATCTTTACAGATGTAAAAACAGAAATACAATTATTTTAACAACTATTATTACATATTGCTTTGCTAATGAAAACAAAGACTTGGGAAGCCTGAGACACTGACTTGGGAACCAGAGGGATTGCTACAGACCCGGACCCGAGAGGAGGAGAGAGCCCTGGGAGGCTGGCAGGACCCGTCCAGCTGCCAGCAGAGGAAGGGTCAGTGTCGGAGAGCCACATCCCTTCAGAGTCTCCTTGTCTCCCAACTTTGCCCCCCATACACACAACTACACTCATACACAACCACTTACACAACCACACTCATGCATAACTACACACACAACCACACTCATACACAATCACACACAACCACTCTCACACGCAGCCACTCACACACTCACACACAACCGTACTTTCACAATCACACTCACACACAACCACATACACAACCACACACAGCCATACTCACATGCAACCATGCTCACACACAACCACAGTCCTACAACCACACTTACACAATCACACTTACACACAACCACACTTACACAATCGCACTTACACACAACCACACTGACACAATCACACTGACACACAAACACATACACAACCGCACACAGCCACACTCACACACAACCACGCTGACACACAACCACACTCATACAACCACTCACACACAACTACATACAACCATACGTGCACAACTACACTCACACACAACCACACATACACACAACCACACACACAATCATATATACTACATGCACAACCACACACGCTCAACCACAACCCCACTCACACGTCCTGATCACGTGGTCATAGCGAGTGCAGCCTCTCTGAGCTAATATCAAGCTCAGCTCTGCGGGATGAATTATGGGGCCCATGGAGAATTTCTGTTGCTGGGAAAGACAACCGCTCGCTCTTAATGGAGCTCGAAGGACTCTTCCTGTTTCTCACAGGCCCGGGCTGCCACCCCTCCCTGTTCCTACCCCATCCCCCACCCCCACAGCTCCAGCTTGCAGGCAGCATCCTTCTCGCCAGAGGAGACGGACATACAGCTCACTCGAAAACCTATAAATCCAGAGGCCGAGCCTGCAGTTTGAGCGGTCTCCCTGTCCTCTGGGAAGTCGTGGAGACTGAAAATGGAACCCCTGCGTCCTGTCCACGGGGGTGTCCAGACTGCCTCCCTCTTTGACTCTTCCGGAAGGTCCTTGCCTGCAGAGGCGCGTCCAGAGTCAGAGCTGCTCTTCCAGTTCGCATTGTTCTCACGAGCTGCAGCTCCACCCGCTGCGCTCCACGCTGGGAGCTGGGCCCCCACAGGACCCTCCACTATAGGAGTTCATGCCTTGGAGAGTTGGCTTCTCCTCCCTGCTCCTCGATGGGATTCTTGCCAGTAAAACTAGGAGATTGCCTGAATTCTGAAGCCTCTGGGAAATGACAGGATTGGGCAGAAAGAAGTCAAAACATGTATTTTAAAAGCTCAGTTGGAGACTGTGGCTTTTACTGTGGTAAGCAACAGGCTTGCCCACTAGTCAATGGCAGCTCTGGACCACCTTAGCCCCCCTGTCCGCCCTGGGCTGAGGGATAAAAGGAGTGTGGAGCCCAGTATGGAAAGAAGCACGAGGAGTTGGGGAAGTGCCGTCATAAGATTATGTGTCTATTCTACAAGCACTTGCTGTCTGTTATGCACCAAGCCCTTGCTTGTATCAGCCGAGGGACGTTCGCTCTAGCAGGGGAGTCAGGCATCAAAAGAAATATCCTGGAACAAAGGCTTTTGGGATGCCTACTGTGTGGCAGGCACCAGGCAAGATGTTGCAGGAAAAAAGGAATGTAACAAAAATGACACTGTAACCTTTGCCCACATGGAGTTTATTGCTCGGTGGGGGAGACAGATGTGAAACTCATTACTGGGCAGATAATTACTTAATTGCAGCTGGGATAAGTACTAGAAAGAATCGCAGAATTCTATAAAGTGTGAAACGGCCACCAAAGAGAATCTGAAGCTGTGCCGTCCTCCAGGGCAGCCCCACGGTGGGCGTCACCCTGGAGCACGTGACAGGAGGCTCATCTGAAGTAAGATGTGCCGTGAGCACAGAATAGGCACTGGATTTCGAGGACTTAGTACCAAAAAGATGTGAAGGATCTCAATCACTTTTTATTTTAAACCATGTGTTGAAATGATAAAATTTTTGTTATGTGGGGTTAAATAAAATATATTGCGACAGTTAACTTCATCTGTTTCTTTTTAGTTTTTTTAAACGTGGCTACGAAAAATTGTTGAACGACTCTTTTTTGGCTCGCTGGTCTAGAAGGTTAAAAAAGGCACTCCTGATGCAGAGGCACGATGCGGCCCCTTAGCTGGAGGCCCCCAGAGAGACGAGAAGCGGACAGAAACGTGGTTTATGCCGTTAGCGGCGTCTTTGGGCGTCGAGATCTCACAGAGAGGGATTATAGGGTTTCTCGACCCTCAGCGCCTTGACATCTTGAGTCGGATAACTGTCCATTGTGGGAGTCTGTTCTGTGCACTGTGGGATGATTAATAGCATCCCTGGCCTCAGCCCACTGGATGCCAGTAGCACACCCCAGCTGTGACAACCAAAATGTCTCCAGACGTTGCCCCGGGGAGGGGAACTAAAACTGCCCCCAGTTGAGGACCACCGTACTAGACCAATGCTGGCATCTGTGGGAGTAACGCCTCTCCGCCACAACTCTGCATTAGAATCATCATCTGAGCATGGACCCCACCCCAGGTCACATACCTCAGCATCTGTGGGGCTGGGGTCCGCGTACCACACTTTGCTAAGCTCCCTAGATGGTGCTGGAGTGCAGCCCCGATGGAGGAGCTCTGTATAGGATGCTGGTTGGTGGGAGGGTGGGTCTCTTTACCCGTCTTTCACTCTATGAGGTGAGCTGTATTTTCACTGTGTGCCCGCTACTTTTGCACCTGCTCAGGTGATACAGAAGAGTGGCAACAAGCTTTAAAGACAGGCACACCTGGTGTGACACTTTGCCAAGGACTCGCTTTGCCATCTGAGCAAACAACGAGAGAAACAGCGCTGATAAAGCGGACACAGTGATACTCACCTCCTGGATTGTTTAAAGACTAAAGAGACCGTGCACGTAAAGGCCTCAAGACAGAGCTTGACACGTGCCAGGTGACATGTGCTCCTAACACGAGGAGGACCTGAGTGCAGTCATGACAGGTGCTCCAGAGCCAGAGGGCCTGAACCCAGACCCCATCTTTTATCGGCTTAAGTTTTTACTGCAAACTCTCATTCGTTTACACAGAAAGGGTTTATATGAAAGGATGCACAGAGCTCACAGAATCTCAGCAAAGGCTGCAAAACGGATTCTAGGTGGCGCTTTCAGAATAGCTCCCTGCACGGTACCGCAGGGTGGACCCCCAAGGAAACCGCTGCCTCCTCTAGGATCAGAAGACTTCGAATCAGCAAGTGGTTGTCTCGGCGTCTGGCTCCAGGGCCAGCTTCACAGTCCACAGCATCAGAGCAGACACACCACGCCCTCCGCTTTGCCCACCTGGCTCCCATCTTCACACCTGTGCATCTGGGTGGCAGACCCACCTCAGCACACAGAGACAGAGGTTTCTTTCTTTTCATTTTATACAGGGAAGAATGGACTGGAAGTGTGGGAATCTACCAGCAAGTGGAGAGTGTTTCAAAGACTTTGAGAAACCGTAAACGTCCAAAGCTTGTTAGCTGGTGCATGCCAATTTGCTTCTCTAGTTTTCCCCACCTGAACATAAGCCCCTCGAGGGCAGGCCCTGGGTCTGGCTCGTTTGTATATTCCTAAGGCGTGTCGCAGGCTGGCAGTGAATGGGCACTCACTATTTGTAAGATGAAGAATGACAAACTATTCTCACTACGAAGGCCACTTGATACAACTCACGCTCCTGGTCACCGAAAACATAAACCCTCCTCACCCTGCGTGCATATCCCTGAATGCACTTGTGTGCTTGTTTGCACTGGTGAAACTCCAGCATGTGCAGCATCGAGGACGGCGTGAAAGAGAGCGGGAGCTTGAGCAAGAACTGGCCTCGATGTCTGACTCAGGTTCCTCCTAACCAGGTGCTGCTACGGGTCCACTTTCCTAACCCCAACCTCGACTTCTCATCCATCGGCTCAGAAGACTCCGGGCAACCTCATAGGGTTGTTGAAATGATTAAATGAGATGATGTGTGGCAAAGATTACGTGCTTAATACCTTCCTCCAAGAGGATGTGGAAGGACAGGCGAAGACATGAGCCTTGAGTGATGTCGACAGCTGCTCTGCCTCATTCAGCCCCAAACTGACTTTTTGGTTTCCTCATGCCAAGCGGGTTTTTTGGAATAATCCGGGCACTTGACCTCACGCCTTCCGCTACTGGTATCAAAACCACCAGTTCCCAAACTCAGCTGCACACCAGGATGATTTGGAGAGGTTTCTAAAGTACCATGTGGGGCTGTGACCCAGCTGTCAGCATTTTTTAAAGCCCCCGTGGTGATTCCAGGCTTTACTCCAGCCAGAGAGCCACTCGTCTAAACAGTCGACAAAAGTCAAGTTTCTAACCGGTGGCTATTTCTGTAACTGTTGAAAGAATAGACACCAACAAGAAAATGGAACTTAGGTTCTGATGTGGCTTAGACAGAGAAGCCAGCATGGTGCCCCCGCGACAAGGAGGGAGGGCACAGAGAGGTCAATGATTGGATCTGTCAACCAGTGGTCACTGGGTGGGGGTCTCTGTCGCCAGCCCCTGGTGCCAGACATCACAGCAGGGAGTCAGAAAGAACCTCAGGGCTGGGGGTGTGCTCCAGGACTCATTCTGAAACTGGCTAACTATGTGTGTTAGGACAAGCCACCTGTCCTCTCTGAGTGTGCATGTGTGCGTGTGTGTAAGATGAGATGGTAGTAATGCCCACCTTACATGAGGGTGGTTGAAATTAAATGAGAAAATGGCTGTGAAAATTCTTATACAAAATAAGTCTCTCTCATCTGCCTGTACACTTCTTTGCATTTTCCTGTGAATCTATAAGTATTTCAAAATAAGGTGTTTTTTTTTTGAGGAAGATTAGCCCTGAGCAAACATCTGCTGCCAATCCTCCTCTTTTTGCTGAGGAAGACTGGCCCTGAGCCAACATCCATGCCCATCTTCCTCTACTTTATATGTGGGACGCCTGCCACAGCATGGCTTGACAGCGGTGCATAAGTTGGCACCCAGGATCCAAACTGGTGAACCCCGGGCCACAAAAGTGGAACGTATGAACTTAACTGCTGCATGATCGGGCCGACCTTCACAATAAGAAGTTTTAATAAATAAATCTATTTTCTGTTCATCTCTTTCTGTTGCCAGGATATCAGCAATTGAAATAAAAGGATTGTGCCTTATAGAGGTCTCTGTCTCCAGTACTCTGTGTGTGCAGTGCACAGGGAATTGGTGATGGTGATGATGGTGGTGATGGTGGTGATAATGATGATGGTGATGATGATGATGGTGATGATGATGATGGTGATGATGGTGATGATGGTGATGGTGATGGTGGTGATGATGGTGATGATGATGGTGATGGTGGTGATGATGATGGTGATGATGATGGTGATGATGATGATGGTGATGATGGTGATGATGATGGTGATGATGATGGTGATGATGGTGATGGTGATGGTGGTGATGGTGGTGATGATGATGGTGATGATGGTGATGGTGGTGGTGGTGATGATGGTGGTGATGATGGTGATGATGATGATGATGATGGTGGTGGTGGTGATGATGGTGATGGTGATGATGATGATGATGATGGTGATGGTGATGATGGTGATGGTGGTGATGGTGGTGGTAGTGATGGTGGTGGTAATGATGGTGATGATGATGGTGATGGTGATGATGGTGATGATGATGATGGTGGTGATGGTGATGGTAATGATGGTGATGATGGTGATGGTGGTGGTGGTGATGATGGTGGTGATGATGGTGATGATGATGATGATGATGGTGGTGGTGGTGATGATGGTGATGGTGATGATGATGATGATGATGGTGATGGTGATGACGGTGATGGTGGTGATGGTGGTGGTAGTGATGGTGGTGGTAATGATGGTGATGATGATGGTGATGATGATGGTGGTGGTGATAGCACTGGTGAAGTAAAAAACAATTTTTACATGTATGTATAGTCTACAAAGACATACCAAAATATATTGAAAACACCAGCCAATATCTCTTGGAGGTAGGATTATTACAGAGGATCATGAGATTACAAATTTGTTCTCTTTTTAATACTTCTCCAAATACTCCCCATTTCTTGCTTGAACTCGTATAACTCCCACTGTGGGTGTTTTGGTGGAAGATAACTCTACCCAAAGTAAAGAAGGACATTGAGGTCGTGGAGAGAAGCAAAGAGTCCATTCTGACCCGGTGGAAACTGTGTACAAATACGGATGGACGCAAAGAAAGAAGAAGAGACGAACGAACCGCCTCACAGCACTCCGCCGACCCTCCCGGCCCAGCCGATGGCGTGGGCCCCTCACCGCCCGGCTCTCAATTCCAGCCGCACAGCTGGGTCGCCTGAAGAGCTTTTAGAGAAACAGTGTCCGGTCCCACTGCAGGCCAGTTGCTTAGGGCTCCCTGGGCACAGGACACAGGCCCTGGGAGGGTGCAAGAGCTCCAGGTCTTCCTGCCACACAGGGGTGGGCCCCACAGTCCTGCATCTGTTCTCATTTCACATGGAAGTCCAGTAAACATCCGGAACAAACAGCAGAGACGAGAAATGAAACGCTTCGGAAATGGATTTATTTCTCTTTAATCCCCACTTCCTTATGTCACTGAGTGGCCCTTATTCAGACGCTGGGCTGTCCTTAAGCTGACGGTGTCTCCCACCCCCACCCATCCTTGTCCTGTAACCCCACACGCAGTGAAGCAAGGGACCGGCGAGAGCCCGAGCATGAATTATTCATCAGCCCCCACACACACCATCAAGCTCTCAAGATGGAGCCCGCGGTGCAGACTTGAAGTCCAAAAATGTGGGAAAGTTTATTTATTTCTCCAAAACATTCCTGATTTGTAATGTGCTTTCTAAAAATGTTCTAGCTGACCACGCCCCTGCTATATTTAGCCACAGCATTTAAAGAAATGTTCCTTACACTTTATAAGGCGGGCTATGAGACGCAGAAGTTTAGGAAAAATTGCTCCCGGGTCTGGTCCCTTTCTGCCCAGGAGAGGGGTGGAGCGTCTCCTTGGCCTACAGGAATGATCCATCTCGGTGCTGGGGTCAGAAATGAAGAATTTTAGTCATTCCCAAGGCCCTTGTGCTCACAATGGCTAGCCGGCCAGCCCTGGGAAGCCCCTTCTAAGATCCTTGTACCTCCCGGACACAGCAAAGAAACGCCAAAGGCACTTTGCCCTCCTCGGCCGTGAGCATCGGCTCTCCTGTGGTTTTCCTAGAGGCCCCTGCCGTGTGTAGCGGCTTATTTTGCTTTTGGTTTCGTGTTCAAACGGTGGGAGCATCTCAAGAGACATAACACGGCAATGAAGAGATGAAGATGGGTCCCAGCCCCGCCGGAGAAGTCAGCCCCCAGGAGTCTTCCGTTACCTCCAGAATTATGCAACGTGAGCAGAGTTGTTGATTCATGATTTTGTTACCAAACTAAGAAGTCGCAAATGGACTCATAAAACAAAAGTGTTTAGATTAGAGGCTATGTCTGTGGACAGCGATAAGACCTCCCATTTCTCGAAGGCTTCCCGTGTGCCAGACATTTTACATGTATTACCTAACTTAATTCTGCCCAGGGCCCTGTGCGGGAGGCATCCTGACTAGTCCCCTCTTGCAGATGAGAACTGGGGCAGGCCCTGTCCTATGAATTTATACCCATCATTTGAGTCACTCCTCACAACAGCTCGAGGAAGCACTTATTAATATCATCCCTGTTTGTACAGATGAGAAAGTTAAGGCACAGAAGAGTCAGGTCACTTTCCTGATGTCACACAGCAAGTAAGGGCAGAGCTAGGTAACTAGCCTCTGTCTGGCTAATTACACTCTGGACGAAGCTGACATACTCCTCCCCCGCCCCCACACCCGAACATCAAATTATTGAATGGTAATGAATCAATCAGACATTAATGAGAGGAATCTTCCCCACTTGTAGGTGTGTCTAGAGAAACGTGGAAGAGAACAAAGAGTAGATGGTGACCTGCAATGTGGGAAAGATGCGTGACACCAGGATGCCAGGACAGGCACGATATTTATAATATTTTACACTGCACATGCTAGGGACCTGAGTCATGGTTTAGAGTTCGTGTTGTCTAAGGTGATGTGGTCTTGTGCACACCAAGATGTCCTCCCTCCCCTCTTCCGAGAGGCCCAACCTAGACACTGCCTGGGGCTGAGACGCTTCGTTTGTGCCCTACGTCCTCTGGACTTGGGCTGGAGGACGTCCTCCTCAACGTGTCGGCCGCACATTCTAGGAGAGTAGCTAGCACCAAACAATTTCAGGATGCTACCCAGGGAGGGATAACTTTGTTCCAAATGTTTGACAAACTGATACAAATCCATGGATAGTCACACGCAGCCCCCAGCAACTCGGCAAGTCCTTTCCAGGCTCAAAGATGTGAAAGCAGAGATGGTAGGGCCAGGCGCTGGGCCCTCGGGAGCTAGGTCCAGACCCCGCCCGGTTAAGAGGGTCTCAGATTAGGATCTAGAGCCACCTTCTCTTGGAAGCTTGCCAGATAGCAGAATCCAGTCTCCTAGAATTCCGGGTGCAGCCGCCGGTGTTGTTGGAGATGTCCTAGTCTGGGTTCTTGGACATCAACAGTGTGGTCAGGGCAGCTGCAGCCAACTGGCCCTGGAGGAAGGACCCCGCTGTGCCAGCCATGTTCTGTTTGCCCCATCCCCACCATGGTGCATTTGGAGCCCCTCTCTGCCCCTGCAGGCTGACCCCTATGGACCGCATTACCTGGGCCCCCTGCAGGCTGGACCTCTGGTGGCATTCAGCCCATGAGAAGTATCAACAGGAGGCTGGAAGATGGGAGGGGAGACAGGTATGGTATTTTGCCTCAGCTCCTGCCTGTGCCAGCTCCATATCTGCACCCACATCTACCCTTGCTCACCCCGGGGGGGAGGGTGTCTCTTCTCCTGGCCCACTCTCCCATAAATAGTCCTTCCACCCTCGTCTTTCCCAGTGGCCCGTCCAAGTGGGTTTCTGTTTCCTCCAGAACCCTGACTCTCGTGCCTGATGGAAAAACAAGTTTGGGACCAAATCTTCACCCCGCCACCTCCCCTTCACGCTCCCTCCTCACTGGCGGGGTAAAGAAAGACACCTGACTTGACCATGTGCCCCCGGGACTCACGACATGTTCCCCCAGTCACCTCCAAGGGGGAGAGCTGAATTTTGTGCTTGGTCTCAGCTGCCCACCATGGTGTAAACCCTGGGCTTGAATCCACATCTGGCCTATGAGTCACTCATTTGGTTTGCCCAGTGCAACTGGCATATGGACACCATTGGAAGAGACCCCCCAGTTCAGCCCAGGCCCCCACTCCCTGTTGTGCCACCGCAGGTCGTTGTACACATCTATGGTATCTGCCTGACTCTGGAGAACCCCGAGTTTGGGGCCTCTGGATAAGGCACGTGCAGTAAAGAACTTGCCATTGGCTATTCAGGCATTTTTGTAAAAACTGCTTGAAATGTGGATTAAAAGAATTCTATTTTTCCAACAAACTCATGTCCTTTAATTTTAATAATAAACTTTGCTTATCATCGTGTGTATTTTTGACTCTATGGAAGCAAGACGCCAGCCACTGGGAAGATGGGAAGGACACGGTTCCTGGAAACGTCCCCCACTTTTGCGATGTTAACATTAGCTTACCAGTGTCTGGGCAGACAGGCTCGGCCTTCGGCTGTAACAATGACATCACATGTGGCTAATTCTTTAACCCACACACAGATATACACTGGCCGCTCTGCATGAAATGGTGGAGACCACACATGATTCCTTTTCAGAGAGACCCAGTTATATCCACAAATGGCAAAACATGTCCTGCCCAGGTTCTGGAAAACCTTATGGGGCATTTCAGATCCAGGAGGCCGTCAGCTTCCCCAGGAGCCAGCAAATAGCCAAGGCCAGACTAAGCAAACGGCCTTTGCAAAGTTCTCTCATCCTTGGAAAAATCACGGACATAAACTTCTCAAAGCCGATATGTCTCCCAAGATCCTTTTATCTAAGTCTTTGTTAATTTCACTATAATAAAACAAAAAAACAAACTATCCCTGACTTGAACGACATAGAAAAAGAAAATCTTCCCCAAAGTATCAACACTTGGGTTAATTTCAAAGGATTCAGCACTTGATTTGAGTCCATCTCTCCCACTTATATGCAAAAAAGCTTAACTTCTGAGCGTTCCTATGTACAGAACATACATACACACACAGACGCATATGCACACACATACAAGTATACATGTATATACACATACATATATACACTTATTTATCATTGTACACACACCTGCCATGCCCCCATTACGATCAGCAGGCTCACCAGTGTGTATGTGTGTCTGTGTGTTTTACCAGGGCTTGAACCAAGATCACTTACGGGAAACAGACTCTGTTCCCTTTGTTTAGATGGGAGCACAGAGGCATACCTTCAGAGTGCCTAAGAGTAGAACAAGATAGTTGCTTCTGATTTACCCCAAATATAGCTGAGATTTTGTTTGAATTAAGAGTAGAAATCATTTCTTGGTCTCGTTGATCCATAATTTGGAGCCCATGGTTAAATCTGGAAAATTAGAAAAACTATTTGGATTACTAAGACTCAAAACCCCTCTTTCTCCTCAGTAGGAAGGAAGATGCACAGAATTGTAGAGATTCCATAGAAAATGACCCCACCGTACATTTCTCCTAGCTTTCCTAAACCAGATGAATACGGGGATCAGATAACAGAATTTATCCTTATGTATGTATAAACACCCTTACCAAATAGATACATACTCCTGCCTTTTTTCTGTGCCGTAAAAATAGTGTTTATACTATACTTTTTGGAATTGCAACTCTAAAATACTATCATACTATCCTTTTAAAAGGCAGTATTAGATTATTGGCTTCTCCAGAAAACAGCCATCATAAATTAACAAAGCACACGAGATAGCAAGTCAAACACGAGAAGAAAAAATTAAAAATATATCCTATACAGGGGAATTTTCATCTTACTTTCTGACATCCAAGCAGCATCCACTAGGCTTTTCTGCTCCTGCCCCTACAGACTGTGTGTGCACCTACTGTCGGAAGCCAGGGCCCCTGGAGATGCCGACAGCATCCCAAATATAGCCTGTGCCCTCTTTCCTGTAACACTCGTTGTTTATCCCCTCCAATAATCCACTGAGCCAGTCACTGACAGGTTAATGAAAAAAACAACTTTATTCACAAAGGCTGAGGCTTTGGGATAACAAAATATCCAATGACAGCCCTTCCAGCATATTTTAAGTTAATCACAGCGAGCCTGGACCTCCACAATGGGATCTCATCAAAGCTCTTAAAATCACGGACGCGGACGCGCTGCAGCTCACCAAGCATGCCCCCAGCCTGGGTAGAATGAGGTCAGGGAGATATGCACCCGTCAGCAGCACACAACTTTAAGAAGGAACCCTCAGAAAGTCAACTCTGTGCCTACTAATTACTAAATTATTATGCTTGTCCGAAATGTCCTTTCCAACATATTAACCAACAGGCTCTCTGGATGTAAAGTTTGTGTTCATTTTTATAGAAGTCCTGGAAACTACTGAAGAAGTAATTTTGCAGACCTATCTCAGCCAGTCTCCAAGACCTCATGACTCGCTGCGCCTTTCCCAGAGCGAGTAAGACTAAAGTAACGTGGGGGTTCAGGAACTCAAAGTCAAAAGCCCCAAAGCAACCAAGGAGATACCCTAAGAGGTTAGACGCATTTCCCAAAAGGTCCAAGCTGAACTGAACAGGGCTGGGAAAATCTCCACGTTCTTAACCAGGTCTTTGTTGCAGACCCCTGCCTTCCTGCCCACCCCTCCTGCCAGACTTCCAGTCACCTCCCTCAGGTGTTTATTTAGCAGCAGGCCCTGGGCCTGCTTGGTGGGGGCTTGGAGGGAGGAGCCAAGTTGCAGGCAGGGATGCAGTAGGCTGGGGATCTCTGGAAGCTCCATGCTCTCTGGGTTCCACAGAGCGGCCTCCCGAAGACACCAGCAGAGGCCCTTGCTCTTCTGGGCCCTAACCCATCTCTCCCTTTACCTGCCTTCCCTGTGTCTGTTTCACCCAACTTTTTGGATTAAATGCAGTCTTTCACTACACAACTCTAGAAAATGTAGCAAAATCAATCCTAGATCTTGAAAAAGCATGGAAATTGAAAATCTTACGTTGTCTGAGACACCGTCCCTCCCCCTCGCGCACTTCCAGTGTCCCCTGAAATCTTTTGATCCCTTAAAAACAAAAGCAAAAAGACAGGACCACTCCTATGGTTGGTAACATGCATTGGAGAACGTGCGTATTGACTAATGAGCTGTTGTAATGCAACAAAATGCTATATTATGTAGAGTGCACCTTCTTAGTAGAAGTTGTTAATATAGACGTTTCCACAGGGCGATTGTTATAGTAAAAAGAGTCAAGTATTTAGCCAAAGAATATAGGATGTTCCCTTTACTGTCTAGAAAGGAAAAAAGAGAAAAACTCTATTTAAAATAAAAGTGTGGTTTCTCAGCTTCCACCTGGACATCAGTCCGAAATCCTCAGGAGGCCGTAGATCTGCCAAAGAACCTGAAAAACAGGGGTCACCCTCGGCGTCCCCACAACTGGACTTCAGGGACAAACCCGGCTGTGGGTAACCATCCCCACGACGGGCTCAAAGCCAAGGCCTGGGCCACAACCACAACTGAGCTGGCGACAGTCGGACCGTGGCTCTCAGACTAAAACGACCACACTGAGTCCGTCTGTCCTGCCCTTGGGCTGTGTGGGCCCTCCAGTGCCCCGGCCACGCAGGACTTGGGGTGGGTATCGGAAGATCACACCATCAGACTGACCTAAGGTCAAGGAATTCTTCTGCTGGTGCTGTAGGAGGTCTGAGTTGCCCAAGTCCCAGCTGGTGAAGGGTCTTTTAAATCTCCAAGACGCTCCTGGTTCTGGGAAGGTCTCCCCTGGTGGAGGTAGGCCAGTGAGGGTGCTCACCTGAGCGCAGAAGTTGGTAACACTTCCCAGGATCCACATGTCGGCAGAGGAAAAGATCATTCTTTAAAAACGTGACTCCTTCCCCCAGCGGTGGGAGCCGTGGTCGCTCACAAGCAGCTCAGACCAGGACCCGGGACAGACCCACGCCACTGCTGGCTTTACTGGAAGGGAAGCACCGTGTCGGGGAGCTGCAGAGGGAAATAGGAGAGGAAAGGGATCCCGAGCTGGTAAAAGCCTCCCTGGACGTGTGGGTCGAGCATCAGGGAAGCGTTGAAAGGCGGACGGAGGCTGGAGGAGGTGGCCAGAAGCGAGGCGCCCAGACAGCCACCCGGCCCCTGCTTGGCGCCACCCAGGAGCTCACCCCCTCCAGCCGACTTCTGGCCCTGCCGGCCCGCCAGGATGCTGTCTATGCTGAAGCTCTTGGATTTGTCGGAGCAATTCGGAGAGCTGCGGGAGATGCAGCGCCGAGGGGACCCCGGGCCATTCACCGTGCGCGCTGGCTGGCCGACGGCCACGGCTGCTGCGCCCTGGACAGCGTCGCCTGCGTCCACCTCTGGGGACGCGGGCCTGGGCCAGTGCAGGGCCGCCGGCGGAGAGGCGCCTTCCCGCAGGGGCGACGGGCGCGCGGGCTTTTCCTCGTGGCGGGGGCTCGCGGGCACGGGGCGCCCTGCCCCGTTCCCCGCCTCTGGCTGCGCCTCTGCGCCGCGCTCCTGCGTCTCTACGCGGGCTCGCTTGGCCTCCGGGGCCCCGGGTCCCGGCTTGGGCTTCCTCTTCCGGCGCCGGTAGTTGCCGTTCTCGAACATATCCAGACAGCGAGGGTCCAGCGTCCAGTAGCTGCCCTTGCCCGGTCGCCCTTTCTCGCGGGGCACCTTGACGAAGCAGTCGTTGAGCGAAAGGTTGTGGCGGATGCTGTTCTGCCAGCCCTGCCGGTTGTCGTGGTAGAAGGGGAAGCGGTCCATGATGAACTGGTAGATGCCGTTGAGCGTGACCCTCTGCTCCGGCGCGTCCTGGATCGCCATGGCTATGAGCGCGATGTAGCTGTAGGGCGGCTTCTGGGGGGGCTCCGCCCGGCCCGAGGCGGCCAAAGCGGCCGCGGGGGCGAAGGCCAGAGGCAGCCCGGGTCTCTCGGGGCCGTACAGATAAAGCATGGGCGAGGCGGCCAGAGCAGGCAGCCGGGGACTGAAGAGGTGGCTCATGGCGAGTGGGCGCCGGCGCTGCGCTCTCCGCGACGCAGGCAACCCGGGCGGCTTAGGGACTGCGCCCCGCGCCGGGAGGGCCCTCCGGGGGAGCCCGCCGTGCGTCTGCCTCCTGCTCTGCCGCTCTCCCCCGCCGCTCCGCGCTCTGTCCCTTCTTCATGGCTTTAAAAATGTTAAATAATTGTTGTAAGTTTGCTATTATATGTTGACTTAGCGCTGGCAAATAAATTGTCTATGATAAACAGTCGTTGTGTTCTCAGCCCACCCACATTAATTAAAATTTCATTGCTGAAAAACTCCAAGCTTTTCTCTCCACGTGTCTTTTTGATACCAGCCAATCGGTTTCGGGGCTATTCCTTCATTTGTTTATAGAATTAGTCTGTTGATAAGTCCGCCCACCCAAGTTGAATCAAGCTGTGTTTATTTGGAAAAATTTCCGGGCACCCAATATATAAACGCACTGATCTGATGTTTGAAATATCACGTCCACCCCTTGACGCTGTAAGCACACACAGTCAGTGAGGCAGGATGTGGACCGCGATGGCTCCGCGCGGGGTCTGCCGGGCCAGGAAGGAGAGGTGGAGATGGGGGGGTGGGCGCAGGGCTGAGTTTTACCACTTGCCTGGGGGAGCTCCGTAATCCCTGGGCCTCCCACAAAAGGTCTTCTCTTCTCGCAGGCTTAATAGGAGATGGCGAGATGGCACAGTCTCATAAAATGCCTTCGGAGGTCTTTGAAAGCGTCTAGCTATTTTAGGAGGGAGAGGCATGTCTGAGAGATTTGAGAGTCTGATGAGAAGAGGATGCAGCCCTCTTAGGAGAGGGCATCCTCCACATGCCCTGCAGGAGTCAGGGGCTTCCTAGGGGCCTACTATCGCATAATGGGCAAGCCTCCCCCTCCAGGGCCCCCTGGGGACCTGGGGAAGAGGGCTCCAGGAACCCAGCTTCTCTGAGGCCAGTGCTTAGGACTCTGGGGAGCTGCAGAGGGCTTGGGGTACCTGGTCCACAGCTCAGTGGAGGGAAGTTTCAAATAAACCCATTTGGAGAGTTCAGGGGAGGAAACTAAGGTCTCTCTGATGGGGCTGAGGTTGCAAGCGAGGAACACCATAAAAGGGGAATTTGGCAGCTGGCGCGGGAGAGCTGGTATTTGTGAATGCGGGTCTCTTGCTTTATATTCTGCGCTTTCCTGTTTATACCAAGGAGGGGGGTTATAACAACTTTACAAGTGCACGCAGCTGGCCCGTGATTACATTAAGCATTTGGGAAGCCTGGTGCTCTCCCCCCACCCACCCACCCACCCACTCACTCACTCTGGGTGTAAGCACCCCCCACCCCGCCCTATCCCACCCCCCACCCCCGTTTTACATTTAGCCACGTCACAGTTTGAATCAAAATCCCTGAATGATGCTGATTCGGAAGGAGGTGTCCCTCCTCCCACTCCACCGCTTTGGAGAGGCATTGGCGTGACTAGTTCCTGTTTATGATCTCTGAATTCTTTTTAAAAGGAAAAAAAAAAAAGAAACACGGGATAACTGAATTAACGTTTCATTGAGTAAATCGTGCCTCGATGCCGATGCCGCGGAGAAGAGGGAGGGGTGAGGACGGCAGGTGGGCATAGAAACGGCCCACCCCAGCGCTCCCGCCCGCCGGGAAGGAGAAAGAGGCGGTAAACGTGCGTGAATGGGGAGGGGGTCGGCCGATGCTGCTGTCGCAGAGAGAGGACACCACGCTGGGGACCGGTAGCGGACTCTCAAGCCACCTCTGAATACGGAAAAGCGAGGAGGTTCCCCTCCAAAATGGGGAATCCGGAAAGTAACATGTGTTTGGGGGTTCCGAAGAGACCGCAGGGGAGGGGGGACGTTTGAAATACCCAAATGGAAGTCGCAACCAGGGTCGAAAAACCGGTTTGGGTGCCGGCATGGCTTCAGGGAGCGCAAGGCCAGGCCCCGGGACACCTCCAGGCCTCCCTCCACGGCGCTGCATTTCTAACTTAGGCCAACCGTTCAGCCCAGCCTGGCCCCGGCCTAGGTCTTAGGGATGGCCCTCCAGCCAGGAGGGGGCGGGGCGCTGTCTTCTCTCTGGCCCTCACTAGAGCGCCCCTTCCAACCGTGGGGTGAAAAAAGAACCTCAATGCCCGCGCTCCTGCAACCCGCGGGTCCCACAGTCCCCGGGGTCACCCAACCTCTCCAGACCAGCGCGTCCCCAGCAAGTTCAAGGTTGGATCCAGTTCGGTCTCCAGCCTTGGCGCCCGCTCTAACAGACCCAAAGCAAGAGATGAACGGGTGTCCCTACGCACTCCCCCACCTCCGCGCTCGGAGCCCTTCCTGGAGCTTCCTGGGCACCCGAAGTCCAGCACGCACATCCCTGCCTCTCCACAAGGCGCGCCGCCGCAGCGCTTCTTCTAAACTCTAAGGCAAATCCGAGCTTGAATTCGCACAATAATAAACACCGCCCAATTTGGGCATGGGCCGGACGCAGGCGGAGACACGCGCGGCTGGTGGGCGGGGCACTGATAGTAAAAGGGAAAAAAAACCCAAGTTCTAGTTGCGGTCTGGAGAGATACATCCAGTCCCGCGCGCTTGCAGAAGTTTGCAAAGTCTCCGGGAGGTTCCAGCCTTAGAACTCCAGAATGACGCCCCAACCCGGCCCCTCTGGCAGGGTGCGAATCCTGGGTTCCCAGGTGAAGAGTTTGTAACTTGAGCCTAGGAGAGGCCGCGGTAGGAAGGAACCCCGTGCGGGCGCGTATTTCCGGGGAGCGCAGGGCACGAGCCCCTAGCGTCCGAGAGCGGATGCGCCCTCGTGCGGAAGCTCTATCCGGTGAGGACCCAGCGGAGCCGAGGCCCGGTGGGGGAGCCGCCGAGCCTGGGAGACAGCCCGGGCAGAGCGTGTCCCAAAGAGCCAAACGGGGACCCTGAAAGTACCCTGCAAGTTCTTGAGTCTTCAGACCCCAGAAAAGAAGTCAGTGCCAGCGCAGCGCCCCACCGGCCCGAGAGAAAGACCTGAGCTCTCCCGCCTGCCCGGATGCTCCAGGAAGGACCGTAGCAGTTCCATCTCTGGGGCCCGAGCAGAAATCTGGCTCAGCGTGGGATGAGGGCAGAGAGTACCATTCCCCACCCACCCCACCCCCACCTCTCGGGGAGAAGGTGTGCCCCTTGGGCAGGCTGGGCGGAGGCCAGGCACCAGGCCCTGGGACCAAAGAGGCCTCAGAAAAAAAGGCTGGGGGCAGAGACAAGAGCCCTTCACACTGCTACCCACATCAGGGGCATCTCCCCTTCCCCTGCTCCCCCCTAAATATGAAAGCAGACACTCAAGTTAACGATGTCTGCATCATCTTTCCAGATATCTACATCACTTTTCTAAATGTGGAGACAGTTAATGGAGTATATGTATATGTACACATGTACAGGAGTGAATGATTCCACCCTGTGTGCACTGTGTCTGCAAACAGTGAGGGCGGAAGGATGCAGGACTTACTCAGCCTGGGCACCCTGCCGACAACCTGAACACATCTGAGGCCATGATAACAACAAGGATAATATCGACGACTAAGATGTTTCCAATGCTAACATGTGCTGGCACCGTTCTAATGCTTTCCCTGTATTAAATCACTCCATCCTCACAGCCATCCTAAAAAGAAACAGAAATCTTTATCATTCCCATTCTGCAGACCAGGAAACTGAGGCCAGGAAGTTCACTCGCCTCAGGTCTCCTGTGAGGAAGTGTTGCCAGGGCAGGAAACAATCACATTATCACAGCTGCTGTGTGTGGAGGCTAAGGGCCCTGTGGAAGTTCTCTCTCGAGAACCCGCTCAGCATCCATGAACGCCAGGGGTGATGGATTCGCCCGTTTTACAGATGATGAAACAGGCTGGGCACAGAGCACCCCAAGACAGTGGAGGTAGTAAACAGCAGAACAGGGATTGGAACTCACGTGATTTCTTCGGAAGGTGGACTCTCTGAGGTCTGACACCTCAGGTGTCTGCAGAGGCTCCCGGCGATGTGTCAGGAATAAACAGATGGAAAGGGGGCCCTCCAGACAGGAGAGGTGTGTGGCACCTCCAGAGCTGGGACATTTGGGGCATTAGATGTAGGAAATCCAAGTCGTCACCAACATCCTACCCAAACCCAGAACACTCTCCTCCTCCCCCTCCTCTCCCGCTTTGAGAGGAGGGGGAGGAGGCTCTCCTGCCGCTTCTCCTGGGGAGTGGGCCATGAAGGTGAGGGTGGGCCAGTCAGCTGATGCTGAGCAACCCCAGAGAGCAGGGAGAATTTTCCAAATGACTGATTTCTTTAGCACTCACCTTGTTCCCAGAAATGATTTAAAGGGTCTAGACAGGGGTAGTTAGGGCACGGCCACTGCCCTGCCCGAGTATCCGCATTTAGCCTGGTAAATATATGCAGTTAATTGAGACCAAAGAATCCTTTCTCTTCTGTTGTCCAGGCAAGTCCTAACAGCCTACAGTGAGTCTAATCCACGGGTGGGCACCATCAAATGCACTTTCCCAATGTGTATTGGGTTCATTAATACTCTCGATAACCCTATTCGATGATCCCACCATGTTCAGTTGGGAAATGGGCCCAGGGAGCTTGAGGTAGCATGCCCGAGGCCACGTGAAGCCTCAGCTGGCCTGTGTGTAGGGCCTGAGTTGGTGCATGTGGGTTCATCCTAGAGAGAAAGACTCTGTGGGGGACCCTGCCCGTAAAAATATCTTGGAGGCAGAGAGAGAGTCCCCAAGGGGCGGCTGGAGGAGAAGGCCCAGGGCCAAGGCCACTGAGTCAGGGGTCAGAGGGGCCCCTCTGGCCTCCATGACCTCCCACCCTGGGTGGGCATGTAGAGTGAGCACAAAGCTGCACCCCAGGCCCCCGAGGGGGGGACGCCACCTCCATGCTCCCCAACTCCATTCCTTTAAGGGACCTGCAATGCTGGCGAGCTCGTCAATGTGTTAAGCCCACTTCGCTCCATTTCAGCTTTCACACACTCACAGCCCCAGGATAAAGTGCCCACGAGTCTGAAGCTGGGAAAACCCAAACCAGGAGAGACGCATTCGAGAATCCAACTCCGAGAGCAGCGTCTTTCTGCTTCTGCTGTGGAGCAGGAATGTGCAAAACCCAGGGAAAGGCTTGCACAAGTCCAGGCGGTGGCGTCTTCCCAGGCACAGCCGCTGTCCCCGACTGCAGCTGCCCAGCCTTCCAAACGCCCTGAAACATTCCACTCCCTTCCTTACATGCCTATGTCAAAAAGCAGACATTTCAAACGCTTGGCGAGCTGAGGCTATGCAAGAAAGAGGCAGGCGGGGAATGCTTCTCAAAGTTTGGGAAAGCATTTCCAGTGCGTAGTGCCAGAAGGACTCAGTGGTGGCTCTGACCCAGTGTGTCCCGCTCACCTGGGGGTAGCCCCCAGACATCCCTGGCCTGGCTGCACCTAAGGCATAACGCCTCAGATCTCTCCTCGTCCCTGAGAGGCAGGAACGTATGGTCTGGGACGACGCAGGCACACATTCCCTGAGGCGCCAGGCACGGGCTCCAGGACGCAGTGTCCACATTCTCCTAAAACTTGGTTCTGCCCATTAATCCATGGGTGTCTTTTCTCAGTGTCACTCTCTCCACCTACCTCATGTGGATGGTTATCAATAGGTTCCCCTTGGACCAACCTTGCCTGACACTCCATCCAGGTTTCTGGATTTGGGGTGGGGATGAGCAGCCAAGAGGCAACGCTCAGGCACCAGGGCTCGTTTCCAGGGAGCTGCTCTCTGTTCTTTGAGTGCAGCTCACCAGCCCCTCCCAGGCCTGGAGGTGACCCCCCAGGCAGTGATGGGGTAAAGGGGAGGAGATGGACCCCGAAAAATTTATGAGCCCAATGCTGAAGTTCCAAGGCCCTGCATTTCTTCTCCCTCTCACTTCTGATCTCAGTTTCTCGCAGTGGGGAACGGGAGTCGGGTAAGTGAGGGTAGGTTGCAGGAGGCCCCGCTATGCTGGGGAGGAAAGTGCCGGGCCGCAAAATGCCCTCGCACTCACCTGGTCATCTTACAGACGAGAAGACTGAGGCCAGGGAGGGGGAGGGGCTTGTCTTCACAGCACTATGTGGTCTTCTAATTCCTAGCCCAGTGTTCCCACAACTCCAGGATGCAAGTCACGATTTTGGCGTCCTCGGGGACAGGCCACTTGAACGAGGGCAAGGAGGACCACCTGGCCACAGGCTCCAGTCTGGCCATGGGAGAGAGGCCAGGGCTGGGCCACACACTGCCAGTCCCTCTCCCTGAGAGCCGTGAGCTTGGGTGTCCCTCCTGAGTCTCAGGAGAAGCAAAGGTTACTCCAGCTGCAGCCTCTCCGGGAGTAGGGAGCAGCAGGATGCTCAGAGGCCACGGGTCTCTCTGGCCTGCCAGTATCCTCAAAACTGGACCTGGTTAGAGAGACAGTCCACCCAGCCAAGGCCACTTGGGGACGCAGGGTTAACTCTATGGGAAAAGGTCTCTGCCATGGTGTTTGTGTTGCTTCCATTTTATTTGCAGTACCTTTCAGACCTGACGAACTGTATCTTCTTGGGTCAGGAAAGAACATGGCTAGAGAACACACCTTCGTGCAAACTGCATTCAGGGGACCACATAGCAATCCCCCTCCTGCTCCAGCCAAGGTACCCCAGCAGGCTGCGACAGGCATTCTGGCCCTTGCATCTGCAAGCTCCTTCCCCCTTTTCCTGAAAGGCCCTGCCTCTGGAGGACCAAGCGGCGAAAGAAGGGGCAGAGAGCGGATCCGTGGCGCAAGGCCGGCCATGCCAGGCGCACGCAGTCTTTGCGCACAAGGCGGCCGCGAAGACGCGCCAGGTAGGGCCGGGCTGCTCAGCATCGCGCTGCGGCAGGGTCTTCCTACTCCGTGGGGACAGACAGACACCCGAGGCTGCTAAGCCCCTAGGAGGTCCACCACATGGCGGATGGCCGGGGCTGAGCCGAGCTTCCCCTAGTCCCAGCACCGGCCTCCTAGCACTTACCCGCACCTTCCCCGGCCCCCAGGGCTTCAGACTGGGGAAGCCTTCCTGGTCCGGGCCTCCCAAAGCGCCCTGGCATCATACACCCCTCCACTCTGCTGCCTCCAGAAGCCTGGATAAAGCCCCGAATACAATCCCCCCAGTTGACCACGTCCCCCAGGGAATGCAAGGGCTCCCCCGCTGGCTGCGGCCTCCATGTGGTAGGGAGCCCCTCTCCATCACCCACTTGGGACTTCTTGAAGAGGCCTTCCCAAAGGTAGAAGACCCCAGCGTGGCTTCAGGGCCAGTGCAGGGTCTCCCACCCCGCTGTGGCCCACTCCTCTCTCCCTTATTTTCCATGTGTCTCTCAGACCTCCTCTGAGTTCCAAATCTTAAGCTGAGGGAACATTTTCAGAGAGGACTCTTCGAAACATCTGGGGAAGCAGCAAGCCAGCTAGAACACTCTTCTCACCTCCTGCAGCCCAAACAGCATAAAGAGAACAGGGCAGAGTGAAACGGATTGCCAGAGCTGGGCAAGGAGCCCTGGCCCCTGTCATTCTGCAGCTTGGAGAGGGGGGTCTCTCTCTGTCTCTCTCTCTCCCCCCTCCCACTGTAACTGGCTGGCCGGCTCCCTCAAGCAAAGCACAGTGGCCTGGGGGCCTGCTGGAAGTCAGGCACCAACCACCAGGTTTCCCGGCTCCTGCGAGTTCTGAAAAGGAATAAAATGCAGCCTTACAGTTTTAACCATATGTCACCTCTGGGGCCACAGATTTAAAAAATGTGTGCTGCACATATGGGCAATATTATTGTGCTTGAGCTTCCCCCAGTTCTATTTCAGCATAACCCAGAGACAAAATGACATTTCAAGCAACACAACACCCAGGTTACGATCGACACCACCGCGTCAAGCAAAACCGCCTCTCGGGACATCATCACGGCCTGAAATGCTGGCTTCCCCGGGAATTCCACCCTTAGCAAAGTACAGCTCACCTGCTGGGGTGGGAAACTAGTTCCCAATTTGGAGCTCTGGCCCCCAAATTCACACGCAGAGACCAGGAGGGGAGCTGTGGGTTTCGGCCAGTGAAATAGAGAATAAAGCTATTTCCCCTCGGCCATGTCTCACAAAGCTACGTTGTTATTAAAAAAAAAAAAAAAAAAAAAAGACGAGACATCAAAATTGAAGAGAAAAATCATCTCCCTAGCATTTAAAGTCCTGGCAAAGTTGATATATTTAGAACTCTAAAAGCAGTGTAAATTATTTTTGAAGGGCAATGAGGCTTTAACATTTTTCACTGCAATAGGGTCAGGATTTGGAAATCAAATCAAGAAGTGAAGAGGTCTGGAATCCACCTCTGATCCGGCCACCGCCCGGACGGTGGTTAAAGGCTGGAGAATCGATCCCTTTCGGACTTTCACTGGCTCAATTCAAATTCTTTACTGAAAAAACATCAGCGTGGGCAAGGAAGTCCGCATTTTAGGAAATTCAGGGACAGCACACCCCTGGTTTGTAGTTAGCTGATGGAAAATGTTTATCCTTCCCCTCCCTTGCCTCCTAAATTGGGGATGGCTGGACATGAAGAGGGAATGGCACTGTTTGTTGTGACAATTGGCATGTTTTTCTGCATTTAGCAAAATGCATTACAGCAAATGAGATTACAGAGTGCTGTCCTCCATGCAGCTGCGTCCGCCCAGAACTGTTTCCCCGATTGCCCCGGCCAGGGTCCGATTTTGAACTAATTGAAAGCCTTTTCCGTCACTAACAAGACAATAGATTGGTGCCCCCATTCCTCTGTGATCATCTGTATCTGTCTACACATTTACCCACCTGCGTAACAAAAATTATCCAAACAGGTGGATTTGCAAACACACCTTGTTTTTAAAAAATGCGAGAACACAAATACACTGTCCGGACTTTGGGCAGAAAAACAACACGGGTTTATTTTAAGGTAAGTACAACAATTAAGACCACATAAGACAAACACAGGTGAAGTGAAATTTTTTTGTTTTTTTTTTCTTTTAGGAATGCTCAGGGAGGCATCTACTATACAAACCATCACACTTTGCAAATAAAAAGTATCAGATACTCGACTTCTTTATCCGCCAACAACAAAAAATAAATTATTTTCCTGTTCTGTAAAAGACCTACAACTTGGAAAAAAATCACGTCTCATAATTGTACAGGGGGAAGAAATCCCACCTAGGTTTCTCGAGTTCTCAATTTGGCAGTTAGAAATGGTTGGGCAAGATGAAAAATTATCCAGTGAACTCAACTTTAAATATTATATTAATGGCTCTGAACAACAACAACAAAACAGCCTGATTACAAATCCACACATTTGTACAGCACGGTTAAAGAAATTTAAAATTACACACAGCACGTATATAATCTATAGAGACCCCCATAAACCTATGGGGGTCCCTACAGAGAGTCATTACTGGGTGGCTATGGGATTTGGTCCATAACTGATTTTTGAAACCCCGACTGGAGTAGTGAGCACAGCCATCCTGGGAAGGGAGAGGGGTTTTAAAAATCAATATTCATCTCGTTGGGCTGCGTCCCTTTACAGGGGCTTCTTGCAATCTCGGAACCCGGGTGGCGAATTAAAGTTACCTGCAGCTTCACAGAGGGCTGAGGCTGGCGCGCGCGCTCTCTCTGCTCCCGGGTCTGAGAAAAAGCTGGTGGACAAGTTTTGGGTCTTCCTGCGTCTCTGCAGCCTGAACTGTCTGAGAGAGTCGTGTCTGGGAGGCGAAGCCGGAGCGGCCGGGCAGGTCAGTATTTCGTGCAGTCGTAGGAATAGGGGGCTGCGTGGCGGTAGAGAGACGGCGTGGATCTATAGGGCAGCTGACAGCTCGCGTTGCTGCTCACCTGCGGTTCCCCGAGGGTCGAGTTCTCAATCCCCAGCCGGTGGGAGTTGAACATCTCCCGGACGTTGGGGAAAGTCTGCTGCTGGGCCGCGAACGTGTGGCCGGGGAGGTGGTTCAGGTCCCCGCTGTGGTTGAGATACCAGGAGGCCGCCTGGGCCGCGGCGGCCCCGGGCTGCGGCGCCGGCTGGGGCTGGGGAGCCGGCGGCGGCGGCGGCGGCGCCTGCGGGTGGTGGTGGCCGTGATGCTGGTGGTGGTGGCCGGCGGCGGCGAGCGCGCCCTCCTGGCCGGCGGCGAGGTTGAGGGCGCTCAGGGGCGACGTGGGGCCGCTCGGGTGGTCCGAGAGGGCCTCGTCCAGCGCGGGCGGGACGCACATGTGCGCCGGCCGCTCGGCCCCGGTGTACAGGCTCATGGCGCGCATGCTGCACTGGTAGCCCCCGGCGCCCCCGGCCTCCAGGCCCTGCGCGCAAGGCTGGCCGTAGGCGGCGGGCGGCGCGGCGGCGTAGGGCAGCGCCAGCGGCGGCACCACCAGGCCCGCGCGCCCGGCCGCGGGGCTCAGCTCGCCGCCGGGCGGCGACGTTCGCAGCGTCATGATGTTCTCCACGCTGAAGCCAGGCAGCCCGTTGGGCGCGCCGGCGTGGTGCTCCGGCAGCGAGCCGTCTGGGGAGCCGGCGGGCGTGGAGGCCGCGCTGCGCGGGCTGCCCTGCAGCGCGCTCTCGGGGCTCAGCGTCTCCACCTTGGTGATGACCGGCAGCGCCGGCGACGCCGCCTCGCTCTTGATCACCACCTTCTTCTCGGCCTCCTTGGGGGCGTCCGCTAGGGGGGGCCCGGCCGGGGTGCCCTTGGACGCTGCGGGGGGCGGCTCCTTGAGGTGGGCCCGCTCCTCCTTCTCCTTGGGCACGTCCTTCTTCTTGAAGCGTCGCCGGCGCCGCAGGAAGCTGCCGTTCTCGAACATGTTGTAGGAGTCGGGGTCCAGGGTCCAGTAGCTGCCCTTGCCCGGTTTCTTGTCGTCGCGGGGCACCTTGACGAAGCACTCGTTGAGCGAGAGGTTGTGGCGGATGCTGTTCTGCCAGCCCTGCTTGTTCTCCCGGTAGAAAGGGAAGCGGTCCATGATGAACTGGTAGATGCCGTTCAGGGTGATCTTCTTCTCGGGCGCGTTCTGGATCGCCATGGTTATGAGCGCGATGTAGCTGTAGGGCGGCTTGACGAGGTCCTTGGGCGCCGCGGGCTGATGGTGGTGGTAGGGCGCGTAGGAGCGGCCCATGCCCGCGCCGTACTGCTCCGGGTGGCCCGAGTAGACGCCCATGGGGCTGGCCATGCCGCCGTAGCTGCCCGCCGCCCGGTAGTAATTCTGCTCGCTCAAGTAGGGGACCACTCCCAGGGCGTTGGGGTCGGACACGGAGTAGCGCGCCTGCATGCTGCGTCCGAGACGGCTCGCCACCGCCTGCGCGCACCGACCGCGAAGAAGGCCCTGCGAGAGCGAGAGAGAGCGAGCGAGAGAGAGAGCGAGAGCGAGAGAGAGGGGAAGGGAGCCGGCGGGGGGAGCCCCGGGCGCCTGGAAGCTTTCAGGGGCGAGCTGGAGGAGGCGCCGGCGCTCGGCGCCCGCCTTCGGGCGGAGAAGGGGCCCTGGTTTTCAGCGGACCGGGCGGATCAGCATCCTGGAGGGCGCGCCCCGGCGAGCGCAGCGCCGGCCCCTGCTCGCTCCCTCGCTCTCGGGACCGGCGGGTGGCAGCCCGGGCGGGCGGCGGGGAGCGGAGCGGAGACGCCGCGCGCGCCGCGGACGGACGCTGGCCCCTCGGTCCGCGCCACGGGGGAAAGGCGGCTCTCCAAGCCCCCCAGCAAATCGGCAGCCCTGAGGGTCAGCGAGCCGGGGTCCAGAGTGGCTGCCCTGCCGAGCCCGGAAAAAGAGGCAAAGTCCCTTTTAGGGATTGGGAAAAGTTTCAAAAGTCTTCTTGCTGAAAGCGAGTTTTTACTTTCCTCCGGCCACGCCCCCTCCGGGAACTTTGGACCAATAACCCGGCAGCTGTGGGGAGTTGGCGCCAATCAGGGCGAGGAGCGCCGGAATCCGTCGGCTCTAAGACCCAGCCGCGCAGAACCAGACTTTCATGCAGCTCAGTCTTAACTTGAAAAGATTTTTTTCAAAAAGTTATATCTTATTAAAATTTATTTTATTATCACATTTTGGCTAATGGGCCCACGTGCCCAGAGGGGAAAAAGAAAACAACCCCGATGCTCCTTTGCAGAAAAAAGTTTGAAATATAAAATCGAATTGATTAATGCAGTCAAATATCTCCCCAAAGATCATGTAAGAAGCCGAGACCCTGGGACTACTTTTCTTATTAATGAGTGATGAGGCGAATAATTAGATTTCCTAATTATCGGGGCCCAGGTGTAATGGAGGCAAAGCAGGCGTGGGAGATGAATGGAAGGGGCCTCCCATGGATGTTGTCATTGTTTAAGCAAATAATTAATAACCAACAGTGAGTTTGCAGGTTCTGGGCCGTCAAGAATAACCTATAAAGGTTTTAGAGACAAATTATAGCGTCTGAAGGCCCCTCACCCCCACCTGGGGAGGCAGGCCGAGACGTCTACAGGGCAAAGCGGACTGGGGAAGTCAGCAACGTTTTGAAAATTTAATCCTTTTAAATTCGCCGTGGATTCGGCAAATCATCCGCGTCATCGTGAGGATTTTTGTGGGGTTTGGGGAAGAGAGTGAAATAACTCTGCTCATTTCCCCCTTTCCCTTCCCGCGTAGACGCCTGCAGCCCACCAACGCCAGCTTCTCGGCGTCTCTCGCTTTTCCCAGAGATAAATTCCCTTTGACAAGCTGACTCCCGCGCTCCCCAAAGACGGGAACAATGCCGCAGCGAGCCACCGGGCCGGGCAGAGCCGGCTCCTCTGCCCGCGAGGAGAAACCCGAGCCGCTTTGCGCGGGGGGCTTCGCTGCAGGACGCGCATCCCTGCTGGGGGCTCCTAACCCCGCGCCGGCCGGCTGGGACACCCACCCAGGACGCGCTCCCTGGCTCCCGCTCCCGGCAAAGCCGCCTTGGGTATCTCCGACTTGACTTCCTATATCTCAGTCTTTTTTGTTTAGTTGGTGTTTGATAAGGTGATTTGGGCACCGGGGCTCCGTGCGAGGACGAGGACGGGGTAAGCGATTGCAGACGGTTCAAGGCCCCGCAGAGATGGTGTCATTTGGGACTTTGACCTGGAGCGGCGCGGAGGTCCTCGCCCTCGACGCTTCCTCCTTCCCTCGAGGAATCGCGGAAAGGTGGTTTGTGTGTGGACTGAGTATTTATTCCTTCAACACCTCGAAGAATCAGATCCTCCCTTGCCGCTTCCCTTGAAGAGGCAGGGTTCCCCCATAAGGAGGGCTAAATGGGTCAGAACTCTTCTGGAAGGTGTCCAGTCCAGATGAGCAGGGAGGAAGACTTCAAAGAAAACTTCCGGAGTTCAGGTGTCCTTTGCCCTCCTAACTCTTCCATCAGTTTATTAGATTAGTTTATTAGATTCCCAGGGAAAGGATTTGAGAGAATCGACCCACAACGCTTATCTCTTGGGAGATGAACAGAGGGCATTGGGGATCCGTCATTCATTTTCAATAAAAGAGCAAAAAATATATATATTATTTATGTGCATTATCTATGAATGGTATTATCTCCTGACAACTTCAGGATCGAAGACAAAGTCCAAAACAGGTTCCTATGACCTCGAATATTCTACTTCTGAAATATTCACTATATTTTTTACGCGTGCTCTAAGTTCTTTCTCCAACTCGATTTTTTTTTTTTTTTGCAACGAAGTAAAATAAAGCTAGTCAGTCGTCAGCTCACAGGTGAATGGTTTGAGCGTTCTCCTAGCTACCCCCAACTCCCACTAAGACTTTATTATTTTTTAATACCTCTAGTATTTTCACATCCATCTTTAAAAAAAACAAAAACTGGCAAAAGGCGCCTTTCTCCCGGAGTGTGTGACAGGCACTCTGAAATCTGCTCACGATTTTACTGGAAATGCAAACTATTGATCAAGAAACACTCCTCAGTCTATAGGCTTCCTGGAGGAATATTATTTACTCTGCTTTTACGGGGTTTTTTCTTTTTCTTTCTTTTTTTTTAAGCTTTATCACAGCACAGGGCAAAACCCAAAATAGCTAAGGACGGAGGAAAAGAAATTCCAAAATGGCAGTTTCTGCCTGAGTTTGCATCTACAAGGGTGTCCAGGTTTAAACCAATGTCATCTCAAAAGAACTAACGTGAGTTGCCAGAATTATTACCCCCTCCAAAAAAAAAAAAAGTGGGGGTGGGAGGGGAAGAAATCCTCATAATCAAGACAGAAAAGGTGAGAGAAACGTTTTCCTTTGCCCTGGAATTAGGTTTCTTCTCCTCTCAGTGGGACTCCGGGAGAGATGTTTGTTCAGGTTATTAAAACAACACCTTCCATACACCTGGACTTTGCAAAAACCATATTTCGGATCTTTTCTTTAACCTGCCAGGGTTTTTGGTTTTTTTTTTTTTTGTTTTGGATTGGGGGCTGCTAATATCTTGCTGATTTTTTTCCTTTCCTGACCTTGCTGTCAGTGAGCCGAAAGCGGAATCGGGCCCCAGAGAGCCCTGTGTGTTACTAGAATAATAAGCGATGATAAAGCAAAAGATATTCCAGTCACTTTCCCTCCACCGCCATGCATCCCCGCCTGGGCGCCGCCGGCTCCTGCACCTGGAGGCGGCTCTGGCCGGCCTGTGGTGTTGTCGCCACCTTGAGGCCAATACGGGAACTACTCTTTAAAAAGAAAAAAAAAAAAAAAAAAAACCCACGCGACCCTTCTGGTTACAATGCAGGTGCTGACACCTTATGGCTGCACCCTAGCATTGCACGGCCAGCAATAAAGCCTTCAAAATCTGCAAGGGAGAGAGAAGGTAAATAAACCGTGTGCGGCGCGTCGATTAAGAAAAACCAAAACATTTTCCATAGCTTTGCAATGTGTCAAGAACATGATCTGTTGGAAAACAGAAATGTCTTTGAAACTGCTGGGGGAGCAAGAAATCCTCTCTAGGGAGATTCGCTGAAGTTTTAAGCAAATAAAATCTGTGCCTCTTAGGTGGCTAGAAGTCTGGGTATTTTTTTTTTCCAGGGTTGTTAAACAAATTGCTCATCCGTGGGTGTCTTCTCACGGCAGCTGTCTTCGTGACCCGCGTGTGGCGTGAATTTCAGGGAATTCGTCAGCAAAACGTCTGTCCTGCGTGTGTGTATGGTATTGGTTTTAACAAGAGGGAGACGTAAACGCGTCTGCAGCCCCTTCTGCTTCAGAGGCACAGCAAAGAACTCACAGAGGGGACACGTGAAAGGAGTTTTGTGTCTTCTCTCGCCGTTTTCAATACATTGGGCCCAATATCCTTCAAACATTTCCCTTCTGGGCTCCCGAGATGCCCCAGGTTTTAGGGAAAGGGCCCAGGTTTAAGAGGAGTCCCAGGCTTGCAGGAGCTGCTTGGAATCTGATGAATCCTTGGGTTAAACAGAGTCAATGCTGCTGTTCAAAACTCCATTCTAATCCAGCTCCTAGAAATTATCTTCTTCCAGGACAAACAGTGCGTCCCTGATGGAATCTGTCCGCACCCATTTTACTGAGCACGACCTTCCCAAGGAGTTAAAGCGACATGGCGCCATTCACAAATGGCCCTGCCGTGAACAACAAAATAATGGAAGATGAGGAGCCTTCCTGGTTAAAAGATTAAAGAAACAGAACAACTAAATGCAATCCTTATTCTAGATCAAGAGGGGGGGGAAAAACTAATAAAGGACAGGTTTGAGAATACCCGGGGAAATTTGAATCTGGAGGATTAGATAATCATCTTGTATCAAGGTTAAAATTCTTGAGTGTGATAATTACACATGGTCAGGTATGAACACGTCCTTGTTTTCAGAAGGTACACGTCAAAATATTTAGGGCTGATATTCAGCTTCTCTGCAACTTTTAAAAGATTCTGCCAGAGTTGGGGAGGGAGCACGGAGGGGGGAAGGAGAGAGAAAGTCATGTAAAGCGAAGTAACATGAGAGCCATTGCTGAACCTATGGTATGTGGGTATTCACTGTGTGCTGTTCTCGTCATTTTTCTGGAAGTTTGAAATTTTTCAAAATTTAAAAAAGAAAATGGGAGAAAAAGACCTTTGTTACTCTGAAAATTAAAAAACGTTTGTGACACAAAGCAACTTTTTCCATGGAAAAAGTTGCAAACCCCAGTGGAGGTCCAACCTGGCCCCTGGGTCCCCTCTCCTTATGTTCTGGAAATTTCTGAAAAACAATCTTCCACATCTGTGGAGTTTATCACATTAACTTACGATTTTCAAAGGAAAAAAATAGTTGACTCTCTAAGGAGCTTAGCTGTCTTATAATGCAAGTGTTACCACAATTGATAAGTCAAAGACACAAGAAACTCAATAGAGCGTTACAGATGTTTTCAAAACAGATGATTAAAGATACACATGTTTCTTTCTAAAGAGAGTTGATTACACGCTGCTCTATGCTGCCTGTATCATCCAGGTCCTATAGACTTGCCCTTGTCCGTATTGCTATGTAAATGAGTTACACTGTGTATCCGTCAGTTGAGCCAGTGTCTGCTAAGTAACAAACACCTCAAGCCTCAGTGACTTGACCCGACCCCAGCTCCTCGGGTGGCCTGCCTTGTTTCTTCTCTCTGCAGCCCACTGCCCTGCACAATACCTCGGCACACAGTAGGTGCACAAGAAGTGTTTACTGAATGAATGTATGACGTTTCCCGTATTTTTCTCCCTACTACATAATGGACAATGTAATGCATGCGCACTGTGTGCCGAGCTCCCTGCCGAATGTTCTGCCCATGGCATCTCATTTAATCCTCTTTCAGAATAGGTCCTGTCAATGTCACCATTTCACAGGGGAGGAAACGGAGGTTTAGAGATCTTAAATCACTAACCCAAGTCTTGCAGCTGCTAGCGATGGAATGGGGATCTCTTAACCCATTACTTTGCTGCCTTTTTGAGGTTAGAGTTAGGGCCTTGGAAATTGGAGAAGACTTCTGAAGCTAAAATAGGAACTTCTATATAAATAAAAAGTCTACATGGAAACATGTACATATAATTTCATAACCATATATACACAGTCAATAGCGTGTGCACGAAGGCATGGCTTCTGAACACATGACTCAATGTCTGTGAAATTCTAGCTTTTTATATCATCAGCTTGAAACCCTGTAATTAAGTCTGTCGGGTAAATGGGCTCATTCTCAGAGCCCATAAAAAGCGGCCGGCTCCCTGGGAGGTGCAGACAGGGCCGGGATTGTCGGACAAGGGCAGGGAGAAAGATGAGAGCAGCCTACTTGATTTTCACCGAATTTGCAGCCTGTGGGGCGGGTGTTCTGAGCCCCAGGGAATAAGCCAGACTTGGAATCACAATCTAGGGGCAGCTTTGGCCAGTGCCTCAAAGTGACTCCTGGGTCTCACGGTGGCAACAACTGAGGGAGGCCCCAGGGGAACATCTAAGGAATGGGATGAAGTCAGGAGCACAGAGTGGCTCTCCCAGGAGAATCAGATCATCGCTGGCACAGGATGTGCTTCCCCCTTTAAGAATCCCAGAAAGCTAGGAACACACCCACACTGGCTCCCAGCCTTTGCACATACGCATTCACACAGGGGAATTCCAATGCCAGACCAGCCTGGACCCTCCACAGGGCCTTTGCATGTGCCGTGCCCTTTGATTGGGGCCCCTCGTACTCAGTTCCGTGCTGCAGTGCCACCTCTCCTAAGGCCTCAGGCAATCACCCACCTGCTTCCTCCCTGTCCCCTTGCTCCACCCCTCACCCTGACTCATTTTCACTGTCTGACATGATCCTGTCTGTTCATCTGTTTGCCCCCCAACACCGCGATGCAGCCACAGGAAGGGAGGCAGGGCCCTGGTCTGCCCCATGCACCCCGCTACACCCAGCCCCCCATTGCTCTGCTCGGCAAGACTCCACGCTCTGGAACTATAAACCGAATGAGTGGATGTCACCTTGCAGCTTCAGAGTCACTTCCTCTCCCTCCATAACCACATGCCAGTCTCCCATTTAGCAGTTCAAACCCAGAACTCAGTTCAAACATTGACGGCACTTATCTTAGGCAGACGGTGCAGCAGGGGTGGGCAGGCAGCATCATGCGCCCCGAGGCTGTTCCTGAGGGAGCTCACGGGCTGAAACTCTTATTTTAACAAACACACAGAGAGCCCTCGCCGGGTGGCTATGCTCAAACTCAGCACTCATCCTCACCAGCCTCGAGAGGGAGATGCCAGCAGTGCCGTCATCCTCGTTCTATAGAGGGAGAAAGCGAGGCACGGGGAGCACCAGGGACTTGCCCAGGCGCACCGCTGGCGAGCTGCAGCCCTGCCATTCGAACCAGAGGGCCCCGCGCTCAGCCCTCCGCTGTGGCACTGTCCCCTCGTGGGGCCGTCAGGCACGGACAGAGGGGCTGGGCTGAGCTAGCGGAGACTCAGAAAGGGGCAGAAGAGGAGCTGAGAAGTTTTCTCGAGAAGCTGCCGATCAAGCTGGGCCTTGAGACGTGGGCAAAGCAAAACTTCACCTGCAAGCGTCTTTCTTCTTCCTTCACGCTGCGGGTTGCCAGGTTTAGCAAATAAAAACACTAATGCCCACATTCTACATCGGGCAGACATATACACCGACAGAACTATTCATGGTTTATCTGAAACCAGATTTAACTGGGGATCCTGTATTTCGTCTGGCAACCCACTGGGGAAAACAGAAGTCCTTCAAACACCTTTTTGGTTATTAGTTTATTAAACAGTCTTGCGTTTATTAAGTATCAGACACAGCTTCAAATAGCTATGTATTGTTAAAGTTCACAGTACAAGGAGAGCATAACAGGAGAGTGTCTTTACTTTGCTCGGTAACTGTGTGTGCCCGGCTGGATACAGGAGATGTCGATGGATTGCCCGAAGCTTGGGATATGGAAGAAATTACACTCATTTTTAAAAAGCACGAGTGTCGCATGTTAAACGGCTATAAATCCCGGGAGGACAGAAGACTCCAAAATGAGAAGAGCATCTTCTTGCCACCCCTCCTGGACTCCGAGACCACTAACTCCTTTCACTGTTTCTTCTGGCAGTTACCAAAGTCTCTCAAAAAAAGAGGCTTTGCTGCTATTTCTTTTTTTTAGCAACTATGGCTGTGACCTCTGCCTTCCCGCTCTGTGTTTAAAGATGGTAATGAGTTCACTTAGGAGAAATTGGCTGGTTCCCGTGTGCAAGGGGGACACTTTAGAACATGACCCAAATGGTTCCCACTTACCCCTGTTGTGTAATGGTCACACAGTGTGTATATTTTAAATGGGCACTTGGTTCTCCAGAGGGTGCCAGTGCATTGTGCGGGCATCATTCAACCCTCCCTCGGCCCCTCCGCCAGCTTCCCCAGGAGATTTCTCTCCGTCCTCCGCGGGTTCCATCTGTGCCCTTAAGTCCTGCCTCTTTGCTCTCGGTGCGCCTTCCTTCGACTCTCACCGTGCTCGCGTCGGTTGACTCTCCACTCTGTCAGAGGAGCTGGTTGGCTCCCCACCCTTCCGTCGTGCCAGTCACCAGGCCCATCTGGGGTGGGATTTGTGACCTGCAAAAGTTGGGGGTGAGGGTGGGGAAGGCATTTCTGGGGCAGGAAAAAGAAGAAGAAAACCAGGAGGAGGAGGAAGGAAGAGCTGAGTTGATAGGGAGGCTGTGTGGCTGAGAGATGAGCTGGCGGCCAGGCGAGGCTGGACTGTCCAGGGGAGAGTTTTGTGCTTTGCAAGGTGCAGGCAATGGAGCCACCAGCTCACAGGTGGAAGATAGAGAGGTAGAGTTCAGGTGGAAGGAGGGCAAGAAAGAGGGAAAGCAGGGGAGGATGGGGAGAGAGGAGAGGAGGAGAAGGAGGGGGAGGACATGGGAGAGAGCACAGTTGGGAGGCAGGAGGTGGCTGCAGTCTGAAGCACGGTGACACACCCTTGGCGTGGGTGGTGGCAGCGGGAATAGCAAGGCATCATTGCGACACTGCAGACGTCCTCGTCTTGCCAATCTCCCATGAAAGGCCAGGTGCTGAGGGATGGGCCTCACCTGATCCCAGGACGGGCGCAGAGCCAGCTGACAGGAGTGCCTGAAGGTGGAAGGGACTCTGCTAGCTTCTCAGGAGCAGCCTTTGTTGTTATTAGACCCATTCATGTTATTTTTTTCTTTTTGGCACTTTACGAGTTGTGTGTGTATGTGCATCTGACGCAGGGAGAAGTCAGGGCTGAAAGCAGACTGTGGCGTTTAAGGCTCAAAGCCCCTACCTGTGAAGCGTAGGGGCTGCAAGAGCTGGCATTTTGGAAGCCCACACGGGGGAGGTCTGGCTCTCAGCACCCGGCACCTGCGTGGGCCATTGGCCCTCATCTCTCAACACCTGCCTTCTCTTTTCAATCTCATAGGATCGCTATGGAACAATGAACGCTAACATCTCTAGGGCGCTTGCTGAGGGCTGGGCGAGGTTCTGTGCCTGGACTCCCGATACCAGCCGACCCAGTCCTCTCACCAACTCTAACAGA
Organism: Equus caballus; assembly: GCF_041296265.1. NCBI lineage: Eukaryota > Metazoa > Chordata > Mammalia > Perissodactyla > Equidae > Equus > Equus caballus. Next base: position 33,421,018 of record NC_091686.1, on the reverse strand, counting down.
GAAATCACGCCCCCACACTTTACAGAAGAGGGAGCCGAAGCTCGAGAGATGGAGTTACTTACCCGCAGTCACATAGCTCAGAGTTCCATGCCCGAGCTCTTCATGTGCTCACCTTTTTAACTACACTCCTACTGGCCAACTTCTAAAGGGGTAGTAAGAATTTGTGAGGTAATGTCTGTGACAAGCATTAAAACCTTCGGGGTGGCCCGGTGGCATAGTGGTTGAGCTTGCACAGTCTGCTTCAGTGGCCCAGGGTTCACAGGTTCAGATCCCAGGCGTGGACCTGGCACTGCTTGTCAGGCCACGCTGTGGCAGTGTCCCACATAAAATATAGGAAGATTGGCACAGATGTTAGCTCAGTGACAATCTTCCTCACCCACCCACCCCCAAACAGAAAAAATAAAATATTCAAGTGAACTTGCACATGAGAATTTACAGCAGTTTTATTCATAACTGCCAGAACTTGGAAGCAATCATGATGTCCCTCAGTGGGTAAATGCATGAACAAGCTGTGGTGCAGCCAGACAGTGGAATATTACTCAGCACTGATAAGACATGAGCTGTCAATCCCTAAAAAGACGTAGAGGAGCCTTAAATGCACATCACTAAGTGAGAGAAGCCAATCCAAAAAGGCCACGTGCTGTATGACTCCCACTCTGTGGCATTTTGGAAAACACAAAACTATGGGGACTGTGAAAAGATCAGTGGTTGCCAAGGGTGAGAGTGGGGAGGGGCGACCAGGCAGAGCACAGAGGATTTGCAGGGCAGCGAAGTTATTCTGTATGATCCTATAATGGTGAATACATGTAATTATACCTTTGCCTAAATCCACAGAACGTCCAACACCAAGAGTGAACCCTAATGTAAACCGTGACCTTCGGGGGGATCTTAGTCAGCTCCGGCTGCTGCAACAAAAACACCACAGACGGGGCGACTTAGACAGGAAACATTTATTTCTCACAGTTTTGGAGGCTGGAAGTCCAAGATCAAGGTGCTGACCGATTCAGTATCTGGTGAGGGCCTGCTTCCTCGTTCACAGACGGCTGTCTTCTTGCTGTGTCCCCACACGGTGGAGTGGGGAGGGAGATCCCTGGGGGCCCTTTTATAAGGGCAATAATCCCACTCACAAGGGCTCTGCTCTCATGACCCGGTCACCTCCCAAAGGCCCCATCTCCTAGCAGCATCACATGGGGATTGGGTTTCACCGCAGGAATTTTGGGAGGACACAAACACTCAGTCCACGGCGATAACGATGTGTCAGTGTAACGATGCTGATACTGGGAGAGGTTGTGTGTGGGGCACCAGGGGGTGTATGGGAACTCTCTGTACCTTCTTTTCAATTTTGCTGTGAACCTAAAACTGCTCTAAACAATAAAGTCTATTAAAAAAAATCCTCAAGCGACCCAATGCAAATTTACATATAAGATGGAGTTTGAAGCATGTAGGTGAACATTCTAAAACATCTTTTACAAAAGAGCCAGCCAATTCTTCTAAGCGAGCTCTTTCATAACTATTTATTCTTTTAAGCACCAAGGCATCTGGGGCGCTTCTAACTGGGAAACACGGTGTGAAGGAACTAAAGGGACATCCTTCCTTCTGGCACCATCTGCTTTCTAGCATCGCCACTGGGGAGACCGTCCCGTGTCTCATTACCATCTGGGGGCCTTGGCTGTTGGTTAGCGTCCCAGTCACTGCTCTGAGCACAGTGAGCCCTGCACACGTTTCCGCTGCCTGGGCCAGGTCCACTTGCATGACATGCTCTGCACAGATCTCCCATGCTTCCCTGAAAGTGGGAACGAACACCAACCCCTCTGAGAGATTTTACTTTATAACCTCTACCGTCCAAAGTGATGCTTTGTACTCCTTTTGCGAGCCTGGTAAAAGACACTCTCATGCAGTACTAAGGCCCCTTAATGTGTTTATGTGTTAATGCTACGGAGACCACATAGGAACGTAGAATTGTGACCAGGAGCCACACGATTTGCAATGAAGCCCATTGGGGTTACGTCATGCTCTGCCCCTTCCCAGCTGGGTGACCTCAGGTGAGGTTCTTTAACATCCTGAGTCTGTTTGTTCCCTCTTCTCTAGAATGCCAGTCACACTTGCGCCTGAGGTTGTTGTGGGGATTATATTCAGATAAGACTTCTAAGGAACTTAGCCCAGTGCCTGACACATTAGTAGCCTTGTTTATTATGGTCATTAATTACGTTCCATCTGATGAAGACAAAGGGCATAGGATCAGCTCCTGAGACCCTGAATAAGTCCCTGGAACACCCAGAAACTCATTTGCAGTACCTGTAAAGCAGGTATTAAAATGCTTTGTCTAGGGCCAGCCTCAGTGGCCTAGAGGTTAAGTTCCATGCCCTCTGCCCCACTTCAGTGACACAGGTTCAGTTCGCCACATGGACCTACACCGCTGGTCAGTGGCCATGCTGTGGTGGTGGCCCACATACAAAATAGAGGAAGATGTGCAGCAGATGTTAGCTCAGGGCGAATCTTTGTCTATTTCACACGTTTGCCGGGAGGATGTATAAAGTATCGGATATCTAACTTTGGAAAGTAGGTACCACTTCTTGAGCCCTTATGACACACTAGGCTCATTGTTAGGCTATGCAATCACACATTAGGGAGTGGGTACTAGTGGCTTGGTTTCCCACCCCTCCTTTTGTGGTGGTGGAGGGGTCATCTTCCTAAGGCTTGAATGCTCCGCCAAACATCCTCCCGCTAGATTAGAGCCAGGGGAAGGCATGGACTTGGTTGTCCGTTCAGCCCCGTCTCTTCCAGCCGCCCTTAGGTTACATCCGGTGTGTTGAGCGCATGAGAGAACAAATGAATGAATGATGCAGCCGAACAAACTCAGGCGGCCACGTTCCTTCGGTCTCTAGGAGATCCAGAGGCCAAATCCACGGCAAAATCTAACGGGTGTGAGCTCAAAGTGCGGCCTCGGAGCCGCAGAGGACTCACCCAGGAGCGGGGCTGGGTGGGACTCCAGACCCAGTGAATCCCAGCAACCTGACATTTCAAACTGGTACCCCCGGCTGAGTCGGACACACACCCAGGTGTGAGCACCTGAGTGTCTGCAGGGTCTCAGAGGAGAGAAATCTCCTCCTGGAGGAGCAATCAAGGCCGGCCTCCCGGAGGCGGCCTCTGCGGACCACAAGAGGGGTGGGTTGCGTTGGAATTGGCAGAGGGCTCCGAGAGGCCAGGGGCGTGCTCACTTCGGTAGCCCCGGAGCCCGGCAAATGGGCAAGGCAGGGGCAACACGGACTCGCCCCATAAACAAGCCACAGGCCTGGAAGCCGCAGGAGTCTTTCCGCGTACCTCCCTCCTCCAGGCCCGCGGCGTCGCACGCGCATGCGCGCCCTGGCCGGTCTGCAGTGGGCCTCCCAGGGCACATGACCGCCACCCTCCCGGCCAGCGCGCAGGCGCGGGGAGAGCGCAGGCGTGTGACGTCACTGAGCGCCGGACTCCGCCCCTGGAGGCGTCGCGCACTGGCGGCGTCGTCATGGAGCTGAGTGCGGGTGAGAGGTCGCCGGGGATGGAGGGAGGTCGCCGGAGAGACTGGGGTGGCGCCGGGGAGCCCTGGAGAAGGACGGGGGCTACAGCAGGGCCGCCGGGGGCGGGCGGGCGGCGCGGAGGGGTCTGGGTGGGGTTCGGAGTGGAACTGGCGGCGGACTTGGACCCAGTTGCTCGACCGTGTCGGTGGGTTAAAAATAGTGGGTGAAGAGGAGGGAAGGCCACCTCTGGGCACGTGGTGGCGTCCGTGAGCCCCCGTGCCAATCGTCATAACTACCCCGGGGGATCTGTACTCCTGCATCATCCCCATCTGACAGCAGGGGAAACTGAGGCTCCCGGCTGCTGGCCGAGGCAGGACTGGAAACCAGTTTAACGGGGTCTTCGCTACTGTGCTCTTAAATGCTTCCCGGGCCTCGGCTGTACCGGGGCCTGTCCCAGGCGCTGGGAAGCTCGCCCCGAGCCCCGGGGCTCTAGGTCACCCTCTAGTGGAGAAGAGCTTTGGTGACTGATTGCCTGGCAAGGAGAATCCTGCTAGGGCCCTTGATGCGCCAGGCTCTGTTAAAGCCAAGTTCCAGAGCCAGGAGGAAGTCCACTCCTGCCCTTCCCACATGTGTGGCATGTAACAAGCCCATGATACCGTGGGATGATAACACAGACCCGCGGAGCGCCAGCACTGGGCTCAGAGCTAGAGGTAGAAGGATGAATGGGACCCGAGCTGACCCGACAGGCCCAGAGCCGGTGGAGGGGAGTAAAGAGGCCGTTACAGAACAGGGTTCAGGCATTTCACACATTAATATACGTCGCCTTTTGTTATCCTCATCATTCCCCATGTTTTCCTAACTTTCCAAGGGCAGGGACCTGCCGTTTTTTTTGCCCTCTCCCCTTCCAATTAGCCCGTTGCTTTCTAAATGGGAGTCGCTTAAATGTTTGTGATTAATGGACTCTCCAGAGCAACGGCCACCATTTCTACATTTCTTGTGTCCCACACAGTATCCTGCACAGTGTTGGGGATGTTGTACGACCTATGGGTTGTTAGTGAAAGTGATAAGTGTAAAAACCTTAAATAGTTGTGCCAGTGTAATTGTTTCTGTTTGAAAAAAATCAAACAGATAGGGAGGGTGCCCTGGGTTCCTAAAGAAGGGGCATCTGTCTGCGACTAAGCACTCAGATAATGTTTCCCCGGGGAGGGAGAGAAGGGCTGGACCAGGAAGGAGAGGAGAGGAGGTCCAAAGGGGGCTCTCCTAAGGGAGAGAGAGAGGTGGGCAGGTGTGTGGGGCAGGAACCAATAGTGGTTGAGCCACTTTTTGCATTCGAGGTGAGGGTGATGGGAGATAAGGCTGAAGTGGCCAGCAGGGCTTTCCAGCTCATTGTGTACCCTGTGACAGAGGGATCCACAGGGCACTGGAGCAGAATGGAGGGGAGACTTCCTGGAGGTGGTGCCCAAGCTGGGCCTTGAGGAGTGAGGGTTTGCTGGAGGGACAGAGAGCCAAGCCGACTTTCCAGTAGAGAACAGCAAGCGGAGAGCTCCCAGCAGGAAAGAATAAGCCAAGTGCTGGAAACTGCCTGTGTGGCCCTACCCACGCTGACACAGTGTAATCTCAGCCTGCATCGTTGGAGACGGGCATTCCCTGAGCACGGCCCCATCTGCAGTTTTGATTTCTGGAGTGGTTCAGAAGCACAGCTAGGGTCAAGAGGCACCAGTCGTGCTGCAGTGGCCTCCAGGAGGCCCTGAGCCTGACTGTGAGGGGCCTTGTCTGCACACTGCCGAGGGCATTAGGTCTAGCTGGGGGCCTCAGCAGCAGAAACTTTTAGCTGTGGCCCTTACACCTTAAAACTATGCATAGAGGTTTAACAAATTGATATCAATGGGCGGGGGCGGGGCGGTAGACTATGCATCAGTGACAAAAGGGGCTGCCTGAGCACAATTTGACCTGTCCTTTAGGGGAGCACTGTGCATCTGCAGAGGGCAGAGGGTGCTTCGTACTGAATGGACTCCTCTGCAAAATAGTAACTAAAAGCAACAGCCAAGTGCAGAGCAGTGGGTAGCTGCGTGTATAGTGCCCGACCTTAGGGAGAGAGCAGGCGGGTGAGAACCCCGTCTCCTGGGTGAAGCCCGAGCTCCCTGGGGAGGAATTCACAGCACTAACGGGCGCACGGATTGCCTGGGGGGAAGGGACCTGGGACCTGGCAGACAGCAAGCAGAGAGGGTTTTCATTGTAGATCTGTTTGTTTGTTTTAAAAATCCATTTACAAAGAATTAAGCTTTTAGAATGTAATTTATTTACATGATTCAAAGCCACACAATTCAGAAATGTTCACGGTGAGGAGCCGCCTCCCAGCCCCTGCCACCTCCCATCCCCGCGACTCCGGTTCTCTCTGGCCGTGGGGCTGCGCCCTTGTGTCACTTTTGAGCAGCCTCCACTCATTTAACGGAGACTGAGGACCTGAGGGGTTAAAGCTGCCCCTCCCTGCTCGGTGATGAGAGGTCCCCCAGCCACACACCCGGTGGGGAGAACCTCATGTTCGCGATCGGTGTGTTCAGTTATGGCGAGCACCGTCTGAGTTCTCTGAACAGAAGAGGTCGACCTGCAGCTCCCAGCCTCAGAGATGCACACGCTCTCAGCACAGTGTGTGTGTCGCCTGCGGAGGCTCCCGGATAGCGTAGGGTACATAGCCCTCTTCAGCCTGAGTTACGTTTGGGCACTGAATCTCCTGCCAGGTTGGGAGGAAAAGTATTCCAGCGAATGAGATTACCACATGAAATTCCCTGCTTCGTAATTCACAATGCTGGCCGTATAGGAAGTTGTTATGAAAATAAATCAAGTAGTTGATATGAGAGTGATTTGAAACAAACTTCTGTACAAGTACAAGGATAGCCTTTTGGACCAACTAAAAGACTCAGTGAACATTTTTAAATGTTTCTATGTGAATGTGCTGGTTTTGTGTTTTTTCTAGTTAAATGGAAAATGCTTTTTATATTTCTCTACTCCAAGAGGAGTACATAATTACTGCAGATTTTATTAGGACTGCCCTCGTCAAATAATACTAAAGTATATTTGTCACCTAAAACTGCGTTTCCAAAGTTGAGTATAGAATAGAAGATTCCCACCCTAATGAAGGAGATCATGGGTGGCAATCCGAAATAATGACCGGCCTGCAAATCACTTAGGGCTCGGACAGGCTTGCTGGATTGACAGCAGACGTCAGCTAATTGTAGCTGTCCCCAGACTAAATAGACTGAGTGTGAGAGGACAGAACTCGAGTCTCGGAGGGAGGGCTCTAGGCGTGCTTGCGTATGTGGTTTGGGTTGCATTTTGTTCTCATATTGCTACAGGCCAGTAGAACTAGGTTAAACACTTGGACTCTGTTGAATTTACTCTGTTTTTGGACTTGAGCAGTTTGTCGTGAGTGTAAGAGTACTCACTAGCCCCGATTTTCCCACGCAGACACGAGAAGTCCTAGATTCTGGTCTGGCGTGGCAGGGCTGAGGGGGCAGCAGGAGCAGGCCCGTGATAGGCCCCGGGACTGCCTGTGCTATGGGAGTCCTTTCTGCTGTATTAATCAGGCGCACCGTTTCTTGCAATAGGTGTTTCCAAACAGGACATTCGTGAGCAGATTTGGGACTACATGGAATCACAAAATCTAGCTGACTTTCCCCGGCCTGTTCATCACAGGATTCCCAACTTCAAGGTACTGAAGCGTTCCTGGAGCGTTGGAAAGGAAGCCGGGACATTCCTAAATGAGCGACATTAGTAATACAGTTCCGTCCTGCTTCATGGTGCATTTGAATTCGGTGGATGGGGAGTGGTGGCGTGAAATCCAAACCAGCTGGCCGGGGCGTTTTTGTGCTTCCAGACGTCCCTCGTGTTACTCGATCGTCACTCGCAGAGTCTCTTACTTTTCTGTGCAGGGTGGGTTCTGTCTTGCCACGAAGTGGTGCAAAGCCCACTGGTCGCCAGTCAATGCAGAGTGAGATATTTATCCTGGCTGGAAGCATGTCATTGTGCCTTTTCACAAAATTGGCTCCCTAAAAGCGGTGAGGAGTGATGCGGGCCCAGAGGGAGGCCCCGCTGCCGGCGCCTTTGGGCAGAGAGGCAGGCCTCGCTAGGCCCTGCCAGCTCCGGGCCTCAGTTTCCCTACTGTTCAGAACAGAAGACAATCAAAGATGTCTGTCTGTGATGCTATTCATAGAAAAAAGTTTGCTCAAAATTGGCAACACAAGACAACTCATGGTCTTCGACATGCACGCTTTCCACGAGAAAAAGAAAGTGCTTGTTGACAATACACCGACGGCCCCGTCAGGCTTGAGGACGTTTGCCATCACCCTCTCCACTTGGGCTGGGCTCTCCCCGCGCCTGGCTTCTCAGAAGCAAACCCCAGCCGGTCTCTGGTCCTCAGCTGAGCTGGTCCAGGGGCCATCCTGTCCCTTTGAAACACCTGTTTTTGTATGGTTTTTGTTGCTACTTTGTTTTGTTTCTGTGCTTGTTACCTCAGGGAGAGAAATGTACATGAAGTACAGGGAAAACAGGAAAGATGCACAGAATTAGTAAAAAAATCTTTAAAAAGGCGTCAACTAGGAGAAGGACGGGGGTTCTGGGTTAGTGGGAATAAGCTATTTCTTGATTTAGGCGGTGGTTACGCAAGTGTGTTCATTTTGTGAAAATTCATCAAACCGTACACCCATGATTTGTACACTTTTTGTGAAGTGTGTTTTATTTCAGTAAAAAATAAACTGGGGCTCGGCTAGCTTTCTCAGCCCCTTTCTCCCCTGCCTGCTTTCTTAGACGTTTCTGGGTGGCTCTTCAGTCTCGTCTCAGTAGCGCGCCCTGCCTGGCTGGGTGGGATACAGGACCAAACTGCTCAGGCTGCACTTGGCCCACCATCATGTTGTCCCCTCAGTAACTTGCAATTGCCTTTAAAAACAGGGTGCTCCTCGTGCTGCCGAGCATTTCCCACGCTTGCAGGCGTTCAAAATGGCCAGAACCATTAAAGTCAATCCTGATGCTCCCCAGAAAAATGCTCGCTTCCTCGTCCTCGACGTAAGTGCCACTCTTTCTCTTTGCCTAACCAGGGCTCTTATCTGGCTTGCCAAAACATCAAAGACCTAGAAGTTTTTGCCAGAATGCAGGAAGTTAAAGTGGACCCTGATAAACCGCTGGAAGGTGTTCGGCTGCTGGCGCTGCAGGTAATCTTCCTTCCCTGGGCTGGAGCCCGGGCTCCTGCCGGACCGCGTCCTCCAGGTGGCTGGCAGTGCGTGCGGTCCTGCATTTAGAAGGCTGGGGCTTCCAGGAACAGTGCTGCGGTCTTTCGGTTGTTAGCAGTCAGTCAGTCAGAAGTCCTGACTATTTCTAGATTCAAAGACAAATGACATTCAAAGTGATGACACCGAGGCGTTCTCACCTCTGATGCGCTTCATCGGAAGAGAAAGGTTGCAATGTTTATTTCCTTCTGCTGCCTTTGTAATATAATTCTTTGAAACTTGATGATCCATGGTTTGATAAATGAGTCCCCAAAATATATAAATTAAAACAGTGTTTCTTATATATGTAGGCCCCTTTTCAAGAAAAAAAGAATTCCCCTAGGGTTGCTTTAAATTAATTTGTTACAATTTAATTTAATAATTATAAACGTAAAACTGGGTATAAATTTTAATGCTCGTAGCTCTTTTGCACCTATACAATCAAAATAAGCATATAAATTAAATATAAACAAAACGATGAAAGCAATAACATCCAAATAACAGCACTGATTTAATCTGAGGGCTGGTGTTCTTTTGCTGAAACAAATCACTGCTGATACTGGGGACCTGCTGCTGAATGTAGCCATGCAGGATCTTTGCAGTTCTGCCTGTGCTGCCACAGCTTGCGTGGTGACCCGGTTCTCGCAGACTCCTGAGGAGCTGTGGTCACGCGGCGCCTTTCGTCCTGCTTGGCGAAGTAAATAAGTCAGAAAAGAACTGAACAGGGAATGAGGGGCGCTGGGGTCGTGTTCTGGGTCTTTGAACTGTCTTCTGTAGGAGATCGTTTGCTAATAGTGGTTCAGCCCCAAGAGAGGCCTCCTGTTTAGGCTCTTCTGGAAGCATTCTTTCTTGCCACCTTCATTTTCCCAGTCAGGAAATCACTTTGATGAACTAGAGAAGGCCCCGCAGTGAGCAAGTGAGCAGTTACTGTGTGTGAGGCACTGTTCCAGCGAAACACTTCCCTGTGTTACTCCATTTAACTCTACCAACAACCCCTAAGAGTGATCTCCATGCCCTTATGACTTTGAAGAAACCAGACACGGAGAGGGCAAGTGTCTGGGCCAAGCCACACGTCAGGAATGGTGGAGCCGAGATTCTGACCCACCACGTGACTCCAGAACCTGCTCCCCTCATGTGTGAGGGTCAGGGCGTTCTTACCTCGCAGCCCCTCAGAGCGCAAACTCAAAGGCCTCAAATGTGCTAGAGATTAGGTCAAGGCAGCCTGTCAGGGGAGTGCGGCCAGGTGGCAGGATGCAGTAGCCGAGACCTCACCGTTGCTTCATTTATTCCGGGAAGTCAGCAGCTGAGCTGTGCAGGATCTGCGTGTCCCAGGTCTGCGCCGGGCACGGGGATGTGCTGGTGGAAACGCAGAGACGTGTGCTCCCTGCACTTTAGGGCCACGGGCTTCTCAGTGCTTTCTGGAAACTAGTGGGTCAAGAATCACCTGGGAAGCAGGTGAACCTGCAGCTGCCTCAGCTCTACCTGACTGCAGGCAGGGACGGGGATGCACATGGCACAGCCCACACCTGGGGACACCGTGGCCTGTGCTTGGGGTTGCACAACTTCCCAGACTCAACCCCAGACCTTGCATTGGTTGCTAGAGTCCATTTTTAATAAACACTCGATGGTCCTTTGGGAAGCACTGTCCTGGGCAGGGTAGCATCTGCCAACCCTGGCTGCATGTTGGGCCCCCCGCCACGGAGCTTGGACACCTCTCTGCTGCGAAGGTCAGGTTCTGAATCAGAGGCTCTGAGGGTCTGGACCTCAGTAGGTCTTAAAGCTCCCCAGGTGATTCCAATGAATGACTAGGGCTGAGAGCCCCTGAGCCGGAGGTGAGCGGCTGCCAGCAAAGAGGGAGTAATGGGAATAATCCCCTGTCCGCCAGAGTCTGGAGGCTGCAGGTGGAATGAGCCCAAGCTCTTTAGTACCCAAAGGAAATAGCACGCAGTCGTGGCTCGTGTCACATACTCTTCCTTGTGGTTGCAAACCTTTAAGGAAGCCAGACTGTGATTGTATAGGCCTTTTGTTATCTCAGGCTGTCATCTCCTGCACAAAAACTAAAACAGACTATTTTTCACATGAAATATTTTATAAATTTTATGATTGCCTCACGGCCTACCCCTGTATAATCTACAGAGACACCCTTGGGCAGTGGTTCTCAGCCTTTCCTGTGCGGCAGAATCACTCTGTGGGCTTATTAAAGCGCAGTGCTGGGCCCCAGCCCCAGAGCCTCGGATGATTTCTAACCAGGGCCCAGGGGCTGCTGATGCTGCTGCCCGGGGCACCCACTGTGAGAGTCCCCGCTCTGGGACTCACAGTGAGGCACCTGAGAGATAAAAAGAAGAAAAGAGCTGTTGACGCAGGTCGGTGTTAAATATTGATTGCAATGAGTACAATCGAGTTTGAATGGCAAACTAGATAGAAATGATGGAATAACATTTTAAATGTAGCTGTGCCGTGTCGGTTTCAAATTAAAACATCGAAACTGTGTAGGGCTTAATGCTGAGAACAGGCGCCCCAGGAAAGTTATGGTTGGAATCTCTATGAGAACAGATCTTTCTTTGGATTTGCATTATCATTTTGTACCTATAACGATTTTGAACAGCAAGTAAATTAGAATTAGCAACTTTAACGAACGCCCTGCCTCTTCATCCTAAGGCAGGGTAGAATTGTGGCTCTAAGTATACTTGACCCCCACATATTGTTTAATTGGATTTGCAAACAGGTCATTTCCTTGGCACACACCAGAAAATGCAGATAACAGTAACTTGTTTCCATTCCTGAAACGTTAAAAACATAGACACGAAAGTACTGCTTCATTTTGTAATTTATTGATTGTCTTTCTTTTAAAAGAGCAGAAAAACATTGTTGGTTCCAACACCACGACTGAGAACGGGATTGTTTAATAAGATCACACCACCCCCTGGGGCAACTAAAGACATCTTGAGAAAATGTGCCACCTCTCAGGTAAGTGCGAGAAGCAGCAGCACCCACGAGGAAGGAACTGTTCCCATCTGAGACTTCTGGTGAGTTAGAATCACGTAAAATCCCCCACAAGGTTGGAATCTATGTTAATAAAGCCAAATGAAAAGAGACGGTAAACTATTCAGCAATCCCGACGTTAAAGGAGTAAAAACAATGTGAGTACATGTATTCTGTTTGTGTAACTCAGTGTGACTTTCTATTTTGCACCAAGTTGGAAAATCTAAAATTTCCTCTTGGAAAAAAAGAAAAACAAGTCGTCTGGTGCTGTGGTGCCCTCTAGCGGTAACCTGCGACATCGCCCTGGCGCCCTATGGCCTTTTCTTGAATGCCACCAGAGCAGTTGGGGACACAGTAAAATTTCTAAGATGTGTTCCACTGGAAATTGCCTCACCAGTTCTAAAGTGATAATGGCTTTAGCAATTTAGTAATGTGACTTTATTGAGTGCCTCACGATGTCGTAAAACCAAAATGTGTAAACATTACACGGAGGTGCATTATAATGGACTCTCCTTGTACTTTACAGATAAAGAAGTAGAATTTGATGACTTTTTTCAGAGTCCTAATCTACTGGGAATAAAAAATAGGGCATCGACATATTCTCTTTTTTTTAAAGTGATTTTCTACTTAAGTTTGATGAATAAAAGTTGAATATTTTATTACTTATTGATAACCTGTCTTATTCCAAAAATAGAATTTGAAGTGGCTTACAAAATGCGTATAATAAAGTAAAATAATAAAATATAGGAAAAAGAGCAAAGGGAAAATAAAGGTAGAAAACTAGGAGACAAGCGTGATTCTGGTCAGTGTTCAGAAATGTAAAGTGTGTGCCCCTCTGCAGTCGGCGGACGTGGGCCCCAGATTGGAGCCCACATCTCCTAGTGCCAGCAGGAGTGTGAGCAGTGATAAAGCGTAGGTCTCAGACAGTCAGAGCAGGCCTTTTCCTGGGATTGTGGTCCAGGTCAGATACACCCATGGTGCTCGTGTGGTGGCCTGTGTCACCCTTACCAGCGTCTCTGCACCCCCTGCCCCGCCCGAAAGGTGGCTGCTGCACTGCTGGTTGCCAGGAGTGCCCTGTGAAGCTGTGGCACGGGCTGGTCCCTCCTGGGTGCTCCTCACAGTGTGGCCAGGCCCAGGGTGATGCCAGACCAGCTCTCACAACTGAGCTTGTGGTGGGACTGAACGGCAGCTTTTGGCGTTTTATAACATGAGATCCTCATCAAAATCAGAGATCCAGAGACGTGAACCTCAAAGGGATTTTTGTTCTCGAGGACTTTCGAGCCAAGGACTGTTGGGGGTCCCCTTACTAATCACACCTACTGCTCCTCTAAGTGACTTGTCACACACTTGTAGACAGGGCCCCGTACCACAGCCGGTGACCTGCTACTGCCAGGTCCTGGTCCCTACAGTGCCCTGATCTGCTTTCCTAGATTTACCGGTACCCTCCTTATCTGAGAATCAGACCCCGTCAGCGCCCGAGTCTTTAAATACAGGCGTCCAGTAGTTAGTGTAAGTAGGTGCGCTTTTGGTGCATTTTGGTTGAATAAGCAATATTTCAGAAGGGATATGCTGTACGTGAAAATAATGGCCTCCAGGATTTCATACGCAATGCAGGTGTCACACCCAGTTACTGACCGTGTCTGACATGCCAGATGCGTTACCTCTGCTCTCTCGTTTCGTTCCCACAGCAGTCCTGAGGAAACTGAGGTCAGAGGGCTAGGAGGGACCTGGACCCAGTTCCGTGGGACTCCCGAGCCTGTGTTCTCACCACTATTTGACTGCCCATGAGAAAAAAATAATTCCCTAAATTTTAGGAAATTAATATCCTGTTCAGCAGTGCTGTCGGGTCCTCCTGGCCTCTTTCCTGGGGAAGCAGTTGGGGAATTATTCTCCCACGGGCTCTGAGCCCTGGGCTCCCTGCGGTGCCTCTCCACAGCACCTCGTGTTTGCTGTAAGGCCTGCTAGTCCTTGCTCCATGCAGGAGCTGCTGCAGACCCCGAGTGCTCCTCCCCGAGCGTGAGGAGGGGGTCGCCGCTTGCTGCCGGCAGGCTCTCAGGCCGCCGTCTGTGTTGACAGGGCGTGAGGAGCTTCAGCACTCCCGTGGGCTTGGACGCCAGGGTCCAGGTGGACTTGGTTGTGGTGGGGTCCGTGGCTGTTTCTGAGAAAGGTAAGATTCAACATGGGAATCCTCGGGTGTGATCGCTTTCCCTGCAGCTTGCTGTCCCCCACCCTTCTTGTCTTTTGGGCGTGGACGGTAAGTCATCTCGCTTTCTGGACACGTGCCTGGCCCCCGCCGCTGCCCCTCTCATTCACTTGGGAGAATGGACCCAGGCCTTCCCATTCCCGGCCCTGTGAGCACCGCTCCCGTGTTTGCGCTGTCCTTCACAGGACAGATAAAGGGAAGTAAGCGCTCTTCAGCTGGTGAGAGCTTTTCCCTCTGGTCTTACGTTAACTGGAGCTGAGTGCACTGCGGTATGTCCGTAAATAGTGGGTTTTGGAGCGCTCCAGTTACACGGAGAGACCTTGGTTCTAAGCTTTGTCTTTGTGATGAAGCAGCAGCCTCCTGGACAGCACGGTGCCCCGGGCCTGCCTGAAGGCCTGGCGCTCTGCTGAGCCGCCCTCGGGACCGGGCCCCTGTGGCCCTCGTCCCCGTCCTCACTGCTCTGCCCCAGCCCCGGCTGGGTGCTCTTTGAGAACAGTCTGCGTATGCTGCAGCGGGAGCAGCGGGCTCCGGTGGGATCAGCCCATCTCAGACCTGCGCTTGGACCCTGTCCTTTGGGCCCCCTGGGGAAGCGTCCTCGCCTCCCGTCCTTCCCAGAGAAAAAGGCGAGAACTGTCCGAAGACGCTCGTCCCCAAAACTCTCTGTGAAAATTAGTCGGCCACAGCCCAGTTCTGCCTTCAAGAGAGGTTCCCGGGAAATAGTTGGAGAGAGATGCTCTAAGTCGTTCGATCCAAACCCTGAGCGCCGTGTTTTTAAATGCTGGCCTTTAGTATCTTCACCTTCAATTTACTCTTTTCCCCACCCTCGCTCTGGCTCGTGTGTGAGATGTTATAGTTCTTAATCTTTTCTTTCCGTGTACTCTCAGTTACACATGCTTTATGTGTGTCATCAGGGCTGGGTACACATGGGCACACTTTTCCTGTGTGCCAGGCGGACACTGCGTGTCTCTGCCTTGGGCCCACAGTGAGTGGAGGAGCCGACAGGATAGCTGAACTATGAGTCGACATGCTTGGCGCTAGAAACAGAAGTCAGAATGTACTTTAGCGGGCTCGGAGGAGCGACCCGCAAGCCTGGAGCATCATCTCAGAGGTGACCTCAGGGCTCCGTCTCGTGCTGGGTGTTTTCAGGGCAGGTGGCGCAGGAGAGTGAGAAGGAGCAGTGTGGTCATGTAGCTTGACCCTTTGGTGGCTGGGGCTGCCTTTCCAGAGGCCTTGAGGCCCAGTGAAGGGGTTTGGGCTATTCTCTTTGGGCTATGGAAATTAGCAAAGATTTCTTCTTTTGAAAGATCATCAGGAGTTTTCTGTTTTAGCTCAGGATGTTTGTAGAAGAAAACAATGTTTTGTAAGTGTCATCCTCCAGATAACCCCCTGGTTAAAGCAACAAAATCACTGTGCACATGTTTATAAAATTTGAATAGCATGGAAGCATCACCCGGCACCTGCCCTCTTCCTGTCCCCACGCCCCCATTGGCAGTTCCTTGTGCCCCTGCATGTGATGCCAGCGCCGCGTGAGGTCCGGGTGTCCTGTGCGTTCCTTGCATAGGCTGTGTGTCCATCCTGTTTCCGCTCTGCAGGAGGGGCAGCAGCACTCGGCACTCTGTGCCATGCGGAGGATGGGTCTCCGCCGTCTTTGCCCGTCATGCGGACGGGTGGGCGTCCTCCTGTTGAATAGCCCTGACTAACAGACACTTATGTTATCTCCAGGGTTTGCTTTTGACTTTGCCCTTACAGATAATGCTAGAGTGAGGTAGAATCTTGTCATATGGTCTAGATGTGCTTTGAGGACTGTCCATGGGGTAATTCCTAGGAGAGGAGATGCCAACCAAAGGGTGGGTTATAAATCCTGATGGATGTTGCCAAATTACCCACCAGAAAGGTTGTCTGCCTCACATCCCCAACACCTAGTGCCTTGCCTCTCTCCCCGCTCCCTTATTAATAACTAGAATTATCCAGCTTTAATTTTTACCCCTGAGATAGTGGACAATGGTGTTTCACTTGCTTTCTGTTCATCTGCCTGACTCTTTCTGGGGACTGTTCATATCATTTGCTGTTTTTCTGTTGAATTGCCTTTCTCTTGTTTCTTTGCATGCACAGCTTTTATTTGTAAAAGCAGCATGATCAGATCAGAATCTTAGAAAGACGCATGAGCGATGATGTTTATAATCTTGGTGACGACACTGGTGTGATGTTAGGTAGAAGTCACAATTTCTGAAACGCCATGGGCCTCCTAAGGAGGGGAACATGTGGACTCCTTTGGGAGGTAGAAGGCATTTTAACGTGTCCTGTCTTGCTGCGTTCTTTCCTCCTGCTTAGCTTCTCCTCGAGCTTCAGGTGATCCTTTTCTACTGCCACCGTTTACGAATGTGCGAAATGGGGCTAGCGCTCCTTAACCCGCCCTTTCCTCAGGAACTTTAGGGTTGAATGGGGTAACTGTTGAATGCTTTTTACAAGACAAGGCTGTGCTGTCTTCAGTCACGTCGGTATCCCTGATTTTTGAGTTTTTATATTCTCTCCAAGGGAAACGCATGAAAAAGATTTTCCCATTAATAGGAATTTGTTCTTAGTCTTTTTAAAAACTACTCTCTCATTACTTTGAAATGTGAGTCCTGCCAACATAAAACTCAGGTGAATGCAAGCTGGGTCTCCTTTGTAGGGAAAGGTTTCCCTGTTTCAGAGGTTTGAAGTTCACTTTACTGAGTGGTAGCCACTGTACATAATCAGTAGTGTTATTCCTCTCTAACTCCTGTAAGTCCGTTTTTGGTGGGCTGCCTGTGGGGTTATTATGGAAGTTTCCACGGAAGAGCCAGGGATGTTGGGTCCAAGTTTCTCCTTCCATTGTGATGTGGTGAAAAATTTACTCCTGAATAATTTTCAGCCAGACTCCACAGAGATGGTGATTTTCTGTGTTGTCTCTTAGGCTGGAGAATTGGGAAGGGAGAAGGTTATGCTGATCTAGAATATGCCATGATGGTGTCCATGGGAGCAGTTAGCCCGGAGACGCCAGTGGTCACCATCGTCCACGACTGCCAGGTGCTTCCTGGGAAGGGGCCACTCAGATCCACCGCCATGCTCCTCTTGGGGGGTGGTATGGGATGGGGTGGGAGGGACTGGTCTCTGCCTTGGCTCTGCCGTGTCGTGAGTGGTGTCGACTGGCCGGAGCTGGATCTGGTTGCTGACAGAGCAGGCAGGCCTCATCCGGAGTGGGTTTGGGAACGTCGTACTGACGCACCGCATGGAACTGAGTAGTGCAATGGACATGATGGACATTACGAGCCGGTTCCCTGACAGCCCCTCTACCGTCTTCTGTTTGCCCAGGTCGTTGACATACCTGAAGCGCTCCTTGAGGATCACGACCTCACAGTGGACTATATTCTCACTCCAACGAGGGTCATTGCCACGGGGTGTGAGCGCCCGAAGCCAGCGGGAATCATCTGGTCAAAGGTGGGTCACTGCGTGGCCTCGAGGGAGGCTGCAGGGTCCCGTAGCCAGCTCTGGCCCATAGCCTAGAGGCGTCTCCTGTTTTACTGTGTTCTCTGTCTGGCACAGCGGCTGTCCCCAGACCTGGCATGGCTCTACGTTGGAGTCACCCGTGAGCTTTTGAACAGTTCAGCTCCTGAATCAGTCTCCAGGGATGGGCCCAAAAATCTACTTTTCGAACCGCAGGTTCTGACAAGCACTAGGTTTAAGGTCTACTGCTACAAGACACGTCGCTGTAGATGGCAGCAGTGAGCACATCCACTGGGAGGGGTAATGCCCTGGATCTGTTTGCCTCCTGCTTTTCATTTCTGAGTTGTCTTCCTACGTCCTATCACAGTAACGTCCTGTCTCAACGGTTTTCCCTTTCGCAAACCCACATTTTCTTCCTGCAGTCTGGATCTGCAGGCAGAACTAAATCAAGTGGGAGGCAGTACCCAAAGCCCTCCTCAGCTGCTGCCTTCCTGACTTTTATCTCCAGAATAGGCAGGGGCACATACTACAGGTTAGTCTGCAATAGGAGTTGGACCCAGCAGCCAGCCTTAGGCCGGCATGTCAGAGGGTTGTGACGCCGTCTGCTGGCAAGCAGCCAGAATTACTGAGCAAGCGGGTGAAGCTGTGCTTCCCTTGGAATGAGACTCGGCTAAAGAAGCGTGTTTGTCCATCTTCCCGTTCCTCAAACCTGAATCCCCCAGAGTTGGAAGGCAGCCTGCCTTTGGGGACAGGCAGTCAGCAACATCCACCTCCAAGGGTGAACGCTGAGCCGAAACGTCCTGCACGCACACAGGCGCCACAGCCAGGCGGGGTTTGGGCCGTCGGGGGTCTGCACCCCTTCCAGGTTAGCCCCTGATAAAAGCAGAGAGGAGGAGCTTGCGAGACTCAGAAGTGAGTGCCCCCTGAGCACCAGGGAGAAGGTGGTGGCACCCTTGGTGAATATTAAAACATCCCTTGGTGTCTTTCATAAGAACCTGGGTTCACCTTGCAATTCAGATCCACCGCTTCCCTGTAAGGGGAGGCTGACGCGCGGGTCATAGGGGCAAGGTGGCGTTTGCCCAGAGCTGGGAACACGGGCCTGGGGAGGTTGCACACGGGGCTGGCCACTGCGAAGCTGCAGGTCCCCGGGGGGCCTGTGCTTCATAGATGAGGGCAGATGCAGCGCACGTCAGGAGGGGTCTGGGTGGCCTCTGCAGGGAGAGAGAGATGGTGCCTTGGGGAATAGCCATGGTTACATTCTGCAGATCTTAACAAGAAAAATATAAAAATAGCAACAAATTAGGGCATCGGTCGGGTTAGACAAATATAATCGCTCTTACATAAAAAACAAACTCAGCCAAAGCTTCTGAAGACGTGGTCAGCCACACTGATGTGTGTGGGGCCTCGGGGCCCTTGCTGCTTGTTGGGACCTCAACTTCGTCCCCTCTTCCCGGAAGATGCTAACTGTTCATGAGGCCTGGGCAAGAATCTCACACTTTTAAAAGGCCGTTTCTCGTATTTGGGTCCTGTGTTCTCGGTTCTACCACCCAGTGGTCGTCCCTTTGCGTGCATCGTACGGAGGCAGTGGCTTTCCCTGGCCCCTGGGGTTTCCGTTCTGGCCTTGCTGCAGTGCAGCCAGAGTGCATTTTCGTCGACGTGGGGCAAGTCCCTGTGTTCCACTGAAGATTCGGGGAGGGGCGGGGGGAGTTTGATGCTGGGTTATGATACTATTTCAGATCGGCTATTTGGCAAACATTGGTATATCTTTCCACAGTATTCTACCCACAGACTCCTTATCATGTAGGTATTAAAATCCAAGGATTTGTCTCTTGTCTATTTTATTGGAATGTCTGGAATTGTGTTTTTCTTCTAAACACTGTAGACCACTCAAATGAAGGTTGTGAAATAAGCACAAAATGTGATGCATTTTTTTACTCCTTCTTCATACACAAAGATAGTGCAGCATTTGAATCCCTGGCCTTCGTTCCAGCTTTTCAAGCAGCGAAGGTCCTGCCCCAGCCTGGAGACCAGCCTGGTGTGGACTGTTGCCCGACTGTAGTCGCTTCCAGCAGTGGATCTCTTCGACCGGCCTTCTGAGGTCACGCGGCTTTGCTCCGCCTGTGCCTCGTGAACTTGAATACGGGAGGCCAGACGGTCTGGTGCTTGAGAGCGTGAGCTTAGAAGGTGACATTGCCCCACTTAGTCGCTGTACCTGTAACCTCGGGCGCTCCCTCTCCAAGGCCCCCATTTGTTTGTCTGTGAAACGAGGATGCTGTCAGTCCTGTCCTCGCAGGGTTGGTGGGAGGCCGCGTGTGTAAAGTGCCTCGCCCAGCGCCTGGTGAGCCTTGGCTGTCGTCATGGTCACGAACGTGAGATGGTGGTTAGTCACTGTGAGAGATCTGCCTGGAGCCTGTTGCCCAGTGTCCATCTTGGCGCTGGCGGCAGAGTCCTCACGATAGTCCTTTGGGTGGTTCACTGAGCCGAGACTGGGTCTCACCCATGTCTCTCTGTGGCTGTGTGTTGTTACGTGGGGCCTCGCCGTGCGCTTTACTGCCTCTCAGTGAAGGAGGAGGACAGAGACGCAGGAAGGAGGGAGGGAGGCCCACACACGTTCTGCTTTCCCCTCCTCCTCCTGGAAGGTACGTCTGATCTGCATGTGGGGTCCCTCTGTCCCTCAGGGTGGTCTCCTCGCCAGGTGACCTATAGAACTCAGGAGACTTGTCCGAGCTACAAGGTGCCACGACCACTCCCCTCATCCACAGGCCACCTCCCCTGAGAGCCCAGCACTCCCTGGGCCCAAGCCCCAAGTCCCCCCGGGGAGGGCAGCGCATTCCCCGTGGTCTCTGCTGGGCAGAGGACGGTGCAGGACACCTGAAGGCTGGGGTGGGGCATCGTCCTGAACCGCGGGCGCTTCTTCCAGCTCAGGTGACCGTTTGCTGTCCCTACCTGGGGACAGCCGTGTGCGAGATGATCTGTGATGGGCCGAGACCCTTGGCCCAGATGCCTGGGCTCTGGCAGAAGTAAACTGCAGGTGGCCGAGGTCCCTGACCAGCCAGCCTCCGGCAGCCCCACCCTCAGCCCGTCAGCTCCGGGGCTGCAAGTCGTGCGGTGAATCGCAGCCAAGCAGTGAAGCGTCCTGCTCAGGAGCATAGCCGCCTGCTAGACCCAGGCGCGCGTCGAGACAGCTGCGGCAGGATGGAGCCCACCATGGGACGAGGCCAGGCCTGTCCCGTGTCCCCCGGCTCCCCTCGCACAGCCCCGAGGGGCTGGACCTCTGGACAGCCGAGATCCATGCGTTTTTTATTATTTCCTGTGAGCTCGATTGAGGCAGAGGGAGGGTAAAGGACCGACTTTAGGAATACCCTGGAGACGTGGGCAGACCGCGGGGTGTGGCTGCAGGTCCGGAGAAACAGCTGTCCTGGAGGGGCCCAGGGCACCCACAAGACTGTGCCCACCCCCTGGCACAGCCACAGGTCGAGCGACTGCACCCCGTGCTCCCCTCAGTAACTGCCGTAAAGGTATCGTCCTGCTTCCCGGGGATGGCAGCGTGACACCATGGACCAAAATCTGGGTGTCTCACTTTCTCAGCTCAGCTCATTTTCTCCTTAATTAAGGAAATGGGATTCTGCCAGGGTTGTTCTCGTGTTTAGACTCAAAGAAACAGGTCATTTTGTAGCTTCCACAGCATGGCCTCTTTACCCTGCACAGCCTGTCTGGGAGGGTGTTCTCCGATGGTCACAACGTGCTGCATTGATCGCCTTCTTGAGAATGACAGACTCCTCAAGAAAAAGGGTTTGGGGAAAGGAGCTCGTCTGAGGGGCCGCAGCCCTGGGAACTGAAGCTCAGCTTCAGATCCCACATAAACGCGCATTCTCTGGAAGCAACAGCTGAATGAACTGACACCTACCTGCAATGGGGCCAGCGGGGTAGGAGGGCTGCCAGATGCTTTCATCTTAAAACAATTACTGTATTTGACCCAATAGCTCACCTTCTGGGAATCTGTCCTAGGGAAATATTTATAAATTCAGGTGAAGGTTGATTTGTATGTATTCAGGTCTAAGGCAGTGCCTCAAAATAGGGGGAAAGGTTAGTCACTTAAACACCAACCCAACAGTTCAAGTGCACACAGTGATATTTGATGGCCTGAGAAGATGCTCCTGGGGTAATACGTATCAAGTGGAAAAAGCAGAATATAAATTTATATGTTTGATATGTAATTTTGTGTTCTCATTATGTTAAAATGTGCATAGAAAATAGATGGAAAGGAATATACCAGAATATTAGCTAGTTATCTCTGCGAGGTAGGGTTTCAGATTTCTTTTCTCCTTTTCCCCCCAACATTTCCCACAGCAAGCACATGCTACTTTCCCAATCAAACTCATCAGTGGAGAAGACAGCAGATTTGGTAACCATCTTCCAAGCTGGACTTTCATCCTAGCTGTGTTTGAATCTGGTTTCACAGCATTAAGCTGTATAGTCTCTGTTCCCAGTGCACTCAGAGGTGGTAAAGATGAGAGTTCAAGGTCCACCGGTTCTTAGAATTCGTGTGCTTGTGTATGTGAGCTTGTGTCCACTGCTCTGTCCAACATGTTTGTGCAAAGCTTATGCCTGCTCTTCCCCAAGGGGCTGATGTTCTGGGATATGGAACACCATGGACACCAGAAAATAACAATGTTTTTCACTATTTTTTTTCCTGAGGAAGATTCACCCTGAGCTAACATCTGTGCCAGTCTTCCTCTGTTTTGTATGTGGGATACCTCCACAGCATGGCCGACGAGTGGTGTGTGTCCGTGCCTGGGATCTGAACCCACAAACCTGGGACGCTGAAGTAGAGTGCACAAATGTAACCACTATGCCATGGGGCCGGCCCCTGCTAAGTAATTTGTACTGACTTCCATGCCGCTCCAAGTAGCCTGTCTCTTCCTGACACTGGGGCACCGTCCAATTCAGTGATGGTGTGGTCATTGCCCCTGCCTGTCCTTCAAGGGGCAAACCTATGGAGACTTCTGTTAAGTGGCACCTTTGATCAGCTGTATGCAACAAGGTGTCTTCAGTGAGCTGCATTATGATTGAGACACTGTGGTTAGGAAGGGAATAGCTGCCTCCGGGCGTGGGTGCCCTGCAGGTGCTGGGCTCTGCCCCTAAGCATGCCTCGTCCTGGAGTCATTTCACCTTGGTCATCTGGAGGTACCCAAACGCATTTCCGTCAGTGAATAAGCTTTAATCTCACGCAAGAGAACTGACAATCGGTGCCTAAGTTCTACTTCACAGAAAACCCCAGTGTTTCTGTTTATCTTTGCCAGCAGCTGCTCAAACACATTGTAGCATTTTAGACCCAGAGGCACTTTAAAGATCATCTGTGCCAGTCTCCTTACCTTCTGGTCGAGGACAGTGAGAGGCAGGAAGAAGAGTGACTTGCCCACGATTGTAAAACCAGTGTGTAGCGGAGGTATGGTTACAGCTCGCGTCTCTTCCTCTTGCGTTGGCAGCAGACACCTTGAGAGTCTGAGTTCTCATCTGTATTAGACTTATCGCATGCTTCTAGGGGACAAGTCTGTAAATTTCATCTTGAAAGAGAATACGTATTTATAAATGACACCTGTACGCCTCCGTGAAGAGTGGTTGTAGCATATGAAAGAAAATCAAATTTGCTTTATATGATTTTTTAAATGGAATGATTAGTTACAGAAGGGCAGAAATATTTTTTTCTGTTTGATTAACAAGCAAAATCTTCCATTTCGCATGGCAAATTGACAAAACGTAACAAATCTTGCTAATTGTCAACCAGGAGAAACCGAGCACTGCCCCCGTGGCCCTGTCCCCAGCAAGAGCCCCCCATCCTGTGGGCTCACAGAGGCCTTTCTGTCTGTGGGGACAGCAACCAACCAAGGCTGGCCCGCAGAGTCCAGAAATGGCAAACAACCGGGCAAGTGGCAAAAGCCAGCTCCTGCTCAGGGAGATTTTTCCATTGGACTTGTCGGGGAGTGTGGAAGGGGGGCTGACCTCGCTCCCGAAACGACCGTTTCCATTTCTGCAGACCCGTCTGCCTCGGCCGGGTGTGCCGCGGCCGTTCCATAAGTTCGTACTGTGGTACACGTTTTCACGATCCTCTGGCTCATTGGTTGGCGCGTGCACCGGCTCGGGATGAAGCGGCTCCCCGTGCTGTGCGCCGGAGCGTGTGTTTCTGCGTCACACGACGTGTTTCAGAATGGATTTCTGCTGCCTGGGTATGGAGCCTTGTTTCCTGACACTTCCTTCTGCCCCAGGGAGCCCTGTGGTTCCGCCGGCAGAAACACCTGGGAGTCACGGCCCTGCAGGGTGGCCCCTGGCCCAGAGCTCGAGCGGGCGCTGTGCCTCCCGGGAGGCACGCCTCGGGGCTCCCACAGCCGCGCTCGGAGTGGAGTAACGTGTAGTTCTTTCACTTTACTCACACTTTGTCTCTGACTGTAATCGCAGCTTGAATTTTCTCATCCTTTCTGAATACTAGGTGTAGTAACTGAAGAAATCCTGAAGAATCTAATGATGCCCAGTTCGATCTGTTTTTAACTATTCTGACAGATAAGGAGGTAGACCAGGGGCTCGGGAAGGAGCTGTTGGCTGGACTTGGATCACCTTTGGGTTCTTTGGGACCCAGAGCTCCAGGATGCTGGTCTGTGGGTACAGTCACCTGCGGATGAATCGATTGAAAAACGTTGCAGAGGGTGAAAGGGAAAACTTCTTTTTGATTATACAAGAGCAGTCACATCTTGTGACTGTCTCCATGGCATAGACGTGATGGTTCTTTGTTTTTTCTTTGCGTCTGAACAATGGGAAACATTAGAAGGAGCGGGCCTGGCTTTGCGTCCTTCTCTGGCAGCTGAGTCTGTCCCGCCCGAAGACCAGAGTGGACGGGTGCCGCCGCGGAGGCTCCTGCTGCGTGCGGCAGTGCGGGGAGCGAGGGCAGCGACGGTGGGGGGCCCTGACCCACAGAGGAGGCTTTGCTGAGGTGGGGAGCATCCTCTCCTCCGCACCAGGAGAGAGCCACGTCCTAAATCAATGCGCACTAGCAGCCTTGAGGCTTGCGAGAAGGCAAAGCACTGTTCTGTGTTTGTGTTTCTCTAAATCTTACCTGACTCATTGCGTCTTAGCGGGGGCTCGTGTGGCTCCTGTGGTTTGGAGGCCCATGAACAGACCTTGGGAAGTTGTACACATAATTGTGGGGAGCCCCTCTTGAGAAGGAACCCCAGCTTCTCTCCGAGGTCCCTGATTCCTGCCGAGGATAAGAACCATCGCTCCAAGTTACATTTGATCCTGAAAATAACGAGACCATTGATACTAGTGAACTGTTTAATTTTGTAGAAAAATTGTCCCTGTCTACCTTGTGTGCTGATCCGTATTCTGACAGACCCACGTCTGTGGGAAGCCCCGAGTTGGGACCATTGCTTGCCTCTTGGTAACTATGATCATTTACAAGCTTTGAGCCCAAAAGAAACACAGAAAGCATCTCTATAGAAAGAATTTTCAGAAAGTACAAACCAGTGTCTTTCTCTTCCTCTTCTGCCGTGTGATTCCTCCAACAACGTGAGACCAACCCTGCCCTCGGCTCAGTTATCCAGATGCCGCCTGAGCCTGTGGGCAGCCCCCAGCACACCGCCCCCGGGATGGAGGCTGCAGTCTCATTCCGGGCTGGATGGAGCCGATGCCAGCTGTTCACCCTGGCCGAGCCTCCCGTGCCGGGCTTCTCATGCCGCCCGGTTGTGGCAGGTTTCGGGGAATGCTTGGATCAGACCTGCGGATAGAAGTCCCCTTCCTTGGAACTTAACCTTTTGCGCAGTAGTCATTATGTTGTAGCTTGATGGCCCGTTGCTAGACATCTTTGCAAAGGTGGCGTTCTAGTTCAGGTTCCCTTGCTTGCGCTTTCTCAGCAAACCTTGGAAGCTCCAGTTGCTGAGATGCGCTCCTTCAGTGGAGGGGTGGAGACGAGGGGGAGGTGAGCCCTGTGAATCTGTTAAAGACTGCACCCCACCCAAAGGGATAGGGAGGGGGCAGGCGTGAGGCGGGGACCCCCAGTATCCTGTGGGTCACCAGGTCCATCACAGCCCTCATTCTAGTGACAAGCTGGGGGGTCAAAGCTCCTGGTTAGGACAGTGGGGGTCCCACTTCCCAGAGGGCCAGGCTGGGCCATTCATCGTCTACTCCTCTGGTGCAGTGTGGCAGGTGGAGGCTGCTCACGAGAGCACCTGGCAGAGGCCCCCTGTGACTTCACTTCCCCCTCCTGTGTGATCATGTCGTGGTCCCCTGTGGACACCCTGAGAATAGCCAGGCTGTTTTACTCTTTCAGATCAGCTGTGAGATGATGGAGAAAATCCCAGTACTGAGGAGCCTTCGCAGCCGAGAGAAGCAGGCTGGGAAGGATGTCAGCCTGCAGGATGAGCCACGGGACCTGGACGCCAGCCGCCTGCAGACGGCGCCACTGCGTGCACTCAGGGGACCCCAGGCCCTACCCCTAGCCACGCAGCGGGAAGACGTGCCTGCTGACACTGTTTACGTTGGGAACCTCCCCCGGGATGCCCGAGTGAGCGAGCTGAAGACGGCCCTCAGAGCCCGTGGCGCGGCCCCCCTGCGGCTCAGCTGGCAGGGGCCACAGCGCAGGGCCTTCCTCCACTACCCGGACGCCGCCTCAGCCCAGCAGGCCGTCTCCTGCCTGCAGGACTTACGCCTGGGTGCCAACAGCCTGAGGGTGGCACTGGCCAGGCAGCAGAGGCCCAGTGACTTGGTGGACACCCGCCCTGGAGAACCGCACCCTAACCGTCGCCCGGCCGTCGCTGACCTATGACAATGCCCTGCTCCAGTCCCCGTGGAGCTTCAGCGGCCCACGGAGCAGGACACGCAGAGCTGTGGCTGCATGAGCCTTTCCTAGGGAGTCACAGCCTTCGTTACTGCCTGGCAGTCTCCTGATGGGTGGGGAGTGAGCAGTGACACCCTTCCCACGTGCGGGAGGCTGGGAACCCAGTGTGTGCAGGCTCTAGTTTATCTCGGTCCTTTGGCCAGCCGGGTGGTATAGACCTGTGGCTCTCTCCGTAGAGACAGCAGTTCGGAGGGTTCAGGGGGTTGAGTGAGCAATAAACAAGTGGGAGTAAGTGGTGACAGCCATTTGGGAGAGTGCGTGCTCTGGATTTGAGGGGAGTGGGAATTAAGAGGAACAGAGGATCCTGACAGGAGAGGCCCTGGCAGGGACCAAGTGCAGGAGCACAGAGGGCCAAAACCAGAAAATGCCCTCGTGTGCTTGGCTCCTTGGCTGCCACTGCTGGAGGGGGCTGTGTGCAAACTGCAGAAGCCAGGTAGTCAGTCCCCTGGGTACAAACTGCTTGTCACCACTCAGTCCTAGTGTCAGAGATGAGAGTCGGTCCCGCATGGAGCCTGGGTCGAACGGGTCCCACCTCCGTCCCCACCTTACCTTTCCAGCCAGCCCACCCTCTGGGTGAGCCCCCGCCGCTCTCAGCCAGCTGTCCTCACGCAGCAGGAAGCTCTGCCCCTGGGAGACACTGGCTTCCGAAGACGCATTGTCCCGGCCTACGTCGTAGACAGAGTCTTACACACACACTCATGCGTGCCCAGTGCCTGATGTGTTCTGGGTTTTTCCTCCAGTCCTCGGTTCCTAAAAAACACGCTGGATTTTGGCTGAACTGTGCTTTCTAAACAGAAGCACTTTTGCAGTTGATCCTGGGCAAAAAGTCAAAATAAGCATTTAAGTGGAGATTTTATTTTTTTCACATGTATATACATTGGAAACTTTAACTTTTTCGCCAAGGGTCTTACTGAGCATGTTTTAAGTGCATTATTTGCCTCAAGAGGGCAGGCCTTGCACGGGCTTTCAAGAAAACGTTGTCAAGGCCATCAGTCTCCCTTTGAGACGGTGTTTTCTCATTGGTTTCACAGTGAAAATACTGTGGAGACTTCAGACAGAAAATCTGTCCTAAGATTTGCTCATTAAACGCACTCCTTTTCTAAGTTGCTGTGAATTAAACGAGCCTGGGGCCTCTCGGCTCCCTCTTTCTCGGCCTGAACCGTCCGTGCCCGTCCGCACAGCTGGTCCTCGTGGTGTTTTTGTCCCTTGGCGTTCAGCTCGGGTGTCAGAGGCCCACTCACCCCCCCCACCCAGAGCAGCGAGCTGACCATCATAACCCCTCACTCTGGTTTCTGTCTTCTTTTTTCCAAAACCTGTCCCATACTTGACGTGTTCTGGTTTAGTTTTTGTTGACTTTTCTAGCGTTGATTTGCCACCATTAGAGGGAAAAACTGGATCCTGATCCCACCACAGGGAGCCCTGCATGCGGCCTTGCCTGCCGCCACCTGCCTGAGACCGCAGAGTCCTGCACTCAGTGATGACCCCTCCCGGTTAAGCCAGGTCTCCTGGGTTCCCTGTCGCCTGCAGCCAGAATAGTCCAGATACATTGATATACAGATAATACGGATCAGTTTATCATTTTGGTATTGTGGAAAATAGATTAGTATAAGGAAAACTAAAGAGTGAGCGCCTGAGCGGAGACCCCGGATGGACCAGCCGCAGCCTTTCCTGCTCCTTCCTGCCTCGGGCAGTCCTGGGAGGGGTGGTGCATCCCAGGGCTGCCTGCCAGATTACAAGGCAGTGCTCAGTGGCCCCGCTTTTTGTTCCCACACCTCTTGAGTATTGTCAGCATCGTCGTCGTAAAATTCATGATGAGGGAAAGTCACGGGCAATGGCCACCTGACGAGTGCTGAGCATCTGCGGGCCCTCCACGGGGAGCTGTCTGATGCCTGGGCCCGTCCTCTACTTGCCTGCGTGGTGGGTGGCTTTGCCAGCGGGCAGGGAGGAGACTCCTGCCGAATGTGCAGCTGCCCAGTTCCCAGCAGCTCACCCCTCGCTCTACACAGTGAGCGCTGCACCCCGGGAGCCCGGAGCCCTGTCCCACTGCGTCTCTGCCCCCAGTTCCAGTGCTGTGGGCAAGGCACGTAGCCTGTCTGGGTTTTAGCTTCCTCACCTTTAGCACAGAAGGGTTGAACTTGATTTCTAAGGCCCAGCCAGTTCTAACAGCCTGTGTGTCTCTTTTGAGGCCCACTGCACACCATCACTTAGACTGTTTTCTGTTTATAAAATAAACACCCATTCTGGAAATTTTGGCATGTCAGAAGTATAGATCACCCCACCACTTAAGCAGCCTTGACATCGCCCCTTACTTATTTCCAGTCTTTCTTCTGTGTGGTTTTAAACAACGTGTGCTTCAGAATCACACAGATTTTGGCTGGGAGCATCAGTTTTGCCACCATTTGGTATGGGAGGTCCTTAATCGCTGAACTTCCATGTGCTCGTCTGTAGATGGGCATAGCAACAGTACCCCCTGGAGATTTGTGGGGGTTAGATGACATAGCGCCTTGAAAGTTCATGGATTGCACGTGGCAAGTGCTCTGACCGTGGGCTCACTGTCGAGGGCACTGGGGCCCGGCTGCTCATACACCCCACTGATCGCCTCTCAGATGGAGCAGGGCAGCTCCAAGGGGGGCAGACCTTGGGACTGCCCCAGAGTGCCCATCTGATGGCCTTGTGTCCAGAACAAGGGTCTGAGGCAGCACCCATAGCAGGCCCTGGGCTCGGGCATCAGCGATGGTGGTGACGGCCCTGGAGCCATTTCTCAGGTGAGAAAGTTGTCATGAACACTGAAACCTGGTGGAAGAGGGCAGTGGTGACAGCGGCTCTGAGCTTGCTGGAGAGCATCTCAGGAGGGGGTGGGTCAGCACAGCAGCTGGAAAAGCCTGGAAGCAGCGGGTAATCCTGCTCGAGAGGGAGGCTGGGTGTCATGGGGTCTGGCCTCTGGCTTATGGGTTTCACCCAAGACAGAAGAAGGTGCGCACAACTATGTTCCCCTGCCTGAGGAGCCGCCTGTACGTGGCGTGGTCGTTGGACTGGCTGGTTTGAGATCGGAGCGTCTGTGACGGCGCTCAAGTGAAAAGGCAGGACCTATGGGCGCCGGCTGTGTGCTCCGAAAGACACACCCTGAGCGCTGCTGAAGACACCTTCGGAAGGCCATCTTGGAGTTGAAGGACCTGACACACCATCAAGGTGGGAAGGAAGAGCATTTGTGAGAAAGATTTACTCCTGGGCACGGAAGTAAACTTCAGGCAACATCTGCTCTGTGCTCCTGAGAAACCTGAGAAGATAGTTTCCACTTTTCTGTGAAAAAGTGTCAAATGTTGCCCTTTTCTGCTCTGATCTCGAAATACACAGGGAATGGTGGGCTCTCAAATTAAAAGTCCCACGGTCAACATGCTCCAAAGAGAGCTTGCCAAAAGTAGGCCAAAATGAAAAGAGCTGAGCAGGATAGTAAAGGTATTTTTAAAAAGAAAAATGTGTGAGTATAACATTGGCAGCTGTATTAGAAGATGTGATGTGGAGGAGAGAGAAGAAAGACAGCAAGCAGGAGAGAGAATGGAAAAGAGACAATGGCGAGCGACGGCCAACAGGAGGCAAGAGCACGTGACAATCAAAGCCACAGAAGAGCGCCCCTCGGCTGCGGAAGGCAGCATCGGAGCACGGACTTCTTCAGCCTGCGTGTACTTCCCATAACAGGATGCTGGAGTGGGGAGGAATTCACCAGCACCGCCAACCCAGGCCCTCACCTACGCATGGGAGCAGACGTTGAGTCACCAATCATTTGAGGAAAATCAGCAACTCAGAACAGTATCTAACCCTTGGGGAAATGTCAGAACAGGAATCAGAAGGTAAGTAGAAAGCCATCGTATCCATCAAACAGAAAAACTAGTGAGAAAGAAAAAAACACTTTTTAGAAAATAACGTAGAATAAACTTAGGAGTCAAGCTGAAAGCAGACGACATAGACGCAGCGAGTCAGAAGATTAAGCCACGTGATTCTTCCTGACACCAGTGCAAAGGGGCTGGAGACGACAGGTATGAAACAGCGGGCAAGTAATTGAATTGAAACTCTCGTCAGCTGGAGACAGATTTGACCTGAGATTGAAGATGTCCTCAAAGTCCAAAACGAGGGAAGCAGATAAATGAGTGTCCTTCTCATCCAGTGTCAGTAACTGGTTGAAAGCTTCGTTTTTAATGTAGTAACAACAAAAACTGCTAAGTACTTGGGGATACACCTCGTGGCAGTCCAGAGCTCATATGGATAGAATTACAACACTTTCCGGAAAAAGATGAGAGCTGAATAGAGAGACGTGCTGTGTTCTAGGTGGAAGGCTCAACATCGTGAAGACGGTAAGACACTCTATAGCTGACAGTCAAAATCCCAACAGGGTTTGTTCACGACACTCAATAAGGTGGACCGTAATCGCTCAAGGATAGTGAAGTGCGAGGAAAAGGGGTCTGCCCTCTGGGTGTCAAGCTACTACACGGCTTCAGTACTTAGAGCAGGATGGCGTCAGCAAATCGGCACATCGGCGGAACAGAATAGAAAGTTCCAAAGCAGGCGGGGATCTAGAACATAAGAGTAATTTCAGAGGGGGAAGGGTTTGTTTAAGAAATGGAGTGAGATGTACCGGCCGTTGTTTGAAGGGTGAATCAATCAACTCGGGTTCCTGAATCATCCCACACAGAACAGTGAGACCCGGTGCCATCAAGTGTCTAAACAGACAGAGAAGCAGAAAGGAGTTTGGCGATAGTGCAGGAGGAGGCTTCTAGTGTCGGGATAGGGACGGGCTTCCTGAGCGGGACTCGGAATGTGAGGAGGAACTGATTGCTTGGTCCCCCTTAGGATGTCGGGTTTTGATGGTACGGAATCCACATGAGCCTCCAGGAGGCGCTCGCTGAGGAGCCCTCCCAGGAGCAGAGTCAGCGAGTGCGTCCTGGGCCGTTACTCAGCA